>NW_027555514.1:271833623-272383623 GCF_003287225.1 Phascolarctos cinereus | reverse complement strand
CAACCAATTCTCATATGACATGGACTCAGGGCTGTTCACCATCCCTGTTGCACTCTCCATCTCTCTGTACTCTCCAGTTAATCAACAGCCTTCCCACAATAGGTGCCTGGAACTGAACAGAGCATTCTAGCTATGATCACACCTAGTAGACCAAGGCATAGCACGACTATCCCCTGCTTACTCCTAGGAAATAAGACTTTTTTTCTGACCAACTAATACATCATGGCATGTGTGTCTTGGTTAAAATTCAATTTAATTCAGCCAGCATTTACTAAGCTTTATCTATGGGCTGGGCACTATTCTAGGTACTGATGATACAAAGATAAAAATCAAGCTAGTTCTTGCCTCAAAAAGTTTACATTTTACTGGAGAGGATCTATGTGTTATAATATAACATGATAATATAACATAACATAACACATTGTAATGTAATATATGCTATGACATAATATGACATAACACATAATATAATACTTACATAACATATATATTATATATGCATAATATATCCTATACATTATCCTAATTATACATAATAATTATATGCTATATATACATGTACTTTATAGATATTTTACAAGAGGGATCTATCATTCATATATGTATAATATATAAACATATGCACATACATGCACATTCATAAATATACATGCATATATATACACATATATTTGTGTATACATATATACATGCACATATACACACATTTCTTACTCAAGCATTTGGTTTCATTTGTAAAGGGAATTCTTGGTTTAGAAACTCTGTCCTACCAAGCACTTTCTCTGCAACTTCTAGTCTTCGAGAGTTTACACCTAGAGATGAAGCCAACTTGTCCAAGGTCACATAATCAGTATGTATCTAAAGGGAGATTTGAATCCAGATCTTCTTGATTCAGAGTTCAGCTCTCTACCCACAGTATCCTGCAGTGGTAGACAGGAAAAGCACTAAACATTAGGAGGATTTAACAAAGGTCTCATGTACGAGGTAACTCTTGTCCTAAGCCTTGACAAGCACTAGAGATCCTAAGAGATAGGGATTAAGGAGGGAGGGTATTCAAGCATGGGAAGCAGCCTTCACAAAAGCACAAAAGTAGGAGATGGTTTTTTTTTTAAATAGAGAATAGCAGGCCAGCCAGTTGAGCCAGTTATAATGATCTCCTCATTCAAAAATTTGGAATCATTTTAGAACATGGCATGTTTCTATTAGTTCATAGTTCATTACTGAATAATAATACTTCATACTTGTTTAGTGTTTTGAGATTTTCAAAGAAATTCTCCCCTTAGGCAAAATTCAGCAGCCAGACTTGTATCCTCTGATCCTTGCTGAGATCTCCCCTCTTTAGTCTAGAAGATCAACAGCAAGGCAATTGATACCATTTGCCTGATAGAGGCCAGTAGGTACAGCGACACAGTGCTATACAGGCCATGTGGATGAAGGGCTGGTACTTTCAGCCCATTCAGTGCCCTATCAGATAATGGCTGCTCTCAGGGAACAGTCCAAGGCTGTCCCTTCTATATGCACCATGCTGTAAAAATCGCCTTCCAGGAGGATGTCAATAGATGGTTTCTGTCTTCTGTCAATGCCCCAGTCCCCCTGACAAACAGAGCTGAAACAAATTTAACCCTGGCTGTGCCACTGCATTTCTAAAGCAAAAAATAAGACTCCCGTAGCCCACTGAGTGGACCCCCTATTACAAATTTTTGGTAGGACATGGCTGAGAGTGCCACAGGGTAAGCCTCAATCTGCATCATAGGAGAGAATATGAGCAGGAAATCACATTTCTCCCTTTCTTTATATCTCCCATCTAGCTTAGTGCTTAGCCCACAGACAGAGCTTAATAAATCTCTCTCTCTCTCTCTCTCTCTCTCTCTCTCTCTCTCTCTCTCTCTCTCTCTCTCTCTCTCTCTCTCTCTCTTTCTCTGTCTCTCTGTCTGTCTCTCTCTCTCTCTCTCTCTCCCTCTGTCTGTCTGTCTGTCTCTCTCTCTCTCTCTCTCTCTCTCTCTCTCTCTCTCTCTCTCTCTCTTCCTCTCCCCTCCCCACCCCACACCCTTACATTTACATATATGTGAGGATTCTGGAAAGATGGTGGAATAAATAAGGAAATTACCTGGCTCTCCTCCTAAATTTCCTCACAAACAATTTAAAACAACGCCTCAAGTGAACTTTGAAAGAAATAAGCAGTTGTCCTCCTAAGACAACTTGGGAGAATGTTTGGATAGACCTGACCTCCAGGAATGGTGGTTTGGCCTGATTGAAGTGCAGATTCCTCTGGGCAGATTCTGCTGAATCAACAAACAACAAGCCCTGAGGATTTTGTCAGAGTCAGCTTCACCTTCAGGGACTTTCACCCCACAGATGGTGTGGGGTTCAGACAACTGATTGAGGGAAGGTTGCAGGACCCTTCCCTGGGGCTGACGTTGGGTCCCATGTGTGCTGACCAGATGTAGTCCCAGGCTGTGCAAGCGCATACCTGTGAGTGTAGTTATAGAGGTGCAGCAGCAGGAGAACAGAGTGCTTGCTTTTGGTTCCAGAGCAGAGGGGTGAGGGGAAGCTTGAAGCCAGGAAAGGGATCACATGGAGTGAGAGTAATGGTGGAGCGTTGCTGGAGGCCCTGGTCTTGGCTCAGAGGCAGAGAAGAGGACCCGAAGTCAGGCCCCCAGATAGAGCTCAGAAAACAATAGGGGGGGAGGGGACCCTAAGCCTCAGACATTATCCCCCACACCTCAAGTCTAGAGCCCAACTCTAAAACAAAGTTAACAAACAAGAAATAAGACACTTAAAATGAGTAAGCAAAAGAGAAAGAACTTGACCATACATAGCTACTGTGGTTCAAACTCAGAAGATAATGAAGTTAAAACAGCTACTTCTGTTTCAAAGAAAAAAAGTGAAATGCTCACAAGCCCAAAAGGAGCTCTTGGAAAAGCTTTAAAGAGTCTTTAAAAAATCAAATCAAAGAGGTGGAGGAAAAATTAGGAAAAAATAAGAGTGATGTAAGAAAATCAAGAAAATTATGAAGAGAAAGTCAACCAATTGGGAAAAGAGATCAAAATTAAATACTGTGGAGCTTCAATCAGGATAACACAAGATTTAGCAGCTTCAATGTTAAAAGACTTAATGGGGACAGCTAAGTGGTGAACTATATAGAGCACCAGCCGTGAAGTCAGGAAGATCTGAGTTCAAATCTGGCTTCAGACCAAACACTTGACACTTACTAGCTGTGTGACCTTGGGCAAGTCACTTAACCCCAATTGCCTAAAAAACACAAAACAAAAACAAAAACAAAACAAAAGACTTAAGGGCATGGAATATCATATTCCCAAACAAAGGAGCTAGGTTTGCTATCAAGAATACTTGAAAAAAAAAGATATTTAATGAACTAAATGACGTTCAGGTATGTGTGAATTAAAGACCAGAACTGAATAGAAAATTTGACTTATTAGATTCAGGAGATACTAAGAAGGTAACCATTAAAGATCAATTATGAGGGATTTAATGAGGTCAAAACATTTACTTCTTATGTAGAAAAACATTATCTGTAATTCTTAAGAATGTTAACATTACTTGGGTAGTTTGAAAGAGTATACATAGTTAGAGGGCTTGGGGCTAAGTTGAGTATGATGGGATAAACCTAAAAAATAAAATTCGGTAGGGAGAGATAAAGTGCAGCAAATTATCTCATACAAATAAGGAATGAATGGAAGAACCATTACAGTGGAGGCACGAGGGGGTGGAGAGCTGGTAGTGCTAGAGCTTTATTCTTATCACAACTGGGTTAAAGAAGGGATAATATTTACATCTAGAAAAATATAAAAGACTCAACTGGCCTTCTGCCTTCTGACCTATCCTGGCTGTGTGACCATGGACAAGTCATTTCACTTCTCAGTATTCCAGAGGACTCACTAGAATGATATATAGCAGGTACCAATGTGCATCGGTGGACAGAGATTCCTAATGGGAAACTCCTTGCATTGATGAAATTACTGGTCTGGGCCCCAAATGTTCTGGGTGCTGGGGATACAAAGACAAAATGAATAATCACCTCTGTCCTCAGGGACTTACATTCTACTGGGGTGGGGTGGTTGTCAAAACAGATAAATATTTGCATGATAATTTAAGTATGTGGAAGAGGGGAATGCGGGCTAGACAATCTCTGAAGTCCTTTTCATCTTAGAGATTCCGATTCTTTCCTCTAAAGCCGTTGTTCTTAGGGGCTACCTTAGAAAGCCATAACTATACTTCTAATAGGACAGAACACCACTTTCCACAGAGAGAAAAATAAAGAGTAATGCTTGAAAGTTCAAAGAATTCCTGAGTCCATAATCTCAATCCAGGCAGTCAGACCAAATAATTCAGACCACAGAGGAACATATTTTGGCTTGACGTGAGAGAAACTGTCCTAACTACTAGAATTTTCCCAAAGTGGAACTGCTTCATTGTGGAAGGCAAGCAACGTCCCCTCACTGCATAACCTTTAAAGCTAAGGCTAGATGACCACTTGCTGGGGATATTGAGGGTTCTTGTTCAGGTAGGGGTTGGACAGGCTGATGGCTGAAGCATCTTCTAGCTCGGAAATCCTGAGATCCTGAGACCTGTAGGACGTCCTTACCCAGACTACCTACCGCAGATGACATTTAGTCCAATGCATAAAATGCTTCTCCATCAGGGAGCAGTTACTTCACCCTCAAAAACTATGTAATGGGACCCACTGTCTACTCCCCTTTCTGGATTCCACTTGTGACTCTCTAGACTTCTTTCTCCATCATTTTTCTGCAGGGTTACTTTCCTCCTACAACCTCCATTCCTATCCCACTCCATACACACTATTTCACTTCCTTTAATGTGTTGTCTTTTTCTGTTAGAACATAAACACTTTGAGGGGACAGACATTTTTTATTTTATTTTTATTTTTCATTCATTCGTTCATTCATTTGTTTGGGTTTTTTTTTTTTTTGTCCCCAGTGCTTAGCGCAGTATCTGGCATGAAGTAAGCATTAAATAAATGCTTGCTGATTTGTTGACTGTGATCTCTATGCTACTTTTCAGGACTTGAACCTCTAACTATATATGGGCCTGTGCATCAAATAAAACTAGGGAGCTCTTTTTCTTTGCAGTTCTATAATAATTCAGCCTTGATCGCCACCTTCACAAGTATGTGAGGAGCACTATTCTTTCTTGGGGACGTAGGGCTGAGTTTTCATTAAGTAAAACCCAGGTTCAATAAAGTAATGCTCACAGGATCACCGACTAAAGAAACGCCTTTTCAATCTGCTGGAACTGCTTTTTAAAGAAACCACTGGTTTGTTCCAGGGGTAATGGATTTAGGTTTAAGATAGGTTAATACAATCACAACTCAACTTTCTTCCCTCAGGGGATCTGAGAGAAGAATCCCTTAGAGGTCCATATTGATGTATTGACACTGTCCCCTCCCCCTGTAATCTGAACCATTTATCAGCATAGACTCAGGAGATTTTTACAGGCAGCACTAACTTGGAGACTAAATTAGCTCTTCCCCCTCCCCTCCCAGCAGATGGTTGGTCTCTGCTAAGTCTCTGATTCCCGACAGTTTTTTTGGAAAGCGTGTGCACCTGCCTCTCTCTCTGTTGTTCAGGTAAATGTATTTTTAAGGATGTGATTATTTTCTCTTACTTCTCCGTGCATTCCCTTTTCCCCTAGTAAAAATGTAACCTCCTGATCCAAATTCAAAATGAAAACCAAGTTTCTGACTAACTAGATCAACAAAGGGTGTTGAGCCTGACCTCACTCAAATACTAAATGTATGTATGCATGCCTGTATGGTGTATTATGCATGTGCATACATACACATGTATGTGTAAATACATACTTCTATGTCTATATGGATAGGGATATAAGAAACTGAGTGGACCTGGAGTTACATAGGTTCATGGGGAAATCCCTGGTGAGTCAACACTCTCTGCCGATGCAAGTTGGCACCTTTTCTGCACCTTATCACCTCTGAGAGTTGCCTAGAGCACTTAGAGGTTAAATGGCTTAGCCAGAATCACACAACCAGTGTGCATCAGAAGTAGGACTTGAATCCAGATCTTCTTGGATCTTAAATCATCTCTCTATTCACTGTGCCATCTAACCATATCTCAAATGTCCATATATGTATACATATGTGTGTGTGTGTGGTTGTACATATGTGAGTTTAGGTATAGGTGTATGTATGTATGTATAAATATATGTGTATATATATATGCATATATAAACACATGTATGTGTATAAAATAATTAGCAATCACTTTTCATCCAGATGCTTGAGCATGTCACTCATCATTGTGATGAAATGGCATGGTCAGAGGCAGGGGTAAATTGGAAAATAACCAATGTGTTGTTTTCTAAGTGTATTATTAAGGGGCAAGAATTACCTTGCTTCAAAAGTAGCAATTTACAAGAGCCTGTATAATGTTTCTACCTGGGATAATGAAAGGTTTTTACAGAAGCTTAACTAAATGTGTGGAAGGGGACTTTTGGACCCTGTGTGCGCATTTATAGCTTATGGGTATGTATGTGTCCCATATAAACCTGCATCCTACAGAATTTCCAGATCAGTAATTTCATCACTCTTTCCAATGTCTTCAATTGAATCTCTTCCAGATTTTGTAGGTGATTAGAGGTCATTGCTGTAAAACAATAAGTCTTCCCCTGGGACCTCCCCTAAGGTCTTATGAGCCACCTTGAACTGAGCAAGGTCCCTTCTTAGACACAGGCTGGTGCTGGGCCCAGGCTTACAGTCTTTCCAGGTCTGAGAGGTCTTGCTCTCTCTGAAATTAGCAGTCAGTAACCCAGAGTCTCCTCCATCCCACACCGACACATCACCAAAAGACTTCAGTGTAGGATGCACATATACACACTCATGAAGAAACATGCACACACATATAAGTGCAAACAGACAAATGCATGCCAACATAGACACAAATATATATACAAAGGCACAAACACACACAGACACATACAAACACACAAAAATACATATCACTCAGTCACAAAGCCTAGAGTTGGAAAGGATTCCAGCAACCATCTAATCCATCGTTGTTGTTGTTCAGTCACGTCTCTCTTCGTGACACCATTTGGGGTTTTCTTGGCAAAGATACTGGAGGGGTTTGCCATTTTCTTCTCCTGATCATTTTGCAGATGAGGAAACTGAGGTCAATAGGGTTAAGTGACTCACCCAGGTTCACACAGCTAGGAAGTGTCTGAGGCTAGATTTGAACTCAGGAAGATGAGTCTTCAGGACTCCAGGCCCAGCATTCTATCCACTTTACCACCTAGATGCCCTTTAGACCAGGCCTGCACAACCCATACATAAATGGAATCCCCACTGTAATGTACCTGATAAGTCATCATCTACCCTTGGCTTGAAGATCTCCAAGAAGGAAGAGCTTACCACCTCTCAAGGTAATATATTCCATATAGCAATACACACACACACACACACACACACACACACACACACACACACACACACCCCACACACACAGAGTCATATATGTACTCGCGTGTACACATACACACATATGTGTATACCTATGAACACATATATACACGTGTATGTTGTGTGTTTATACACATAATATATACACTGTGTTGCTTATATGTAAGCATATGTACATATATTCACATTTATGCATATACACATGCATTTGCAAAAACACGTATTTACATATACCTATATGCATATACCTGTATGGATATGTGCTGGTTCTTTGGTATAAAGGGAAAGAGCCCTAACCTTGGCATGAGATCTGAGTTCTTGTCCTGACCCTGCTGCTAGCTATCTGTGTGACCTTGAATAAGTGGCTTAATATCTGAAATGAAATATCATTAAATTTCACAGCTATTTCACTCCAGACAAGTTACCTCACTTCTTTATGTTTCAGTTCCTTCATCTGAAAAAAAATGAGAAGGTCGGATAGATGACTATGAAGGTCCCTTCAAGCTCTAAACCCTTGATCCTGTAATCTCAAGGCACTGGAGTCAGGAGGACCTGAGTTCAAGTCTGGCCTCAGACACATAACACTTACTAGGTGTGTGACCCTGGGCAAGTCACTTAACCCCAATTATCTCACCAAAATAAATCCTCTGATTGCTCACATCCAGCAAAGCATAAAACAGGTGGGAAAAACATGTTCCCCAAAGGATTTTGCTATTGTAATGAAAGCTATCCTGCACAAGGTCCGTGTGGAAAGGGATTCTCTGCATTCTGAGATTATAAAAGGAGATTGTCTGTGTAAAGAGCCTTAGCTCCCCTGACACCATTCTTCCAGGACTGTGCCACTTTTATTTTTATTCTCAGTTGCCCGCCTTTTCATTCATCTCCTTTACACATCTTTTTAACACTTTTGTTGGTTGACATTCCCTGTATATACCTATGGTTTCTCTAAACAGCACTTCCCAAGAAAATATTGCTTCTGTTTACACCTCTAATTAACCTTACCCAAACACCCACTACCACACTAATTACCCCCTTCTACTTCATCAATTTTTTTCCCAGGAGGATATATTCTTAATGTGCAATATTCTTTTTACCTAATCTGTTCCTTTTGAATGAGATATCTCTTTCTGCAGGCATATTCCCGTGATGATTTCTATTACAACAAATTTCCATGATATTTGTGAGGTTAAATTGACTCCCTTGCACAAAGACATCTAGTTCGCTTTCGGCAAATGTCTAAATTATTGAAGTCTCCCATCATTACAGGAGATGCCTCTGTGGCAGGCTCATACTCTACTTCTGATCTCATCTATTCCTTCTTTCAGGCTGGGTGGTCTATAGCCTATGACAATGATAAGATTGCTTCTGTTTCTCCTCAGTCAAAAGTATACCCACCGAAAGCCATATCATAGGCGTCCGGCTCATCCCCCGCCTCTTAGTGATAAATGAAATTGAATTTGCTCCCCTGCATTAAGAACTCAAGTTTATCTCTCTTATTTCCCGAACTTTGTGAGTGTATGTGTATGTAGACATTGAAAGTCACATGATTTACTAATGGTTTCTTGGATTTTTATGTCTTGTGAACTTTTGGGTTTCTCGATTACTGTTCTTTAGGTTTCCTAATTGTTGTTCTTTCTATGTGGTGGTGACACTTTATGGCATCTAGCTGGTTTGGATATACCTAAGCTCTTTTCTGCAAGTCCCATTCTTTTTAGTTTAAACAATAGAGTGAAAAATTCTTAAAGGTTCTTATATTCAAGGAGCTGGTATATCTCATACACTATATCCCTTCAAAGCCTCAAACAAAATGACCCCTATCCAAATCGAATTAAAGAACAATCCTAAATATGTTTAAACCAAGAGTTTTTTCTTTTGTTTTGTTTTAAGGCTAGGAGAGACTAGTGCATTTATATAGATGGGGACACTTTGGCCATCTCAAATAAATTATAAATCCATAAAGCTCTTCCCATGACAGCCATCTGAGGCTTTTTGGAAATCCTGTTCAGTCCATCAAAGGGTAGAAGTACTTTTGTGCTACTTTTCATTTTCCCTTAATATTGAAGAGGGTGAGTTATATTAATGAGAAAGCGTTCTCCATTCATAACATTCTAGGAAGACACAGGAAAATGCAGATTCATAATTGGGCAAAAACAATTATTTTCAGATTGAAGCATGATGCTGAATGGCTCTAGGCTCTAATTATTACCAGACTTTTATTCCAAATGGAAGGCTGAAATCATAGATGGGCTCACATTAATTGGGAGAAGGGAGCTGAAATTTTCATTTTAATGCCCTACTGTAATGTCTTATATGTAGGTCATCTTTTTTTTTATGTAGCACACACATGAGTGCTTATGTGTTTTCTATTTTAGACTGCATGCTGAAACAGCAAAGAAAGAGACACTCTATTCCCCATGACATGTGTAAATGTACCTTGCAGTTAAAAAGTACATAGAGAGGGAGGGAGAGACGGACAGACAGACAGGCAGATAGAGACAGAGAGATGAGAAGTAGCACAAAGCACCATTTTTAAAGTTCTCCTCCAATAAGGCATCATATGTTCAAATCGTAACATCCTTTGATAGCTGTAACTAGAAAGATAACTAATTAATGATCCTCTGTAGAAAGGTAGGTGGTGCAGTGGATAGAACACTGGCACTGGAGTCAGGAGGACCTGAGTTCAAGTCTGGCCTCAGACACATAACACTTACTAGGTGTGTGACCCTGGGCAAGTCACTTAACCCCAATTATCTCACCAAAATAAATCCTCTGATTGCTCACATCCAGCAAAGCATAAAACAGGTGGGAAAAACATGTTCCCCAAAGGATTTTGCTATTGTAATGAAAGCTATCCTGCACAAGGTCCGTGTGGAAAGGGATTCTCTGCATTCTGAGAGTGTCTAAATGTTTCTCTTTGCAATAGTATTGCACTGATTGCATCAAGCCTAAGAATATCATGGAACCTCCTCCATTGGAATTCATATCCAACCAAAAGATACATGAGAACAGGCTCAGGTAGAAACAGAGACTTGTCCAAGGTCACCCAGCTAGCAAATTGTGACATGAATAATGACGAGACCTTTTGCCTCCAAACCAACTTTTGTTATTTTGCTGTTGTCCAGTCATTTCAGTCATGTCCAACTCTTTGTCATGTCTTTTTGAGGTTTTCTTGGCAAAGATACTAAAGTGGTTTGCCATTTCCTTCTCCAGCTCATTTTATAGATCAGGAAAGTGAGGCAAACAGGGTTAAATGAATTTCCCAGGGTCACACAGCTAGTAAGTGTCTGAGGTTGAATCTGAACTCAGGTCCTCCTGACCTCAGGACTGACATTCTATCCACTACGTCAACTGGCTGCCCCTTTGCCTTCTCTAAACAAGATTCTGAGCCAGAGTACCTTCCATTGCACCACCCTACCTTTCCACTACAATGAATATATACGAAAGCACTTTGTAAGCATCAAGTATGATATAAATGTCATTTATTATTTCACCCAGGCATGTCTCACCTATATATTTCATTCAGTACAGCACTAGTGGTGAAAACCAAAGGCAAAAGGAACTGGAATCGATTGGCCATGTTGTGGAACATTTCTTTGTCAACATTGGCAGACACAACCTTGCTTTCCCAAGTCAAAAATAATGTTAAAAATGAAGGTGGCTGAACCAGACCTACTCACCAACCAGACTAGAGTCTCATGTCATCATCTCTGCAATGCCACATTTGCCAAAAACAGAACAATTAACAGCACAATTGTTTTGTTGTTGTTTAATTTTTCAGTCATCCTACTCTCTATGATCCCATCTGGGACTTTCTTGGCAAAGAAAGTGTAGTGGCTTGCCATTTCTTTCCCCAGCTCATTTTACAGATGAGAAAACTGAGGCAAACAGGGTTAAGTGCCCAATTAGCCAATCAAGCTTGGAAGAAAACAAGAGGCACCATCCTGCCAATGGGCAAAATGAGATATGAGTCCCAATAAGTGGTTGGGTTTAATGTTTCAGCCCTCTCTCAAATCATTCAGGGGAATTTTTTAAAGTTTCCTGCTCAAATATATTTGAAGAGGAAGAACAGGCTTAGGGGTTGTAAGTTATAGGAAAATATGACATAATAAAAGATTATGATCAGATAAAGACATTCCTTTACTCACATACTGGAGGAGAAACTCTTGCAGAGGCCTTCAGTTTCCTATCTTTGGCTCTATTCTGCTCATTTTCCAAAATAACTACTAGGAGGAGGGCATTAATGTCATGCTTCCCAGCTCTGAGAGTTCCATTAACCTGGCAAAGATAGGCAATGCATTAGGTGACAGAGTCAGAATCCACTGAGAACTCAGATATAATAAGATGGCATGTAATTGAGAAAAATTTAAATTTCTTTACTTAGGTGCATGGAATCAACTACAGAAATGCAAAATGAGAGACAGGACTAGAAGTTTCTGTGTGCAAAAGTCACAGAAGTTGTGCTGGTTGAAAAACTTAACCTGTCTACAATGTGAAACAATGTCTGCCATAGCTAGGTGGAATAATGGATAGCGTGCCGGGCCTGAAGTCAAGAGGATTCATCTTCCTGAGTTCAAATTTGGCCTGAGACAATTACTGAGTGTGTGACCCTGGGCAAGTCACTTAACCCTATTGGCCTCAGTTTCCTCTTCTGTAAAATGAGCTGGAGAAGAAAATGGTAAATCCCTACAGTTTCTTTGCCAAGAAAGCCCCAAACGGGGTCATGGAGAGTTGGACAGCTGAAAAACTAAACAATACAACATGTAACATAGCCAACTAATGTGCTGCAAGACTGCTTTCCCAGAGTGATCATGAGGGTTTTGCTGTGCTCCTGCCCTGTTCTGGCCAGATATGAGGCACTATGTTTACAAAGGACTGCAAGCCAGATGCCTAGAAATAATGCTGCATCTTCACTGTGTTCATAAATATTGGTTAAGAGAAGTCTAAGGAGATACATTAAAAATGACTTGAAATGTTTTCAAGATTGTCTTGTGAAAGATTTGTGAGACAAAGGCCAAAGTTCTCTGTTTCCCATTGAGAGTCTTTCACGATCTATCTGCAGCCTGGTTTTCTAGGCTGGCTCCCTCTTCACACATGCAACATTCCAGCCAAAGTGACTGATTTTCCTCATCCCTGCCAGCCCACCTTCCATTTCTCTGCCTTTGCCCTAGTTCTTCTCCATGCCTAGAAACCATTCCCTTCACATTTCTCCCTTCCCAAAGCCCTGCTCAAGGGCTACAGAATCCCCCAGTGTTCCCTTTATTACCTCAGGTAAACTTTGGGTGCTGTTTCTCCCATGAGAATGTAGTCTCCTCAAAGGTAGGGGCTGTCTCTTCTTCCAAACTTTCCTAGTGAAAAAGAGGGCACTACCATCTTCCTAGTCGTCATCCAGGCTCACAACCCCAGGGTCATTCTTGGCTCCTCCTTCTCACTAACCCCACATAACCAATATATTGCTAAGTCAAGTTGTTTCTACTTTTAGTCACTAAAGTCCAGTCTCTTATCTCCATTCATACAACTGCCACTCTGGTTCATACCCCCCATTCCCCTTCATCTGGACTAACTAACCATATCCCAAGTCTAACCCAACCTTTAATCTGCTACTGCTAAAATGATCTGAAAAAATCTGACGTCTCCACTTTTCTCCCAACACACACCACACACAAACACACACACTCACTCACACTCTCAATAAACTGCAGTGGCTTCCTATTATTACTAAGGTAAAATGTAAAATGTTTTGTTTCTCATTTAAAATTCTAAATAAGCTGGGCTACTTCCTATCTTTCCTGCCTATACTTTACTCTCTTCTACACATTCTTCAATCCTGTTATACTTTTCCTTCAACACTGCACTTCACCTTCTGTCTCTGTGCTGGAGAACGAAATGGCAAACCACTCTAGATTTTTTAAAATTGTTTTATTGATCTTTTAATAGCAAATAGGACTTAATTTACCAGGAAGACTTTTGCAATTTTTCCTGTGCAATCTAATCCCTCCATCATGCCTGGAATGCTTTCTTATCTTATCTCTTAGGTTTTCTGGTTTTCTTTAAGATTTGGCTCCTAAAAATTGTCTTTACATATAACTGGGGAAAAGATAAAATATTATTTAAAAAAAGATGTGGTTCCTTCTGTAAGAGGTCCTCTTACAAGTCCTCTAAGCAGGTCCTCCCTAGCTGCTCATGCCTTCCCATCTGAGATTACTTCCTGCAGACTCTCTATATATTTTGTGTTACTCTGATTATTAACATGTAGCCTCCCCATTAGAATGTAAGCTCCTTGAGGGCAGGAACCTTTTTTTTTCCATTTTATCCCCAGTACTTAGTGAAGTGCCTGCACATTGTAATGCTTAATAAATACTTTTTGATCAACTGTCATTTTCTGGCATACAACAGCAGTTTAATAGATACTTGCTGAATTGATTGATTTGTCCTTTTAGCCCTAGGGTAAGCAATGAAAGTTGCTCTTTCAAAGCAATAGAAAGAACTATTTCCTGGGAATTCAAATGACAGAGAAAGGGAATGAAGTACATTACTAGGCCATAACATTAATTGAAATTCTGTAACATAGAAGACTTGCAAACCACTTTAAAATGATTGTTTTGTTGGAGTCTCAAAACAACCCTATGAGGTTTCATTATCTCCTTTTCACAGATGAAGAGGGTGAGGCTCAGAGAAATGAAGCGAACTGATTGTGGCGGTGCAACCAGTACTGGAGCTAGAATTTGAACCTAGGTCTGCCTTCCCCTAAAAGCAGTTATTTAGCCACAACACAACATTTCTTGGTAGTGAGTATTCAAACACTAGGGGCCTTATAGTGAAGACTGGGCTAGCATTTGTCTGGGATATTTTTAAGACAATTTATGCTTCAAGTGGGAGTTGAACTATCTGTCCTCTGGTATCCTTTTCCAACTCAAGGATTTCATGATTCAATTCCTACATGCCTCTCAACTCTCGACTTTCTTCTTTCTCCTTCCCTCCTACTTAGGGATGGCTGCTACCACCTCCAACACTTTGGAAACCTAAGGTAGCGAACTGCTTTCAGCAACTACCTAGTCTTTTTCTCCCCAGATCACAAATGCTTATGCACCAACCTAAAATTGGAAAATAGAGTACCATCTCTCTCAATCTCTCTCTCTCTGTCTCTCTGTCTCTCTCCCTCTCTGTCACTGTCTTTCTGTCTCCCTCTCCCTCTCTCGGTCTCTTGGTTTCTCTCCCTCTCTGTTTCTTTGTCTGTCTCAGTCTCTGACTGTCTCTGTCTCTGTCTCTGACTGTCTGTCTGTCTGTCTTTTTTTCCTCTCTCTCTCCCCCTTCCTCTCTCATTTTCTTGAACACACATGCAAACTATCTTAAATCAAACCTCCTTTCTAAGCAACAAGAAAAGACTGAAGGAAGAATTTGTGGGAAATCTAGAGTTCAATTCACTTTGTCTTTCCTGACATGTGGCTCCAGGCAAATGTCTGTTAGAAAATAGAGGGGTTTGAGAGTCACAAAAATAAATAAAATGTGGCTAAGGATAGAGCAGAGGATGTGTTTTCATAACTTTCCCAGGCCCCTATTTTTTGGCATGACCATTCAGAAAGGAAAGTGGGAGAAGACTAAGTATAGAACACCCATCACTTGGCTTTTCATCATGAGAAAATAGTAGAAGTGAATCTTTTAAAAGAATTGTGCTGTCTATGGTACTGAAATGTGATCCTATAATTTAACTTCCTTACAGTGCAGGTGATCATAAAAATCATATCATAAGTACTATCTCTACTTAGAAGGCTTCTAAATGTCATCAGAAATTTTAATCTCATCTCTTGGAATTCTAATCATAGTTTAACAGATAAATTATTGAGTGGGTTGTGACTTTTGTTAAACAAAATCTAAGTTGTAATTCTGACAAAGTAATGATACATTCAACTGGTTTTTTTTAAAGGAAATGAGCATTTCTTTTTCTCTTTTAGAACTTAGCTATAGAGTCACCCCCCACCTCCACCCTCATGCTGCAGTGGGAGCAGATGTCTTTGTTATCAAAGATAACATGATGACAGATCATGAATTTAGAGCTGGAGGGGACCTTATATGTCAACTAAGCCAATCCTCTCATTTTACAGATACATAACTGAGGCCCAGAGAAGTCAGGTAATTTGCTCAAAGCCAGACAGATAGCAAGAAGCAGGATTCAAACCCAGGACCCAGTACTTCAAGGTCAGTGTTTTTCCCATTGCAATATATCATTTCCATCTTCCTGATTAGTTTGTCTATTTTTTACAAAGCCTTCCCTAATTATAAGGATATCTGATATTTCCAGAGTACTTTGAGGCTTGCAAAGTTCCTTCTGTAAATTTTCTCATTTGATCCAGGTAAGAGCTTTTGGACCAAAATAAATGAAAGGAGTCTCCCTAATTCCCATGCCCCTGGGTCTGCTTTATGCTAGTTTCAATCTCTATGAATAATCCTTCTTTTTACCTCAGATGATATTAAAGACTTAGGTTGGAATCCAAGTTCTGTTATTTACTATGTCATGAATAAGTTTCACTAAACCTCTTCATTAAACCTCTTTGTCTCTCAGTTTCATGAACTGAATCAAGGGAGTGAATAGGTGACATCTCTAAGATCCTCTGATATTTGTACCTCAGTTTCCTCATCTGTAGATAGTATGGAATTTAGAGTCTAAGAACCAGGGTTCAAATCCAGAGCCTCTACTACCTGTGACCTTTGATAAGAAAGAAAGGAAGAAAGAAAGAAAGAAGAAAGAAGAGAGAAGAGAGAGAGAGAGAGAGAGGAGAGAGAGAGAGAGAGAGAGGAGGGAGGGAGGGAGGGAGGAAGAAAGAAGAAGAGAAAGAAGAAGAAAGAAAGAAAGAAAGAAAGAAAGAAAGAAAGGAAGGAAGGAA
Source organism: Phascolarctos cinereus (assembly GCF_003287225.1). Lineage (NCBI taxonomy): Eukaryota > Metazoa > Chordata > Mammalia > Diprotodontia > Phascolarctidae > Phascolarctos > Phascolarctos cinereus. The sequence continues at coordinate 272,367,288 of NW_027555514.1, read as the reverse complement.
GGAAGGAAGGAAGGAAGGAAGGAAGGAAGGAAGGAAGAGGAGGGACAAAAAGAGGGAGGAAAAAAGGTAGGAAAGAAAAAGAAGGAAAGAGAGAGGATGAGAGGAAGGAAAAAAGGAAAGGAGGGAGGAAAGAAAAAGGGAAGGAAAGGAGAGAGAAAGAGAGAGAGAGAGAGAGAGAGGAGAGAGAGAGAGAGAGAGAGAGAGAGAGAGAGAGAGAGAGAGATCCCAGATGCTCAGTGCCTTGCTCCCTTACTCTCTCAACCATTACTCCCTAGGAACTGGTTAACAGGCTTCTGGATCTATCGTCAGAGAACCCCCTTCCTCTGTCTATTGTGAAAAGAGAGCTAGTCCACTTCACCTCCTCTAGCCTCCTGGTGTCTGTCAGAAGCCCTCTCCCCACCAGAAAGGATGATGTCAGCTATCTAAATTTGACATTGCATGAGTAACACTTTCCTAGAGTACTGAATCACACATGTTTTCTTCATAGTCAACAAATAATAAGCACAGTGAATATTCTCTATAACTTTCATCCAATTGCATGACTGTAAGGATATGGTCTACTGCAGAATACATTTCTGAAAGTCAGCCTATTTCCTCTTCTGTATTCATCAGAGGTGTTCAATCCACATGTACAATATGTAACAAAGCATTTTGACTCCTTTATTATTCATATCAAGCACAGACTAAAACAGGGACGTAACTAACCAAAGAAGTTTCCTACGGCCATAGAGGAGGCCCAGGGTCAAGGCCAAAGAAAAGGGCTGTGAACTTCCTCCATATTGATTCATCAATTAATCCACAAGCATTTATTAAGTACTTACCAGGTACTATCCTAAGTGCTACAGATGCAAAGAAAAGTAAAACTAACCCATGTCCTCAGGGAGTTCACATTTAATCAATAAACAGTTGTTACCACTTTTGGTTGACATTGCACTGCTTGTATCAAGCAACTACAGACCCTCCTAAGTGCGATCTATAATCATTCATAAGAATTCAGCATAATTACCCACCTGGAAAAACCAAGTAGATGAAGAATGCCCAGCATATCCACACTGTCATATACCTTTGGACAGTCCATAAATCTGGCCAATCAGTGCATCGATACTGGACTGACATAACTGGGGGACAATAAACTCGACCAAGAATTGAATAAGAAGATAGAAGTAAGCTTTGGGAAATTGGTCAGTTTTTTAATGACACCAAGATTCTTCTTGAGACCAAGACCAATCTCCTTAACATCAATAATCTCCCAGTAAGGACAGAAGACTATGAGCCATGGAATAATGATCTCCAAAAAATTAAAGGCAAGGATCACCGAATCTTCCTATGTGAGAGACACTGTGCTAGTCACCTGAATACAAATACAATAAATGAAATAATGCCTCCTCTGACATTCTAATGGAGGAGACGAGGATCTATTTAAACGTATTAAAACATATAACCAATGAAGAGTTACGGGAGGAAATTGGGATAATACATATAAAGTGCTTTACAAACCTTAAATTGATACATAAATGTTAGTGATGATGATGATTGAGCAATATCATTAGATATTAGACAACTAAAAATATCCACGTGTGTATATATACATATGTAACCAAAAGCCATTCTCCAATAGGTAAATGGCTCAAAAAAGAATTGCCAACTATTAACAACCTATTAACAAGGATCCTAAAAATCACTACAACAGGAGAGAAATATAAATTAAAGAAAGTCTGTGGTTTCATCTCACACCCAGCAAAATGGCAAAGATGACAAAAGATGGGAACAGGCAGCGTCAGAGGAGCTGTGGCAAGATAGGCACTAATACATTGTTGGTGGAGCACAGTTAGGGTTAGGGTTACAACTGTTTTTGAAAGCAATTTAGAATTATGGAAATAAAGTGACTAAAATGTTCATGTCCTTTGACCCAGAGATCCGATTACTAGGCTTATGCCTCAATGAGATCATTAATAAGAAAATCTCCCTATATAACAAAATAATAATCGTATTCTTATATTTATATTTGTTGTATTATGACAGCACTTTTTGTGCAATCAAAGAATTGGAAATGAAGTAGATGCCCATCAATTACGGAATGGCCAAACAAATCATGTTGAAGAATGTAATGTTAGATTACTATACTGTAAGAAACTAAAAATATATAATGAATACAAAGCAGTGTAGAAATATTCCTATGGATTATATAGAAATGATCATCCATACTGCCATTGATATTGGGAAGACTGTGCTCTGTTTTCACTCACAATCCCTGTGACTTCCTACAACAAAACTTCTGTCCCAGCCACCATTCTCCTTTATGTGTGTTCACCATTTGAATTTAAGCTTCTTAAGCTGTCTCACATTTGTCTTTATATTGACAAACAAAAAAAAAGTTACACACTGTTGGTGCAGTGAGTAGAAAGTTAATGTGTTGGCTCCCTTTTCTTCTTACTGTTCATAGCCCCAAATAAATGCTTGCTGATTCATCATTTCTCTTGGGGGATAGACCTTAGAGCTAGAAGGGACTTTAGAGGCCATTGTGTCTAATTTTACAGAAGAGGAAACTGAGGCCCAGAAATGTTAAGTGGTTTGCTCTGGGTCACATAGCTCAAAGCAGGATTTGAAGCCAGGTCTTACTCACTGACCTAACAAACACTGTTAGACCCTGATGATGTGAGTAAAAAGCAGGCAGATTGTCCCTGACATTGAACTCCAAACACCTAAGGCCTGGAATTCTGTAGCCTTCTCAAGACTAAACAGCTATTTATTTAGGCTAGTGTTCCCTTGCCTAGACTATTTTGGTTACATCTATTACTGGCTTGCATTTAGCGTCTGTTTATTTAAATCTACTTTCAACTGGCACATAATTCTCTTGATTATCAGTTGATGCTGCGACACAGTAGGAACACAGATAATTGTTGGTGTGCCCATTTGGCTGGCAATGCGAAATTATTATCTTTAGAGCAGCAGAGGAGGGCGTTTGAGCAGAAATGTTACGCATTGTCGGCGCAGTGGGATGGGGAGAGAGCTCATTTGCTGGCTGTTTCTCTTTTCTTCCCCAGTGGCACAGCACCCAAGATAGCTCATGATCACTGGTAGGCACTGGGTGCCTCTGAGTAGTTCTGTCACTTATTCAGTCCCACTTCTCCCACTCCATTAAAATACGCTGGGGCTTCCCATAATTGTCCCAGACTCAAGGAACATCCAAGAATTGTGCGGTCCTTCTGCTGGTTCTTCTGTGTGCTTCAGTGCCAGGGATGTGCGGGTAAATGTCTAACAACTAGTTGTCTGGGAAAACAAAGCAAAACAAAACACCACTATACTTATAAGCTTAATCTGACATTTTCTGTGTCACTTTCTTAAGTGCAATAATAATTGTAAAGTGCTTAGCAAGGTGTCTGGCACATAAAGTACTATGTCGCATTAGCTATTATTATCATGGTGATGATGTCTAGAGGTCAACAAAATAATAAGTCACTCCTGGATTTGCAGAGTTTACCACTCTGGAAGGTGTAAGTACCCACCGAGAAAAATGAACAATTAGCTCTCTTATAAGTTTGAGTTGGCTCAAGCACACTCCTGCCCTGCCTCATCTGGTCAGGAAGAATGATGCAGGTTTGAATCCTGCCTCAAATACTTACCAGTATTGTGGCCCTGGCTAAGTCTCTTAACGACTCCCAACTTCAGCTTTCCCCATCTGTAAAATGGGGATAATAACAACTACCTCAGAGAGTAGTGAGGATCAAATAGGACCCTACATAAGATAATTTGCAAATCCTTACATGCTAAATAAATGTTAATTATTATTTTGATTCGTGTATGCAAAATGTGTTGTAACCCCTAAATTGCTATGTAAATATGAGTTAGTTTTCTTCATTATTATCATGAACTCAATCGATATCAATATAAACATTTCTTTATGAAAAGAAGAGCAGGAAAAGAGGTTAGTATGTGATACTGGAAGTCTCTTCTATATGCAGTTTTTGGTGGTGGTGGGAGTTTTTTTTTCAAAAGTATAACATTGGTAGTTGTATTTTGACTGAATCCAAACTTTGAAGAACAAATCCTCTCTAGGTTCTCTGAACCTGGTCAAAGGGCCACACTTGAGGACCTAGAGGGCCACATGTGGCCTCGAGGCTGAAGGTTCCCCACTCCTGGACCAATGGATTGATATCAGGGAGGCCTGGGCTCAAATCTTGCCTCTGACACTAACTTTAGGACCCTGAACAAGTTTATTAGCCTCTAAGTGTCCTAAGCACAGGATCTTCCATCTAGAGATGGAAAGCAACCTCATAGGCCATCCCTTCAATCCTCTCATTTTATAGATGAAAAAACTGAGGTCCAGGTAGATTAAGTGATTTGAGCCAGAGGCCTTGGAGTCCCCAAGATCTGGGTTTGAATCCTGCCTCAGATACCATGTGTGACACTGTGCAGGTTTTTTAAACTCTGTGTGCCACGGCCAACTCCCCAGGTCTTTTCTACTAACACATGGATCGATCTGTCTCAGTTTCATACCATGAGTTTCATTTCAAAAATCACAAAGCCTGAATGATCACCTTAACACAAAGTAATATCCTGATGAGACTGGTAATTCTAATGGGATTTTTCCAAATATACAGATAAGTGAAATTCAGAGAGGTTAAGTGCCTAGAGGAGGTAGTATTCCAATACTAGTGAGGGTCAGAGGTGGAATTTAAATTCAGCTCTCCCAGAACCTAATATCAGCATTCTTTCTGCTTCATCAGTCAACAAATATTAAGTACCTACTATGTGCCAGGCATTGCAGTGCATAGGAATTCATTAGCACAGCCTCCACTTACCTACCAGGAAGTTTCCTGCCCAAACAGGAAATGAGGTTTTTGAGTGTTTCTTGACAAGCCAGAGTTGTGACACCTGGAATAATAGCAACCAGGTCTTTCTTTACAAGAAGAATCAGAAGAGGATTCACCACTTCTTAAGAATGTCCGGTCCCTAGGCTTACAATACCGATAGTGAAGACAAGTTAGGGGACAGGGGAGGGGAATGTTTAATTGTGAAGTCTTGCGAAATTCTAGACAGAAGCAGGTTAGGGCCCCAGGTTTAGAATGAAGAGCCACTAGCCCTGACTTCTCATCATTCCACTCCCTCTTCTTCTCTGCTTCATAAACTTCCATCATTCTATACCTCACTCCTCTGCCCATCATCTACCTCCCATTATTCCCGACACCATCTTTTCCTTCTCCTGTCTCTGTCACCCTCACACTCTACCCTAACTCCCACTTCCCCTCACGCTTCTCCCCCATTTCCATTCCAGCAACCCCCTTGTTCTTCATCCAGGCATCGTGATTCCCATCACCTTTCCCCTTATTGCTAATCTCCCATCCCCTTCTCCCTTACTTCTCTCCCATGGTTCCCCACCTTTAAACGCCCCCAATCTCCTTTCCATCATTTGCCTATCCCTCCGTATCACTCCCCAGTCCCTTATTCCTTACCTCCACTCTCCTGGCCCTTCCCCCCCCCCGCCCCATTCTCCTCGGATTCTCTGCTCTAGTCTCCGCTTCCCATCACTCTGCTCCTCTTTAATCCTCACCCTTTCTCTCCCTTTGTACTTCCAAGCTCCATTGCTCCTCATCCTTAGATCCACTTTTATCATTGCCCCTCCCTCACTTCCTCACCTCCCAGCTCCCCTTGCCTTCCACCCCTGTCCATCTCCCTGTTATCATCCCACACCCTGTTATTTCTCGCCCTCAGCCCCCACTGCCATCCCCCAAGACCCCTCTATCTCTCACCTTCCTTCCTTTAACTCCTCACCTTTCTCACCTCAGACTCCTAATTTCTCATCACTTACTCCCCCTTACTTCTCACCCCTATTCCCCATCTTCCATCATCCTATGGCCCCTTTCATCCTCTCCCTCTCTCTCTCTCATCCCCCCTTCACCCCTCCTTCGGCCTCCCCTTCTATCCTGCCAGCCCATCGCTCCACTCCCCAGCCCTGCCCTCCCCTCTTCCCTGTCCGCTGCCCAGAGTCTCCTCTCCATTTACAAGTGCCATTACTAATTGCTTTTTCGGGTTGCTTTTCTGCTCTCTGTTCAAAATTCACGGGGCGTTCCCCGGCCGCCTTTATGCCTCGTTTCTGACCCTTTTCAGTTTCTTCTTCTTCCTTTCTTTCTGTCTCTCTCTCTGTCTCTCTCCTCTCTCTTTTTACAAACAGCACTTTCTGGGCCTCTTTTCCAGTCTTTGCAAAAGGGGCCAGGGAAAAGAAAAGAAAAAAGAAAACTTGAGGGTTGGGTGGTGTGGGTTTTGTGTTGGGTTTGGGGTATTTTTTGGCAGCGGCGCTCCCCACCCCCGCTTGCTTCCCCGCCCCTCCTCCCTCCTTCCCCACCCCCAAAAGCACACGCATGGGCCCTCCTCCCATTGAATGGGGCTTTGTGCGGGGAATTTCCGGAACATCGCGCAGTGCCCAGGGCTGCGCGGAGGAGGGGCCGTGCTCGCAGGCCCGGGGGCTCCCCGAAGCCCACCCCATTACCACGGTCACTGTTTGCCCTGGATTCTCCCAAAGGGTCTATTGTGGCCCGTTACCAGGTAGCCCCTAGCAACGCTGAAACCCGGCCGCCGTCTCTGCGGCCGCCAACGCCTCTCCCTGGGGCGGCCACTGTTCCCTGGGCTCCCCAAACGCGTGCTGCTGCTCGGCCCTAAGAGAATGAGGCGGAGGCGGCGGAGGCCACAGCGGCGGCACGGGCGCGGAGGGAGGGAGGGAGAGAAGGGAGCCGCGTTACTGACCACGTCCAGGGGCTCCTGGCCCATCCACCCGGGAGCAGCACCCCAAACCATGGCAATTGGGCCGCTTCCCCTTCCCCAGTTATTTTCTACTTGGCTTCCCTTCACCCTTCATGTACACCCACCCCCCATAACCAGGTTCCCCATCCTCTTCCACAGTCACACCATGACTTGACTTACCTTCCCCACACACATTCAGACCCCCTGCTGCATCCTAGCTATTCTCGCCACCGGCTAGTTCATACTGTCTCTTCATAGCTAGACTTAATTTTCCCCTTCACATTCAAATCCCCTTCTATAACCTTTCCCCTCCATATTCAGATCCTCTTTCCCATATTCTCCTCCTTCTCGTTCTGACCCCCCCCCATTTGATTCATTCAGAAGCCAAGTACAGATTGGGTCAAAGTCTCTCTATGCTGTAATTTGGTTTCTTCTCAAAGTGAAGACCCTTCCAAAATCTTGGTTCCTTCCTCCTTCAAACTCAGACTCCCATCTATAACTGAGTTCCCCTTCTACTTTCATCCCCTTTCATTCCCTCTGTATAGCTTGGCTCTGCCACTACATTCACTGCTCCCCCCCTCCCCAGGATCTTTTACAAATAAAGAGACCGACGCTCAGACACACTTGATGAAAGTAGGTAGGAAATGTCAAGAGTCAGGGTTCAAACCCTCTTACTGCAGAGCCATTATTCTTCCACCTGCCATTCAAAGGTATGATGACCTTCCTACCGGTTGAGATCATTCCAGGCAATAGGAAGAGCCTTTGGAATCATCTACTATTTACTAGGTGCTTATTTTGTGCCAGGCTTCTGACCCCAGAGCCAAAGCTTTTCCCATTGTACCATGGAGATTGGCCCAGATGATCTAAGATCTAACTCCTCTTTGAATTCCTAGATGTTGGAACCTCAAGCATCAATGGATGGCCCAATCCCTCTCAGCGGTCCTCATAAATTCCTGTGTCCGAACATGTCATCACTCAGGGACAGACAGCCTTCTGGTGATGGGTATTCAGAAGGAAAGCCATAAGGCTCATTGCTGGGCTCAAACCTGGGCTTCTTCTAGCCTAGCAGCCCCTAGATGGTAGAGCCTCTCCCCTTCATATCACTTTCCCTCTTTCACTCTATTCTCTGGATAGCTTTTACAGACCTGGTTGTTTCCATTGGAATGTAAGCTCTCCAAGAACAGGACTGGTGGTGTCTTTCTTTGTATCTCCATTGCTTAGCACAGTGCCTGGCACATAATACGTGCTTAATAAATGTTTGTAACTGACTGACTAGTTGGATCTGGAGGAATCGAAACTCCACAGTTATAACCAGCAAGGTACCAAGGGCACTCTATGCTACAACCAATCAGTAAGCATTTATTAATCATCTACTATGTGTCAGGTACTGTTTTAGGCACTGGGGGTGCCTACATGGCATAAAAGACATAAACAAAGCAGTCTCTACTCTCAAGGATCTTATGTTCTATAAGGAGGGATGACATGAGGCAATGTGGTATGATGGAATGAGAATTGACTCTGGGGTCAGAAGGCCTGGGTTCAAATCCCATTTCAGATGATTATTACCTGTGTGGCATTGGGCAAGTCACTTGACTCCTTGGACCTCAATGTCTTCCTCTGGAAAATAAGGTGGTTAGACAAGATGAGCTGTGAGGGCCCTTCCAATGCTAGAACCATGATTTGTACCCACATTTAAGCACATACAAAATCATATTTATAGTGTAACAACAGAGATTTTTCAAGAGGGGTCTCAGGTATGAGATGTCTTTTCAGGGGTGAAACTCACATTCCTGCGAATGGGTCTGGAAATGCTTGGGAGAACTCAGAGTCATTCTGATGCCAGAGAAAATAAGAGAATTGAAACTCCCTAGGACCCAGGGACCCAAACAAATGAAGACCAGACTAGGAGGCCCAGTGAGGAAGAGAAAATATGAAATGAATCTAAGTGGCTTGCAATAGCCACCATGAGACACCTTGAAATCCCAGTTTTTATTTGTAACCCTTGGTCTCTTGAGTGGTAGCAAGTCTTTTTAAAAATAATTTTATTTTTATACAAATTTATCATCTGTACCTCTCACTGCTTCCCTGGTAGGGAAGAGGAAAAGAAAAGAAAAGAAAAGAAAAGAAAAGAAAAGAAAAGAAAGAAAAGAAAAAGAAAAGAAAAGAAAAGAAAGAAAAGAAAAGAAAAGAAAGAAAGAAAGAAAAGAAAAGAAAAGAAGAGAAAGAAAGAAAGAAAGAGAGAGAGAAGAGAAGAGAAGAGAAGAAAAGAAAAAGAGAAAAGAAGAGAAAGAAAGAAAAGAAAGAAAAGAAAAGAAAAGAAAAGAAAGAAAAGAAAAGAAAAGAAAAGAAAGAAGAGAAGAGAAAAGAAGAGAAGAGAAAGAGAGAAAAGAAAAAAGAAGAGAAAAGAAGGAAGGAAGGAAAGAAAAAGAAAGAAAAGAAAGAAAGAAAGAAAGAAAGAAAGAAAGAAAGAAAGAAAAGAAAGAAAGAAGAGAGGGAGGAAAGAAAGAAAGAAAGAAGAGAGGGAGGAAGAAAAAAGGAAGGAAGGAAAAGAAAGAATGAAAGAAAGGAAGGAAGGAAGAAACAGAAGGGAAGAGGGAGGAGGCAAGGCAGGAAGGGGAAGGGGAAGTAAGTGGAAGCCATAACAAGACTTGAAGATCACTTACTAAAATGTTGCAGGTTGGTGAACTCCATAGGTAGAGGGACAAAATCACAGATCCTTTTTTTTAAAAAAAATATATTTATTTTATTTTTTTATTTTTTTAACATAAATTTATTTATTTTTAGTTTTCAATATTCACTTCCACAAGTTTTTGAGTTCCAAATTTCTCACCCCTCCCCCCACCCCAAGATGGCATGCATTCTGAATACCCCTTCCCCTGGTCTGCCTTCTCTTCTATCTCTCCCCCTCCCTTCTCTTATCCCCTTCCCCTTCTATTTTCCTGTAGGGCAGGATAGACTTCTGTACCCCATTTCCTGTATTTCTTATTTCCCAGTTGCATGTGAAAACATTTTTTTTAAAACATGTGTTTTTAAAACTTTGAGTTCCAAATTTTCTCCCTTCCTCCTCCCCACCCACCCTCATTGAAAAGGCAAGCAACTCAATATAGGTTGTACATGTGCACTTATGCAAAACACTTCCTTAGTAGACATGTTGTGAAAAACTATTTCCCTTCATCCTATCCTGCCCTCCCATTTATTCTATTCTTTCTTTTGACCCTGTCCCTCCTCAGAAGTATTTGCTTCTGATTACCCTCTTTCCCAATCTGCCCTCCTCTCTATCATCCCCCTGCTCTCTTGTCCCCTTCTCCCCCTATTTTCCTGTAGGGTAAGACAGATTTCCATACCCAATTGAATGTGTATGTTATTCTCTCCTTAAGCCAAATCCTATGAGAATAAGATTCCCTCATTCCCTCTCACCTTCCCCTGTTTCCCCTCCACTGTGAGACTTTTCTTTTCTGTTTTTTTTGTGAGATAATTTACCCCATTCTACCTCTCCCTTTCTTCTCCGAGTATCATCCTCTCTCATCCCTTAATTTTATTCTCCAGATGTGACCCCTTAATCTTCAACTCACCCTGTGCCCTCTATCTATCTATATATACATACATAATTTTTTTCCTTCAACTACCCTAATACTGACAAAGTTCTCATGAGTTACAAATATCATCTTTCCATGCAGGAATGTAAACAGTTCAATCTTAATAAGTCTCTTATGATTTCTCTTTCCTGTTTACATCTTCATGTTCCACTTGAGTCCTGTATTTGAAAGTCAAATTTTCTGTTTAGCTCTGGTCTTTTCATCAGGAATGCTTGAAAGTCCTCTATTTCACTGAATGACCATTTTTTCCCCTGAAGGATTATACTCAGTTTTGCTGGGTAGGTGATTCTTGGTTGTAATCCTATCTCCTTTGCCCTCCGGAATATTATATTCCATGCCCTGCGGTCCTTTAATGTAGAAGCTGCTAAATCTTGTGTTATCCTGATTGTGTTTCCACAGTACTTGAATTGTTTCCTTCTGGCAGCTTGTAATATTTTCTCCTTGACCTGGGAACTCTGGAATTTGGCTACAATATTCCTAGGAGTTTTCCTTTGGGGATCTCTTTCAGGAGGAGATCTGTGGATTCTTTCAATTTCTATTTTGCCCTCTGGTTCTAATATATCAGGGCAGTTTTCCTTGATAATTTCTTGAAAGATGATGTCTAGGCTCTTTTTTTGATCATGGCTTTCAGATAGTCCAATAATTTTTAAATTCTCTCTCCTGGATCTATTTTCCAGGTCAGTTGTTTTTCCAATGAGATATTTCACATTGTTTTCTAATTTTTCATTCTTTTGGATTTGTTTTACAGTGTCTTGATTTCTCATAAAGTCACTGTCTTCCAATTGCTCTATTCTAATTTTTAAGGAAGTATTTTCTTCAGTAATCTTTTGGACTTCCTTTTCCATTTGGCCAATTTTTCTTTTTAGGGCATTTTTCTCCTCATTGGCTTTTTGGACCTCTTTTGCCATTTGGGTTAGGCTATTTTTTAAGGTGTTATTTTCTTCAGTATTTTTTTGGGTCTCCTTTAGCAAGCTGTTGACTTGTTTTTCATGATTTTCTTGCATCACTCTCATTTCTCTTCCCAGTTTTTCCTCTGCTTCCATTACTTGCTTCTCAAAATCCCTTTTGAGCTCTTCCAAGGCCTGGGACTGATTCATATTTTTGTTGGAGGCTTTGGATGTAGGAGCTTTGATTTTGTTGTCTTCTTCTGGTTGTATATTTTGATCCTCTTTTTCACCAAAGTAAGATTCTATGGTCTGACTCTTTTTGTGCTGCTTGAGTTTTAAACTCTTTGTTAAGGTAAGAGTCTGCTTCCAATGTGGAGAGTGTACTGTCCCAAGCTTCAGGGGTTTGTGTAGCTGTTTTCAGAGATACTTGTAGGGACCTGTAAATTTTCAGTTCTACCAAGGTGGTATGATAAGGAGCGAGGTGTTTACTCCTTTCCTGGCCTGTGACCACAAGTATTCCTTTCTGTCCCATAACTGTGAGGAGGGGTTCCTCTCCACAGCCACTACAAGCTCCACCAAGCCAGTGCTCCTCCTCACCCCAGCACCACCGCCCAGAACTGTGACCAGATCCACACACTGGCAAGGCAAGAGATTCCTGCCTCAGCACTGGCAAAGAGATCCCTGCAGTCCCTCTCTGATCAGTCACTGGATTACCCCTCAGTCTGTGGGCTGAAAGCTCAGGAAGTAGGTGCCCCCCCCCCACCAGGGCTATGCTCTTGGGGAATGGAGCTGAAACCCTGCCTTCCTCTCTGACCACTGACAGAAACAGACTTTTCCCATTGACCTTCTAAGTTGTCTTTGGCATTGGTGGATTGAGGAGTCTGGAAACTTCCATAGCTGCCGGCAATTCAGTCCTCTGAGGCCTGCTCCAGGTTTGCTGCGGCCTGCATGCCCACGCTGTGCTCCCAGGCTGGTGCAATACACCTTTCTGACCAACCTTCCAGGTTGTCTTGAGCTGGAAATTTGTTTCACTCTGTCTTTTTGTGGGTTCTGCTGCTTCAGAATTTGTTTAGAGCCATTTTTTATGAGTATTTGGAGGGGTTTGGGGGAGAGCTCAAGCAAGTCACTGCTTTTACTCCACCATCTTGGCTCTGCCCCAAAATCACAGATCCTTGAAGTAATCTTTTTGTTGTATATTTTGTACATATCCATCCCTGAATCTGAAACAAACCCATCTACGAAGGACTGACCTATTAGTTGACTCCTAGTATACTTCCTGTATGATATTTATGAAAGGCGATTGCTTGCAAGCTGGGATCTAGGAATGGGAGTTCACACTAACATAGAATAGTAATAACCAATCAACAACTATTTCCTTGTTGCTCTTGCTATGTGCCAAGCACTGTGTTAGGCATTGAGGCTATAAAAGTTATAGAGCTCCTGACTTTAAGAAGTTTCAGTCTATCAGGAGGGAGAGGGAATGTGCATGTACAAACTTATACAAAATAAATAAATATAATGTCATTTTTTGTAGCAAGGCATTTAGAGGCTGTAGGATCAAGGAACATACCAGGTGAGAAATGTCTTTGTTCTGAGCTTTGAAGGACACTAGGAATTCTAAGAGGTAGTGGGGAGGAGGAAGAGCGTTCCAGGCATCGGGACATCCAGTGCAAAGCCACAGGGAAGAGAGATGGAGCATTGTATGTAAAGAAAAAGCAGTGAGAGGCCAGCTTGGCGGAAGCAGAGAGTGCATGGAGGGGAGTAATACATAATGAGACTGGAAAGATAGGTAGGAGCCATCTTCAAAGGTCAAACAGAGGCATTTGTACTTGACCCTGAAGGTAACACAGAGCCAAGAGGGTTTATTGAATAGGAAACTGGATCATTCCTACGTTTTAGGAAATCTGCTTAGTATTTGTGCTGTCTGGTGTACCTCTTCACAGGCTGATTTCTACAAGAAGTCCAACATCTGTTTTAGGAACACAGTAAGAAAACAAAAACAAAAACAAAAAAAACAGCCTGGAAGGCTGGTTATTTTCTTTGTTTTTTTTCAAATTTTGTTTTGCTTACACATCTAATCCCAAAACATGAGCTAGTGGTTTCACACATATGAATGTGTATGTACAATATGTGTGTATGTATACATATAAACCATATATGTGTATAAAGATACATCCTATATGTATGTATGTAGATGTGTCACTATAATTGGTTTCCTTTGTAATTTATATTTCACACACTTAGAAATAGTATTGAAAAAGGGTCCATAGGCTTTACTAGGCTGCCAAAGAGGTCCATGAACCACCTCCCACCCAAAAATAAAAAGGTTAAGAACATAGAATCCTAGAATGTTAGAAGGGAGCATATTATTGTATAGCCCAAACTCCTCATTTTTACAAATGAAGAAGCAAAGGCACTCTAAAGGTAAAATGAATTGTCCAAGGTCATATTGATAGCTGGTAGAAGAACTGATAGAAGCCCTGTTTCCCAAAGAATGCTGGCATTCTTTGTCTTAGAGGTCTGTAGCTGCATCCATTTATGAGGTAGTTGAATGGCAGGATCACAGGATTTTGAGCTAGAAGAAACCTTAAAGATCATCTATTCCAATACCCTTCATGTTAGGAATTAAAAAAAAAATGTGCCTAGAGTCCCAGACCTAGAGCTGAGAGGCACCTCAGAAGCCACTTAATTTAGCTCCTCATTTTTACAAATGAGGAAACTGCAGTTATAATCACAAGACCATAGGCCTAGATCGAGAAGGAACCTTAGAGGCCATTGAGTGAACCCCTTCATCTTACATAAAAAGAAATCAAGACCCAGAAAGGTTAAGTAATAAACTTCAGAAGTAGGATTTGAACTCATGTTTTCTGCCTCCAGCCATTGTTTTTTTCCATGGCTGCCTCCCATTTATGCCTTAGTGAATGTCTGATCTTCTCTATGGAGCTATCCAATGTGAATTGTTTTGATGTTTGGGAAGGAGGGGAATCATGGGAGCAAGTCTTATGAGTATTCAGATGGCACAAAAATCTGTCCTGGTACAAGAAATAGAGGGCAGAAAGGAAACTCAAAGGAATATTTTTCAGTTTTCAGCTTATATGATGGAGACAATACAAAAAGGACAGTGGTGAGCAGGGAAGGGAACTTTGCTTCTGAAAGTTACAGGCATTTTGAGTGGGCATAGGGAAGCAGATTGATACAACCTATCCAGGAACAATGGCAGATTTGATTTGGTTATGGTTTATGGTCATAGGATTTGGGGAAAGGAGTGGGTAGGAGGACTGGCAAGGGGGAGGTAGCTAAAAAGATGAGGATGAATGGTTTTTTTCCTTTGAAATAGTGGCCATAGAGGCATTACCATTCAGGGGAACAAGATCCCAAGGCAGAAGATGGGAGCGAACACATGCTTGGGATACAGAAAACAGAGAATGGAGGAATGGAGAGAAACAAATGACTGGGATGGAGGATGGCAAGGTTCATTTCCAAATGAGCAATCCCTGGGGTCTGACACTGTTTAGTCTCTCTTTACTTCCCCTTTCAGTGCTGGGCGGAGCCATACAAATGTCTTAAAGGCCTATTAAACATGGACTGGCGAATGGGCACCTGAAAAAAAAAAGAGCAGAAGGGAATGCTTTGAGAGACACTTTGCTTTCACTCAGTAACTCCAGCCAGCCCGTAATAAGGACCCAGCACATGTGATGGCTTGGAACAAATGCAGAATGGCAGAGCCTCTGCAGGTCAGACATTGTACTGGCTTGTTCAGGGCTAATAAGCAGCATGTCAGAAGTTCCTGCAGCTTCTCAGGCAGCCCACTAGAGCCCTGACAACCCTACCCAGGGAGGCAAGCTTACTGAGATCTCCATCTGATGCAGGAAATGCTACACAAAGGTGGGCGCACATGTCTGCCAATAGTTGTGGGGGGGGGGAATGAGCAATAGCAGCGGCAGAAGGGTGCATTTGTGCAGGATGCCAAAGGCGTTAGGTTCAGTTCAACCCAGATTTCATAGTATCCCATACTTCAGGCTGGAAGGTACCTCAGAGGCCAGCTGGGGCTTAGGGAGACTGAGTGACTCGCAGGTCACAAGGGTAGGAAGCACCAGAGATGAGATCTAAGCTCAGGCCCTCTGACTGCAGATCCAGTGTTCTTTCCAGTGTATGGCTAATACCACCTGCTATATACAAGGCATCGTAGTAACCCCAAGGACCCACAGAAATGGTAACACTGCCCCTGCCTTCAAGGACCTTACATTCTATTTAATGATATACTATGCACATAGGAGTTTCATATTCTCTTCATTGAAGGGGTCCCTGAAGTGAAAGATTCTGGGAACTTTGAAATAGAAATAGAAATCAAGAGAAATCTAGAAAAGTAAATTTATTTGAGCAACTGGAAAGAGCTGTATGATGATCTATTCATGGCATTTTACAGGAGGGGAAACAAATTTCTCTTCAGAACCTCAATGTCTCCAAAGAGTATTGAGGAAGTAAAATAAGAAAAACAGAGGACATTGGGGGTGAATTGGTTCTATTCTGAAGTTTTGAAAAGGGAAAAAGGAGAGAGGACAAAAAGTATACACCAGGGTAGAAGGGAATAAGAAGAGAGTTGGACTTTCTCTTCCTTGTAATTGGGAAATGTGAAGAGCAAATATATGCGGTGGAAGTAGGCATCAGATGAACCTCATTCTTATCTGAACCAAGCAAAGGAGAGCGAAATGCATATGCATAACACACCCTTACACACACACACACACACACACACACACACACACACAGACAGACAGACAGACAGACAGACAGACAGACAGAGAGTTAGTATGGCTTGAAAATCCATTAAACTCAATGAAGAAACAAGCAGGGATAAGGAAGCAAGAGTGATGATAATTCCAGGGAGAGAAGAGCTATGCCGATTCTGAAGGGAAGGTTAAAAGATGAAAAAAGGAAAAAAAAGCAATGGAATCTAAGGGGGAGGTGCCTATTGATTGAAGAATGGCCAATACCATTGTGAAGTAAAGAAATATTATTATGCCAGAAATAATGGAAAGTACAATTTCAGAGAATCTTAGGTTGTGTGAAATGAAGCAAAGGGAAGTGAACAGAACTAGGAAAACAATTTAGACAAGAAGAATATTATAAAGAACAAGAACTTGGGAAGATTTAAGAATTCTTGTCAATGCATTGGCCAACCATGAGTCCAAAGAACCAATGATGGAGTGCACTGACTATACCCACTTCAAGGAACTGTTGATCCATTTGAGGGAGACAATATGTAAACCTAAAGATAAGAGGAAGTAAGGAAGGATCAGACAAAGAGTTCTAAGAATACTTTGGGAGGTTAGGGAACAGGGAAAGAAGGCAGCATCAATCCAGGTGGTAGACTTAAGCTTCAGAAAAAGACAGTTTTGGACAGAACCACTGTGGGGATGCCTATTGTTTGGCTGCTTTATTTGTTATGCAGTTTTCCCCATCTCTCTCAGTTTTTAATTGGGAGGGGAATAAGGAAGGCTGGGGGGAACAAAAACAGTGATGCCACAAAAGAAGGTCATTTAAACATTTTCATGCCCAGAGTAGAGAGACAGAGATAGAGAAGAGGGAAACAGAAAAAGAGAAAGAAAAAGAGAGGAACAGACACACAGACAGAGACTGACAGAGAAAGAAAAAAGAAAGAGGAGAGAGAGAAGAGAAAAATACAGGACAGAGAGGAAATAGAGAGAGACAGAGATAGAGAGGAGAGACACAGAGAGAAAATGTATTCAGTGAAGGGGAGGCATGTTGTTTAAAGACTGACTTAGCTCAATTTAGAAGGACTATCATAAAATTCGCCACAAGGTGATCAATTTATCTATCTATCCTACTATCTACTGTCTATCTATCTTTCTTTCTTTTTCTGTATGTCTGTCAGTCTGTTCATTCATTGATTTGTTTATTCATGTAGTCCACAGAATCTCTCAAAGGTCATCAAAGTCATAGAGAGGTGCCAATATGGGTTACTGGAAATGACATCCACACTCATGAAATTTTAGATCTTTGAAGTTGTGAAGTGTTCATATTTACTCTATATGCATCTAAGCACATATGTGTGTGTAGCAAGGAAATGAATGAAGATATATATATATACATGCATATATATACAAGTGTGCATATATATACATATATACACAGATACATATACACATACACACATAAACAGCTAAGTATACACACGCATACACACAATAGCACAGAGAGAGGCAGACTGAAAAGAGAAAGACAGCTGGTATCGAGTCCTGCCTGTGACCCAAGCTGGCTGTGTGACCCAGGAGCCAGCCACTTAATTTCTCAGTACCCCAGGGAACTCTCTACCACTCTGAGTTACAGGTGTTTGCGGAGGAATTTCTATACTGGGAGTGCCCTATCCAGATGAAATCACAAGTTCAGACAAATATAGAGATTTATATAACAGGACATTGGACGCTGGTGTCTGCTAGAGAATATAAATTCCCAACCAGATGGACTCAAGATGGCAGAGTGAAAGCAGTGACTTGCTTGAACTCTCCTCCAAACCCCTCCAAATACTCATAAAAATGGCTCTAAACAAATTCTGAAGCAGCAGAACCCACAAAAAGAAAGAGTGAAACAAATTTCCAGCCCAAGACAACCTGGATGATTGATCGGAAAGGTGTATCGTGCTGGGCTGGGAGTGCAGCGCAGACTCCTCAATCCACCAATGCCAAAGACAACTTAGAAGGTCAGTGGGAAAAGTCTGTTTCTGTGGTGCTGAGAAGAAGGGGGTTTCAGCTCCATTCCCCAAGAGCGTGGCCCTGGGGGGGGCAGCTGCTTCCGAGCTTCCAGCCCACAGACTGAGGGGGAATCCAGTGGCTGATCAGAGAGGGATGCAGGGATCTCTTTGCCAGTGCTGAGGCAGGAATCTCTTGCTTTGCCCGTGCTTGGATCTGGGCCACAGTTCTGGGCTGGGGTGAGGAGGAACGCTGGCATGGTGGAGCTTGGAGTGGCTGTGGAGAGGAACCCCTCCTCACAGTTATGGGACAGAAAGGAGTACTTGTGGTCACAGGCCAGGAAAGGAGTAAACACCTCACTCCTTATCATACCACCTTGGAAGAACTGAAAATTTACAGGTCCCTACAAGTATCTCTGAAAACAGCTATACAAACCCCTGAAGCTTGGGACAGTACATTCTCCACATTGGAAGCAGACTCTACCTTAACAAAGGTTTAAAACTCAAGTAATTGGCCAGGATCATGAGCAAGCAGCGCAAAAAGAGTCAGACTATATTATCTTACTTTGGTGACAAAGAAGATCAAAATATACAACCAGAAGAAGACAACAAAGTCAAAGCTCCTACATCCAAAGCCTCCAAGAAAAATATGAATCAGTCTCAGGCCTTGGAAGAGCTCAAAAGGGATCTTGAGAAGCAAGTAAGGGAAGTAGAGGAAAAATTTAGAGTGATGCAAGAAAATCATGAAAAACAAGTCAGCAGCTTGCTAAAGGACACCCAAAAAATACTGAAGAGAATACAAATTCCCCAGTGTTTAGCCACCTTAGCCCATGTAGATCCATGAGACTGTAGCTGACAGGTTGGCTTCTGTCCCATCCTAAGGGAGAGAGGTGAAATCCTACGGGAGATCAGAGAGGGGAGGACTAAAATAATCCTAGAAAAAAGGGGAGTGAAAGCACTGCTAACCTAGGCATGCTGCCATTGTAACCTCTGAAGAGGCGAACACCTCCACCCTAAAGAAATTTTTAGGAGGGGTGCCCTAAATGAAAGATCACAGCCTGGCAATGCAAAAACCACAGGGAACTAATATAGATGCTGGAACTGTTCAGGATGCTGAAAACAGAACTAACAGATCTCTACTTTCCCATCCATTGCCTCTTTAGTTTCCCTACCCCTGTTTCTTATTGGTCTTGTTTTCTGTTTCAAAGTTTCTCTGAGATAATGTGGGTTAACTATTAAATTTCTAGTGTGTATGTGTGTGTCCTTAGTGCTGATGGAGGGAGAGGTAACAGGGGTAAACTACCCAGGAGAAAGAGAGAAAGATTTATTTTTAGTAATTGCTGGCACCTTTCTTGGCACTTTTGGTTGAGGGGTGGAAAGGGAGTTAGCCTATGTGAAATGTTTTTTTTTTCCAGATACCTAATGGCAGATCCGAGAGGAAAACTCTTTCCCCAAAAGGCAGAGCCAAGAGAATGACTGGAAATAGGCCAGGATGAAGGGAAATCCAAAAGTAGAAGCTAAAGAAGAGTGGCATGCTCCAAAGGGTGGGAGCCAGAAAGAGGGAGTAGCTAGTCCCTTGCTCACTTGCATAGCACCCTAAGACGCACAAAACTACTAGTCACTTAATGTTTCAAAATAAGATAGTTTGACCAGATCCTCTAAGGTCTATTCCAATTATATTTTACACACACACATACACACACATGCATATGTGTGTGTATGTGTGTGTATGTCCATCTTTTTTTAGGAAGATGATATTTCCAAAATAAATGCTATTCATGAGTGTAGGTGTTGCTGCTGGTTAAAAAATGGTTAACCAACATCCTTTTTTTTGGCATTCATTGTATGCATCATGTATTCTATTCACTGTATACATCATTAATCACAGTTGGAGAGCCTTCAGAGGACATTTAGTTCATCCCATACCTGAAAGAGAATCCCTTCTACAGCATACCTGACAAGTTATCGTCCAGTCTTTGTCTGAAGACCTCCACTCAAGGGAAATCCACTACCTTGGGAGGCAACCCATTTCACTTCGATTAGTGATACTTGCTGAGAAGGACGCCTCAGTTTCCTCATCCTAAATGAGGGGTTTGGGCTTAATGACCTCTAAGGTTCTTTCCAAATCTAAATCAAAAACCCTATGATCCGTTCAGTCTAAATTTCTTCCTTTGCAACTTCTACCCACTGTTCTTGGGCCTGCCCTCTGGAAGCAAAAACAAGTTTAATCCTTCTTCTATATCCTATCTATTCCTGTACTTAGTGCCTCCTCCAAGTCTTTTTTCTCCAAATTAGATCTTCAGCCTCTAACTAACAAAATGAAGGGATTGAACTAGATAAGCTAAAAAGTCCTTTCCAGCTCTACCATTCTACTAATTATTTCCATCATTCACTCAGCCATATTTTGCCTAAAGCCTTTGTTAAAAATACTAAGTTTCTGAGGCTAGACCCAGGTGTTTCTGGCCTCATTTCTGACTGCCAACCACTAGGCTTATCTTTCTGATATTGCTCCATGGGTGTCTCCAGAAGTCTGTGGCATTCTAAGTTGCCTTAATACAGTACATCTGCCCACTCTGTTGGGGGACCCATTATATTAGCTGCCCCTTCCCTGAAGAACAGTTGCCTTTGGAATCCTAAGGTTGCCGTGCTCTGAAGAGAAGTTTATCGTAGGCCCATGGAGTATCTGATATGAAAAGGAATTTGCTTAGCTTGGTGGCCATCTAGTTCATCCCACATCTGACAAAGAACATTAACATCCTACTTAAATGAGTGGCTGGGGTAGTTACTTGGATCTCCTCTAACAAGTAGTAGCTCCCATCTCCCTACAAAAATATCCAGGGAACTCTGCCTTCAGAGTCAGCCAAGTTGATGTGGGGATAGTTCTAATTGTGAAAATCCCTCTTTGCAATTACCTCCCACCCATCGCTTCAACTTCTGATCTGACTGGATTCAAGTCAACCAGTCAATTGTTTGTGCTCTGAGAGTTCATCACCAGCAATGCCTTCTCACATCTGAGTGGCATAACTAGATGATGCTGATGAAACTGCTGAAGAAAAGAATCAGTTTCTCCCCCTCAAACCCAGCTAGACATTTCACATTTTGGCCACCTTACATACTGGTCGAACTCTCTAATACCTCACTCTTCACAGCATCATGGATTTGGAGCTGTCCAAACCCATCATTTTGGGAAATGACGGCCCAGTGAAGCGAAGAGTCACATAGGTAGTGTCTGAGGCTGGAAATGGGTGTTGCTGTCTCCAAGTCCAGTGCTGTCTCCACTACTATACAATATTACCTTAACTGGTGTCTTTCTCTTCCTACTATCAATTCCATTTGCACCCCCAGTGCTTAGCATAATAGTTAATAAATACTCCATAAATACTTTCTCAGTTTTTCATGCATTCATTTGCATCCCCATCACTTAACACATTTTCTGGCACATAGTAAGTGCTTAATAAAATGTTTATTCATTCATTTATTCATCTGTATCTCCAATGATTAGCAGGATGCCTGGCACATATTAAGTGCTTAATAAATGTTTTTTGGTTCATCCACTTATTCATTTGCATGCCTGGCACTTAGCTCTTTGCATGGAACACAGTTTTCTATGTTCTATTTTAATAAATGCTTTATCATTCATTTGCTTATTCTTTCAACAACCATCTATTTAGAAGCTACAACACACAAGAAATGGTGCTACACTCTGGATACAAAGACAAAATGGAAAAGAAATTGGTTTCCGTGCCTGGGCAATTTACAGTCTACAGGAATATCTATCACTTAGATAATGCTTTAAGGTTTTCCAAAGCTTTCTGTGGCTTCTCTCGTTTGAGCCACAAATGAGGGGAAGCATGGCACGTTGGCAAGAGGGTTGAATTGGAATCAGAGGTCCTGAGGTCAAGTCTTAGCTCTGCTACCTGAGTGATCTTAGCTGAGTCACAACCTCGTGGGCCTCCATTTCCTCAACTCTAGAATGAAGGGATTGGACTAGATGGATAGAAAGATAGGAAGGCAGACAGATAGATGAGAGATGGATGGATAGAACATTTAGTAAGTGCTTACATTGTGCCAGAAGCTCAAAAGAAAAATGAGATGCATAAAATTAGAGACATATCCATCCCAAATGTTCATAAGGACTATTTGTGTCTGGTTTGTGGTAGAATCTTGCAAGCTCATACTGGTCTGATTAGTCACAATCAGACAATCCATACATTGGCCCCAACATCATGATGCTATTTTGATCCTCTCTGAGTATGAAGGCCAACAGCAATATTGTGCCAAGGCCTGTGCTAGGCTCTGATCTGATTTAAAGAGCCCCTACCCTAAAGGAATTCACATTCTGAAAGAGGGAGAAAAGATGTAAATAGGAGCCCAAAGAGGGTTGAGAGAGAAAGGGAAGAATATTGGAGGTCTGAAACTCAGCAAGGCTAAGACCAAAATGGCTTCTCAAGTCTGGGGTGGTTCCAGGGAAAGAGCCTAGGGGAGTGGTAGATACAAAGGAAGCTTCCTTCCATCTCAATCTATGTTGCTATGACCCATAGCTTCTCTCTCATCTTCTCTTCACTCAACACCATGGGTGAATTTGAGCAGAGAGCTGGCCTTTGGAATGTTCTCCCCAATACAAAATGAATAATAGAGATGGGGAAGGAAAGGGAGAAGGAGGTTTCCTGATTAGCCTGTGGAGATTTTATATAAATGTGCCTACTGCCAGCTTTGGTGGCTGCTTAAAATCAGTCAATTGCTTCTGTGAAATTCATTTCTATAAGCATAAAAACCATCTATCTTTTAACTAGAGTTTGCTTAGAGTACAAATCAATTCATAGTTAAAGTGGAAGAAGGAGGAGGAGGAGAAGGAGGAGGAAGAGGAGGAGAAGGAGGAGGATGAGAAGGAGGAGGAGGAGGAAGAGAAGAAGAAGGAGGAGAAGAAGAAGGAGGAGGAGAAGAAGAAGAAGAAGAAGAAGAAGAGAAGAAGAAGAAGAAGAAGAAGAAGAAGAAGAAGAAGAAAGTTGTAGTAGTAGTAGTAGTAGTAGTCAGGCTGTGGCTATGTAATACCAAATATATTATGACACTTTGGTTTTTAAACCTTGACTTTTCCATGAGCTAGTTGTGTGGTCCTGGGCTAGTCCTTTTTCCTTGCTAGGTCTTGATTTCCTAGTCCCTAAATTAAGATTGAACTAGGTGATCTCTAAACTCTCAGCTTTCATAGTTTTGGTGTCTTAGCTCTACAAAGTCTTTTATCTGAAACTATCATTATAGATTTGCTTTTTATTTAGGGGGAGGGTGGGATAGACCTATGATTTCTTCAGTATGGGGGACTCCCAGCATGGAAACTCCCTTTACCAATGCTGGTTGACATCTTATTTCTAATGTATAGTCTTGGAGAATTGCCTGGGCTTGCCTATGATCCTGTAGGATGCACACTCACACCCATACCCACACATGCACACATACCTACATGTACATATTTATACAGCCTTGCTAGGCCGTGCTTTCTCTCAATACAAGAGACACCTGAAGTTTTCAAATATTCTGTAATCTGAAAAAGTAAACAGTGTGGGAAAGAATCAGAGATTAAAGAGGTGGTTGGTTTGTTCCTAAGTTAAGAGCTGAATTTGGTGCTGCCAGGGACACCTAACTCAATCTCATCATTTTACAGATGAAGGAACTGAAACCCAGAGAGGTTATGTAATTTGTCCAATATCACACACCTATGCACTAGTCACACCTATGCACTATTAGAGCTCATACCCAAATTCGGGTGTCTTGATTCCAAAGCCAATATTCATTCAAGGAGAAGGTGCCATACTGTAAAGGCTTAGTGGCTGGTAGATGTCAGTTCAACTCCTGACTCTGACAATTAATGGCTGTGACCTCAGTTTCCTCATCTGTATAAAGGGGATAATCCTAACTGTGGTATCTATGTCCCCACAGCTACACCTGGCAAATGTCTGAATCCTCACTCTGACGGTTATGATCTATGGCTTAGGCAAGTCACTCAAACTCTCTGAACCTCAGTTATTGTGAGGTTCATCTATATAAAGCCTTTGGCAAGACTTAAATCGGGCAGCTAAGTGGCACAGTGGATAGAGCACTAGGCCAGGATCAGAAAGATTCATCTTTAGGAGTTCAAATCTGGCCTCAGGCACTTACTAGCTATGTGACCCTGGGTAAGTCACTTTATCCTGTTTGTCTCAGTTTCCTCATCTGTAAAATGAGCTGGAGAAGGAAATGACAAATCGCTCAGGTATCTATGCCAAGAAAACTCCCAATGGGGTCATAAAGAGTTGGGCACAACTGAAAAATGACTGAACAAGGCTTAAAGTGGTATATAAATATTGCTGTTCTCATATTTCCCATTTATAGCCCCCAAATACACTCACACAATCTGCCTGTCCTCCCGGGTTGTGCTCCATTCTTTCTCTAGTCACCATCAAAATGTACCTCACTCCCTCAGGATTCTGCTCAATTGCTGGCATGCAAATAACCATTAAATGACTAGGACCAGGTGTTAATGGTGATAAGGTGTTAATGGATGCTAATAGCTTAATGTGTGACATTAAGCCCTCCCCCTGCCCTCACCCCTACATTGCATTTCTATAGTCCTTGAAGGTTTGCCAACCAGGACTCCAGGAGACGCCATGCTTCATTCCGGAAGAGTGATTCTAATTTTGGAAATACACAACGGATTTGTAGGCAAGGGGAGGGGGCGTTGGAGATGAGGTTGGGGTGGGAAGTTGGACCTTTCAGGGACGTGTCAAGCAGTGTGGTGTGACAGAAAGCACTGGCTCAGGAATCAGAAGACCTGGGCCAGGGGTGGGGGTTTGGGGGGGGGGAAGTCCCAGATCCATCGCTTGCTTGCTCTGTAACTCAGAGTAAATCCCTCCCCTCTCTGGGCTTCAGTTTCCTCCTCTGTAAAATGTGAAGATCAAAATCCCTAATCTTTGGGGTCACTCCTAACTCTAAAGCTATGATCCACTTCTACTGCCTAGCTCAATAAATCATTTCTTTTCTAAGTTTCTTTGTGTGAAGAATGAAGGGGGAGTTGGATGACATTCTCTCTAAGGTCCCTTTCTCCTCTAACATTCTATGATTCTGAGGGGCTCAAGTTGGGGGAAGGGGTATAGCTTTGTGGAGGCTGGACACAAGATAGTTTGAGGAGGTAGAATAGGTAAGGCTTGGCAATTGTTTGGGACCATACCCAATGAGTGAACAAGAGTGAAGGAAGACAAGAAGAGGTGGTGAGCATGGGTGAACTGGAAAAATGGTGGTACTCTAGATCACAATTCACCAAATGCATACTATGTGCCCAGATCTATGCTAGGTGTTGGAGAAAGAAGTACAAAAAATGAAACAATCCCTATGTCAAGGAACTTACTTTCCATAGGCATACCTCGGAGATGTTGTGGACCTCTAGGACTACATATGTAAATTTGAGCATAATTATCTGCATAGAAATGAGGAATTGTACCTTTGGCAACTGATAAAGTCACTGAGAGAGGATATGAGCTAGACCTCTAATTAAAGAGGTGCTGTATTTATTTATTTATTTATTTATTTATTTTGCCTGGAGTCTGAGCAAGAAAGAGCCCTAGATTTAGAGTCAGAGGGCTTGGGTTTGAATCTTGCTTGCCTCTATCGCTATGTGACCTCGGTTCATTAATTCACTTCACATCTCTGGATCTCAGTTTCCTTATCTGTAAAATGAAAGTTGAATTACCTTTGAGGTCCTTTCCAGCTCTAAGTATGTGATCCTATGATCTTAGCTGTGTGGCCTTGGGCAAGTCACTTAACCTCTGCCTGCCTCAGTTCCCTCACCTATAAAATGAGGGGGGTAGACTCTAAGGTCTCTTCCAGGTTTAAATCAAACCCAGTGTTATTCTCAGCATTTCTGAGCAAATCCTTTCTTGGAGGTCTTTCTTTAGCACACCTGACTCAAGAGGTCCACAGTTCCTTAGAACACTAATCATTTTAGTTTAGCCTCACTCTGACCTTGTATGACTGATTAATCAGCACATTGGAGCTGGGTCAAACACAGGAGATCACCATTACCTGGCTAGTACACTGGGCTGAAACCTCTGGCCAGAGTGGAACAGCTCGGAAATGGAAACTCAGAAATTTACAGGCAAACCTCCCTTTCTATTGAGACAGATGGACATATCCTCTCTATCCTTTTCACTCTGTCTCTGATCCAGCAATCCATGGGAGGATAACTCTTGGTTTCTAGCAGCAGACCCAGAAAGCCAAGAACATCTATCACTCCCTCCTTGGCCACGACCAATGGAGAGCCCTTGTCTCTGGCTCCTCCAATGCATTGAGGTTGACAAGACAGTCAAGGTGGATGTTTAGAGACAATGATTTTGTTCTCTGACCTCAATTCCAGGCAACTACCATACCAATTTAAATCAATGCCAATGTTAACGTGATTCCTCAAAAAATGTAATGAGGGTGCTGGGTGATCATCTGAGGCAAAGGAGTGTATAGACTGTCATTGAAGAGTGTGCTGCCCCTCAGACACATGAGGTACCTCTGTCTGCTCTGGCTTTCTGCTCCATCTTGTCATCTATCTGTCTTGGGCCTTCACACTTCCTTCTTTGCTTGGTTTTTAAACACAGCTCTTCATTTCTGCACCAAAACTGTCTCAGATAAAAGACATCACATTTGCTCATACTACCATTTTTTGTTTAAAAAACAAAACAACTTATATCAGTGATCCAGACCTATAAGAGACCTCAGATATCATCTAGTTCAACCCTTTCATTTTATATATGAGGAAACTCAGGTCCAGAGACTTGTCCAAATGGTTTGCCCAAAGTCACCCAGGTGGTGAGTGTCAGAGCTGGGATTTGAAACCAGACTCTTTCCCTCCAAATGTAGCACTCTGGCCCTTGCCCAACATGAGAACAAATGTAACATTTCCATAAAGAGGCAAGAGAAGGATATTTCAATAGGTGTAGTGATGAAATATCATCTTGGTGTTAGGTGTTGCCTCAAAATCAACAATCATTTACTAACTGTCTACTGGGTTCTTGAAAATGCATTGGTACTGATAATATAAAAAAGAATGACAAAAGTCGCATCTCTCAAGGTGCTTAGGTTCTATGGGGAGAGACAATATATTATATTATATTATATTATATTATATTATATTATATTATATTATATTATATTATATTATATTATATTATATTATATTATATTATATTATATTATATTAATTACAAAATGCAAAGAGGAATGGACCTCGGATTTCTCTGAATAAGACAACTAATTCCTGGATGAGGAAACTCACTCTATCAATGTAGGTCATTACCTTCTCTGAGATTTATACTCTTGGGAAGGTACCTAAAAGAATTCAGATTTTAAGTGACTTGTCCAGGGTCATAGTCAGTATATGTCAAAGGTGGGACTTGTACCAAGGCTCCCTTGCTAGAATGCTAGAACTTCGTACTATGTCATGCAGCCTCTTACATAAGAGAGAAGCTCTTACCTGGTTGATCTGGGCCTTTCCCCAAAGTGGAGGCTAACATAAAACCCAATAAAAACCCAATTTAATTTGAGGGGGAAGCACTAGCAGCTGAGGGTATCAGGAAAGGGCTTCTGTAGGAGGCAGTGCATCAGCTGAGGCTTTTTTAAAAAATTATCTTTTTTATTACAAAACAAGAAAAAAGCTGGATATGAAATTGTCAACTTATGTTGCATATAATTTATTTTAAGTTTATATGAAATCGAACAGAATAGTATCTAACCCACCCCATGTTGTTAGTACACCCCCTCTGATCTTCCTTCTGTTCTCTTCCGAATATTGAAAAATGTATTAATGGCCTTCTCTTTCTTGCTTTTTTTTTTTTGCATCACGATCATTACCCACAGATTCCTCAAGAACCAATAACATTTCCTGATCCCTAAACAGCTTAGCTTTGAAGGATTTCCAAGAGGCAGAGGTGAAGGGAGAACATTCCAGTCACTAGGGGAACACCATGCATAAGACAGAGAGAGAAGGTGGAACCTCGTGTGTCATGAAGAGCAAGCAGTCCAGCCTGGCTGACTATAGAGTTAGTGCACAGCAGGAATGTCATAATAATCTTGGAAAAGTAAGTTGGTGTCAAGGTTCAAAAGGCTTGAAATGCCAAACAGAGGAAATTTGTATTTCACCTTAGAGATAATACAGGAGCCACTGATATTTATTGAGCATGGTAGTAACTTGCTTATGACATCATCCTTGTCCTTGAGGAATATCTATTTGGCAGCTGTTTGGAGGACAGTTTAGTGAAGGAGTCAGACCTGAACCCCAGGAACCTACAACATTATAACAGCCCTGTTTTTGAGAGTGTGAGTCCCACTGAAGTCTACCCTGGTCAATATTGAGCAGTAGAAAGAGCACTGAATATGGAGTCAGAAAAATGGGTTCCCATTTAGCTTCCGATGTTACTAGCAGAATAGTCATTTAACTTCTCAGCAGAATGACAGGATTGTGCTGGATCACTTGCACTGTTCCTGATGACTCTTATTTCTGTGATCCTGCTGTCTCCAGTTCTAAGTGCCACATTTTAGGAAGGACATTTATAAGGCAGTGAGGGTCCAGAAGCAGATATGGAAAGCAGGTTGGGAAGCAGGGAGTTGGGAGGGAGGTAGAATGTCGAGAGAAGGGAGCAGAGAATGAAAACAAATATTTCTATCAATAATGACCTATGAAGAATAATGAAACAATGATAGGCAACCTCACAGGTAAGAGAAATGAACAGCCCCAGTATGATTTTTAAAAATCATATTAAAAACCACCATTTTCTAAGAGAATCTCTTTGCTCCTATTATACTATATAGTCACCCTAGGCTTTGAATATAAAATTAATACTATCCAACTTATGGAAAATATCTTTTTCTTTTCTTTTTTAAATTTCCTTTCAACTGTTTCATTTATTATTAATATTAGCTTTTTTAATGTATAGTGTCTTAGGAGATTTTTCCCCCAGTTAACCCTGGGAAATCAGTGTCCCAGATATTTTTGTGCCTATCTTACAGGTGAGGAAGTGGGGCTGAGAGTAGTCAAATGATTTGTCTAGGGTCACACAGCTGGGAAATAAATGTCAGAGACAGGATTCCAACTTGCAGTTCTTTGAACCAGTCCCTAAGCTCTAGGAAGACAGATTTGGGTGTTTTGGTGGGGGTTTTTGTTTGTTTGTTTTGGACAGGACCCAAGATTTCATTGGGATAGGGAGCTCCCTGTGAATAACTTCCTTTACCTACACAGATCATTACTTTTTCTTAGTTTTAGAAAGTTGCCAGGGACACTGAGAGGTTAGTGACCCACTCAAAGTCCCACAGCTAGTATATATCAGAGAAGAGTGATGAGACAAGAAGAAAGAAGGAAAGTGTAGGACAGAGGAAGGAGGGAGAAAGGAAGAAAGAAGGGGAAGAGAGAAAGGAAAGGAGAGGGAATCAAGGAGAGGATGAAAAGAAGAGAGGGACAGAAAAAAGAGAAAGAGAAGAAGGAAGGTGAATAAGAGGAGGTAGAATGAGAAAGAGAGTAGCAAGACAAGGATGGAGAGAGAGAATGAAGAAGGAAGAGAAGGAAAAGGGGGAGGAGGGAGGAGAGAGAGACAGAGAGATGAAGAGAAAGAGGGAGAAACATTGCTTTCCTATTAATGGTTAGCCTTAGCTTATGCTAGCACTTTACTGCTAAAGCCAAATGAAACAGACAGATTTTAACCCAAGTTCACATGAGATAAAATTTCTTTCACCTTTGTGTTCCTCTGTAGACTACAGAGGTTCTGCCATGCTGCGACCTTGGCTTTAAAATACTTTAACACAAAGGGTGAAAAAAAGACATGCAAATGGCATTGTCCAGCGTTTGGAATTCCAGCCAAAGCATCCATCTGTTAATTGTCCAAATGGTCTAGAATTGATTTATAGGTCAGAGGGTTGCAATGCATTTTTGGAAACCTTTTGACTTTCATCTTATTTTAAAAAATCCAACCCAGACAATTCTATCTTATAAAATAAAACAGAAATCAAAGGTCGCTTGGAAATGCTATACTCGCCTATTAGTAGAAATCTTTATGTGACCCTTTCCCTGAAAAGTTTGCAGCCATGTTGGCTCAGTAGCTGATACTAAAAGAAAGCCACAGCCTCATCAAAGAAGAATGCAATTTTTTCATCTGGAAGGCAATTTAGAGATCATCTCGTCCGATTTCTTCATTTTACAAAGCCGGATACTGAGGCCCACAGCAGGGAAGTCACTTGCTCATGGCCCCACTTTCTTGTCGCTTAGCCTGGGGCTTTTCCACTAAGGCATGTAGGTACGTTTTCTAAATGAATTCAAATTCACAGTCAAAAACAACATCCCCTGAAGGGCTCCCACTTTTCTTCATGCCAGCATTATTTTTTTTTCTCCCTTTCGAAAATCACTCTCCCCTTTTGTTTCTCATCAATAGCATTGTCTCAATGAACCCGATTCAAAATTTGGAAACAAAGTATTTTGTCCACATAATCATTCGGAGACCATGTAGCGCAATCTTTTCTTTCTTTAAAAAAAAAACTTAAATTTTTTTTTGTGTGTGTTTTGTGTTTTGTTTTGTTTTGTTTTTACAATCTGAGCTAAAATAAAGAGCCAGGGAAATCTGGGCTTGGGATTTTGTAAATAAGCCTGCTGCCCATCGCACTTCTCGGCAAGATAAGGGCCCGGAATGGCATTTGCCGAAACGCACTGCTATCTCTCCAGCAATCCGGCTCAGGCTCGGGGCCCCTTGGTAACAGCTTGGCAAATCTGTAAAAGGAATGTGACTGGACAGTTTGTGTGTGGATTTCGAGGCATTATGGTCTCCAAATTGCACAGCAGATCATTAATCATAGGCCAAGATAGGCAATCGCTGCAGAAACCTGATGAAAGACCCCTAACATAATGCCAGCTAAATCATGTTTAACATGCAGACCTTGCCTGTGTAGATATGGAATGGAGAGAGGAAAGAAAAAAAAAATCATTCCCCTTTTAGGAAAGAAAACTTCTCCTTATCTTTGATTTGCATTCAGTCCTCTCTCAATAGTCCTTAAGTCCCTTATTTAATTCATTTTGGTGCCCGGACCGATCACAAAGCAGAAATCCTAAGCGAGACCCATGCAGTCCATGACCTCCCAAACCTCTCTCTTTTCTTGTCAGTTCTATGTCATTTGTGAAGTTGAACCTTGCCAATTTGAAATGCTGACCTCTTCCATAGACAACCTTATTCTCCTTGAGAGAAAGAAAGGGCCAGGGCCTACAAACCACTCAAGCGAGAGATGGCAAGAAAAGAGAAAAGTGGATGACTCGTAAATCAATTTCCACAGCCCACCCAAAACCCACACACACACATTGAATTTGTATAAATTTTCTTTTTAAAAAAATAGTGAATGGATTTTCTTTAAAAGAGGGGTGGGAGTGGCTTCCAAGACAAAATAAAAAAAATTATGAATTGAATGAAAATGAATAGGACACAGCCTTCCAACAACTGGGCTTGAGTGTCTACGGACTTCTCTTACACCTGTGGTACCCTGACACCCTTTTTCAAAGAAAGGATTTCTCGAAATGCAGAAATACGCATTTTCATCCCCGTGGAAGATAACAAAGAAAAGAAACAGAAAGGAGGCTGTTAGCACCCCAGGACTCATCCTACAGACCGAATCCCTCAGATGCGGCTGTGCTAAGTCAAGAATGGCTCTACAGAAGAGACATGGACACATTTTACAAAGCATCTTGTGTATTGGCAAGACTGTTGGAGGCAACCTGCAATAGAATAAGGCTGGGCTCTTTAAACTTGTGCATAATCAAGGAGCCTTCCAAGCCACTTCATTCCCCAATCTTGCATTTTAAACCCTTTCCAAATGAAACCAATAATTAAATATGTAACAGTATGATAGTCGTTTCAACACAGTGATGAAATTAATGATAATTACAAGCTAAAATGCGATGCCCTATTTGTCAATGTGATGGGACTTCATCCAAGAGCCTTATACAGCAAGAAAAAGCTTTCTCTTTATGCACTCTGGAGTCAGGCTTTCGGGTTCATTTCCATTCGACAAACATTTATTAAATGACTGCTAGATGCAGAGCTCTAGGCTGCTTGGAATTCCCTCAAACGGGCACCTCAAATTGTTGCTTTGTGCCTGGAACTCTGGGTGAATGTGGTTGGATTAAATGAAGAGGAATCAATTATACTGATTCAATTCAGCAAACATCTATTAAGAACCTACTGTGTACAGTATAAGGAATGGAATGAGTTCCGGCTCTGGAGGACCTGGGTTCAAATCTCAGCTCTGCCACTTGCTATTTTTGTAAATCTGGGCAAAATGACTTACCTCTGAGCCTCGTTTGCTCATCTGTAAAACTTAGAGCTGGAAAGGAACCTTAGAGGTCCATGAGTCCAGTTCGCTCATTTTACAGATAAAGAAACTGAGGCTGAGTGAATTTAAATGACTTGCCTAGGGTCATACAGCTAGCTAGTGTCTGAGGCTAGATTTGGTCAGTTAGCTAGCCAACAAGCATTTATTAAGTGCTTGATACATACTAGGCACTATGCTAAGTGACAGAGATACAAAGAAAGACAAAAATATCGTCCCTACCCTCAAGAAGGTCATACTCTATCTGGGGGAAACAGCACTTTTTTTTTTAAAGGAAGTTCAGATGCAGGGCGGATGAAAGGCCTCAAAGTATTGAGGGTATAGCATTGGGCAGACAGCAAGACTCAGGGGTCTTCAGAGTTGCTGCGGCCTCAAAATCAATCAACCTTCAGTCAGTCTGGTAACATGACTCTCCCAATTAAGCCAAATTGTTCTTTGGACAATGGACACACATTCATAGCCTTTCTCCCTTGAGACAATCTACCGAAAGTTTGTACTATATTGGGCATAGGACACTCACGTGTTGTGATTAGGCATCAAAGGAGGTCTGTAGTGAAGGAGGGTCCATTTGGAAACTTGTACAGTGGATCAGTGGGTGGCTAGGTGGTGCCAGAGTGCATAGAGCCCTGGGCCTGGTAAGGGAGACATCCTGATGAGATCAAATCCAGCCTGGGCAAGTCACTTAACCCTGTTTGCCTCAGTTTCCTCATACGTAAAATTAGATGAAGAAGGAAATGGCCAGCCAATCCAATATCTTAGCCTCACAAACAGAGGAACGTGACTGAAAATGACTGAACAACAAAAAGGACAGTCAATCAATCAATCAATCAATATTTGTGGATTGTCTAATATTTGCCAGATACTGGGCTATGGGACCTAAAGTAGAGAGAGATCCTGTGCCAGTAATAAATCTATTTTTAAATGCTGAATCAAATAAACCTTTTTTTCCTCTTCACATGTCAATGACTCACATTTCTGAAGCTTCCAGGACTTAGAGAATATTTCTTCATAATAGTTCTATGAGGTACAGAGTACAAGCATTATCCATCCCCACTTTATTGATGAAGAAACTGAGGCTTAGAGAAATTAAGTAAATTTCCCAAATCCAAAGAGGTGGTGCATGTCAGAGCAGCAGACTCAGGTCTTCCAGGGTCACATCCAAGGTTCTTTCCATTTCGCTATGCTTTCCATCCATTCTCATTGTTTCTATGTAGATAACTCTGAAATGGAAACAACACTGAGAATCAGAAAGATGGTGCTTTTCCCAAATATGACTGACTCATCTTTGGATCCAGAGAGGTCATCTAATTCAGCCTCTAATTTTATCAATGAGAAAACTGAGGCCCTGGGATGAGAAGTGTCATGGGAGGTAGTTTACAGGTTACGTAGGATCGTAGCTTTGAAGCTGAAAGGGACATCAGAAGCCAGCTAATCCCATTGTATCATTTTACAAATGGGGAAACTGAGGCAAACAGAGGTCAAATAACTTACCCAAGGTCACACGGAGAGTAAACATCAGAAGCAGGATTTGAACCCAGGTCTGTTCTCTTTTCAGTGCACAAAGTCTTGGAGGCTGAGATTGACTTAATGGCCTCACAGCATTATCTAAGCCAGGTATATACTCACTTGGTAAAAAAAGTGGAGGCACAGAATCAGTCTGGGAGTAAAATTTAAAAGGAGAGAGATGAAATCTCAACGTCCGTCTTTCTCTGTCCACCCTGCTATAGCTTGTAGCGCTACAGGAGACACCAGCCTTTGTCTTCTTGCTTCCATAGTCTTTTCCTCTGATTCACTATTTGACATCCTTCGAGGTGATCCCAAACCCTGTTATTCCTGCATGAACCCTTTCCTGGTGGCTGAGGCTTCGAAGACCTGAGTTTGAGGCCTGCTTCAGAAACTTAATAGCTGTGTGACCCTAGGCAAGTCACTTAAACTCCATTTTCTTATCTGTTAAATGGAGGCAATAGAAGCATTTACCTCACTGGGCTGTTGTAAGGTTCAGGTGAGCGAACTCATTTACAAACGAGCTATGCAAAGCATTTTCCAATTGCTAGCTACCATGAGCATTGCAGCACGAATCCTAGAGGTCTGGCGGGATTTTACCACTCAAGTTATAGAGGTTCGATTCGACAAGCATATATTATGCACCTACTAAATACAAGGTGACAGAAAGCATCTTTCTTGATTCTAAAACTCTTAGAGCGTGGCCTGAGGACACTGAGGGGTTAAGTGACTTGTCCAGAGTCACATAGGCAGTACCAGAACCCAGGTTTCAGCCTCTGATAACCCCTACTTGGAGAGGTAAGAGGACAATTTCACTTGCCTCCTTCTCAGGGAACAAAGTTAATTTTTTTTTCTGCTTCATATGAAGGTTCTGCTTTGTCTGAAGATTTCAAACCTTTAACTTATAATTAGAGTTACACCTTTTGTATGCTATCTATTCCTTAACAAATCTCCTAATCTCTCTTCTCCTTAGTTTCTCCCTCAATACAATGTACAGAATTCTCTGGGAAGCCCCTGTGTTCTGAAACAGGGATGGTGTTTGAAGGCTGAGAAATCCCAGTTGCCAAAACCTTAAGGGTAGCTGAGTGACAGGCCCTCTGTGGAAAGGGCTGTACAGTTTGGAGTCAGAGGACCAGGTTTCAAATCCTGCTTCTGCCACTGTGTGACCTTGGACATGTAAGATGCTTCCAACTCTTCAGGCCTCAGTTTCCTGATCAGTAAAATGAAGAAGGTTGGGTTAAGTGTCCTCTAAGTCTTTCATGTGCTTAGCTCAGTGGACTCAGGGATGGGCTTTGAATAGAAATAGAAGGAAAATAAGTCATAATGATTTGGTTCAGTGGAAAGAGGCCTGGATTTAGAACCAGAGTTCAAATTCTGGTCCTGCTGATTCCACCTACGTGACCTTGGGCGTAGAGTTCACCTCTCTGTTTAAAGTGAGTTCCTGGGCTAGATGACATCAGTTTCTTGCCGTTCCTCATATACAACCCTGTCTCCCAGCTGCAAATATTTTCATTGGCTGTGCCCGAGCCTGAGATGCCTTCCCTCCTCCTCTGCTTCCTGGATTCCCTGGCTTCCTTCCCATCTCAGTTGAGGTCCCATTTTCTGCAGGACACCTCTCCCAGTCCTCCTTAATCTCCATTCTTTCTCTCTGAGAGGAACCCCAATTTCTCCCATGTATCCTGTTTGTACATAACTGCTTACACGTTATCTCCTCCATTAGACTGTTAGCTTCTTGACAGCAGGGACTGGGTTTTTTTTTTCTTTCATTCTTTATATGGACAGAATAAGCATTTATTAAACACCTATGATGTGCTAAATGCTTTACAAATATTATCTTATTTGATCCTGATAACAACTTTGCAAGGTAGGTACTGTTATTAGCCCCATGTTACAGCTGAGGATACTGAGGCAAATAGAAATTAAATGGCTGGTCCAGGCTCACAAGCAGCTGGGAAGTACCTGAGTTTGGATTCGAAATCAGGACTTTCTGACTCCAGGCTGAGCACTCTATCCACCTCGACACCTAGCTGCACTGCTTAGCACCCCCTTGGCACATTGCAGCCACTTAACAAATGCCAGTAGATTGACTTGCTCTAAGGTCTGTTCTAGCTCCATATCTATAAGCCTATGTCATTTCCTCTCTCTGGGCCTCAGTTTTCTCATCTGTAAAATGAAGGAGGTAGACTAGTGCCTTCATCTATAAATCTCTGATTCTATAACTGACTATAAGGAGACACTTTAGCAAGGCAAAATTTGGGGAAAATTCTACCTGACTCTTCCTGCCATTTTTCTCTCCCTGATAATAAACAAATGGCATCCTTCACAGGTTGCAGGACTCCCTTTGATTTAAAAAGAGCAGCGGCTGGTAATTGGTCAATCAATTAAACAAATCCCACCCTCTCTTCAAAGCTAACCTTCAAGAATAGGATGACTTTCCTGGTTTGTTAATGCTTCTCTTTTTTGACTATCTATTTTCTAAACAGGTGGCCTTAATTTTCTTTTGGAAATTTCCTTGATACTTAGCGATGCATTGTTACCTGAAAGTAGGGGCAAGCCTAGCTGAGCCACATGGTCGTGTTTAACTCATACTGTAGCCAATAGAGTAGAGGCAGCTAGGGGGCAAAGTGGATAGAGTACTGTGCCTGGAATCAGGAAGACTCATCTTCCTAAGTTCAAATCCAGCCTCAGACACTTACTAGCTGTGTGACCCTGGGCAAGTCAATTAACTCTGTTTGCCTCAATTTCTTCATGTGTAAAATGAGCTGGAGAAGGAAATAACAAATCATTCCAGTATCTCTGCCAAGAAAACCCCAAATGGGGTCATGAAGAGTTGGGCATAACTGAACAACAATAGCCCATACAGATTCCCTTTGAAATTACTTCTCTTTTTAATCAAATCCAAATTTCATACTTCATCAAAATGGGCATTTATCCTCACCCCTCTAGGGTACTATAGATTATTTGTGTAGTTGCTGTTATTATTAGTATCATCATCACCCTCTTTATTGCTATTTTTATGGAAAGCTAGGACATGAAAATTTATATACTGCTGGGAAGGGAAAGGAAGAAGCTCACAGTATATTTTAGACAATGCTAATTAGACAATATAATTTAGACAATGCTAATAGACAATTAGACAGACACGATCAAATTCAGATTTAGAATCATAGATCTAGAGCTGGGTGGGAGATCAAAGTCTGTCCAGTTTAACCCTCTCATTTTATAGATGAAGGAAACTGAGGCTCAGAGAGGTTATAGGATCATAGGAATACCGTCTGGTCTGGCCCCTTCATTTTATGGATGAGGAAACTGAAGTCCAGAGTACTGAAATGAGTTGGCCAAGGTCACACAGGTAAAAAGTGACAGAGACAGAATGAGAACCCAGGTCTTCTGCTCCCAGAGGGAGTATAGTTTTCACTGTACCATGATGTATTTGAGACTCATCTGCCTAGAGGACACTAGTGAAGACATGGGTATGCAAGAAGGCCAAAGAGAGAACTTTGGGGAATTTATATTTTAGGGGATGGGAACAGGACAGGGACCCAGTGAAGGAAAAAAATCGGGGACACCTAAAGGGTTAAGAAGAGACAGGTGTCTCAGAAGCCAAGAGAGGAGACAGTATGCAGGAGGAAGGGGTGTTCAACAGTGTCAAAAACTGCAGAGAGGTCAAGGAGGATGAGACCCGAAAAAAAAAAAAACCAAAGGACATTGGATTTGGCAATTAGGAGGTCATTGGTGACCTCTGAGAGAGCAATTTCTGTAGAGCGATGGAGACAGAAACCAGATTGCATGGGGCTTAGAAGAGAGTGGGTGGTGAAGAAAGGGAGGCATTTTTTGTAGAAAGCTTTTTCAGGAAATTTAGCAGTGACAGGGAGGAGACAATGAGATGAGATCACAGTTGTCAGAGCTAGAAGGGTTGAAAGACCTTTGGCCTAGTCATTCTACTCAGGCCTCTACCCCAGATCAAAGACAGAAAAAAAGTCCCCATATATAGCAAAATATTTGTAACATCACTTTCTCTTAGCAGAAAACTGGAAATAAAGTGGGCGTCCATTGATTGGGGAAGGGCTGAACCAATTGTGGCAATAGGATAATATTGAGTTGTAAGAAATAATATGAAAGATTCAGAGAATCACAAGAAGACTTGCATGAACTGATGAAAATGAACAAATCAGAACCACAAGGACGATATACACAGGGATGATAACAGTGTGAATAAAACAACATCAAAAGGCATCACAATTCCAATACAATATAATGACTAACACTGGTCTCAGAAGATCAGTGATGAAATCTACTTTCCCTCCC
The DNA here is from genome assembly GCF_003287225.1 of Phascolarctos cinereus. NCBI lineage: Eukaryota > Metazoa > Chordata > Mammalia > Diprotodontia > Phascolarctidae > Phascolarctos > Phascolarctos cinereus. Next base: position 272,329,177 of record NW_027555514.1, on the reverse strand, counting down.
CTTGGTAGGGAGATGAGGGGCTAGTGGTGCAAATGTTGTATACGTTGGCAGACAGGGAGGAGATGTTGGTCAATTTTGTTGAGCTGCTTTTCTTTGTTGCTAGGGAGGCCTCTATAGAGATGTGAGTAAATAGATCTCAGGGAGTGAGGAAGGTGAGTAAGACAGCAATATAATTTCTATTTAAAGGGTTGGAGAAACTTGACCTCATTTGTATGAAATGGTAAGGAGCTAGAGGAGAGAAAAAGACTAAACATCATAGGATACTAGAAGTAGTACTAGAAAGGCCTTAAATATAATTAAGTTCAACCCTCTCATTTTACAGATGAAGAAACTGAGTTTTAGTTGATTTACTCAAGATTAAGAGAAAAAGATGGAGAGAGAGAGAGAGAGAGAGAGAGAGAGAGAGAGAGAGAGAGAGAGAGAGAGACTGAGAGAGAGAGAGAGTCTTCTTACATCTTATTCTCTACCTGCACCAAGAGACCTTCCCTGATTGCCCCCAACTCTCGTAGGTCTTCCTGACTCTAGGTCCAACCTTCTACCCACTTCACAACCTAGCTGACCATATTTCAAGATGAAAGCCTAACCCTCTCTTTGTACAAATGTAAAAAGTGAGCACTGTTTTTGTCCCCTCCTCTCCATCTGCATTTTCCTCATCATCATAGAACCCATATAGTGCTTTGAGATTTGAAAACACTTTACAAATATTGGCTCAGTATATTCTCACAACAACCTGGAGACAAGTACTATTATCATCTTCACTTTATAGAAGAAGAAACTGAGGCAGACCCAAGTTAGATGATTTAACCTTATATTTCCATTCATCAGAATAGGTGAGGGAATTTTCCTTTATTTTGTATACTTACTGGTACAACTATGCTTTCATGCAAGATCCAAAGGAAGTGTTTTGAAAAGTCCCTTTTGCATTATAAAAGCTACCTCCCTATTCTACTTGTAGTAAGTATGGAGAGCATACTTACAGTGTGCTATGATTCTGGTAGAGGACAGGAAGGGCACAGATGGGAGTAGAGAGTAAAAGAAAAAAAATTTAAAGACACAGTCCCTGCTCTGGAAGAGTTAGACTTAAATGAAAAAGCCTGAAAACTCATACACAAGAAAGCAAGCTTGCATGAAATAATGAAGAGCAAAATGAGCAAAACTGAGAGAATGGGGTATAGAGTAACAGCAGTGTTGTTCAAAGAGGTGTAAACAACAAAGTTATTCGGAGTATTATAAATACCCAAATCAACTACAAAGGACCTTTGGAGGAAAATGCTTTCTACTTCCAGAGAAAGAACTGGTATATAGAAATACATACTGTATGGGGAGAGAGAGAGAGAGAGAGAGAGAGAGAGAGAGAGAGAGAGAGAGAGAGAGAGAGAGAGAGAGATGGATGAATGGATGAATAGATAGACAGGTAGATAGACAGACAGACAGACAGACAGATAGATAGATAGATAGATAGATAGATAGATAGATAGATAGATAGATAGATAGATAGATGGAGGTAAAAGAGAGAGATATGTGTATATATATATATATATATGTGTGTATGTGCATAGAGAGAGAAATATATACACATATCGAGGTACACATATCATAGATACAAATGGCTATATATAGATATAATATATACGTGTAACCATCTGTCAGTTTAACTATCTCTGTATCAAATGGTGGCCTTCTCTATTGCAGGGTGGGAAGGGAGGGAGGGAGACAGTTCTGAACTTGAAATGTAACAAAAATAAAATTTAATTAAAAAAAAAAAGAAAGGCCCACATTACAGAGCAACCTTTCAGTAAGTGCTGATTGATGATATAGATAAAAGGGTTAAAGAAGTCTTCAAAGTATGGGTTGAATTGTTTGAAGCTTTGATTGGGTTTAGGGAAGGGATCAAAATGTCACTCCCTGAGTTGGAGGAGTTCTTGTAAATAAAAATCATGCTAGTACCATCAGTCATCAGGATAATAAAATTTACATACATCATTTTCCTGAAGAATGGATTTCTCAACAGGACTTTAAAAAAAAGCATTTCACAGATTATTGAAAAGTTCGATGGTTTAGTGATCAGGGTCCTCCTGCAACCCTTACCACCTGTGTGACTTTGGACAGGTTATTTCACTTCTTTGAGCCTCAGTTTCCTCATCTGATAAATGGGTGGGTTAGACTAGCTGGACTTCTTAGACCTTTCCAGCTCTATCTCTATGACACTTTGATTTTTCTTCTAGGATGTCCCCAACCCATTGCCAGTCCTCTCGACCTATGTCTTGCCACTGGACTCTGGAGGACAGAGTGAGGCTGATGAGTCTTCACAGTTCTGCTTCACTTAAATCCAACACTTGCAAGTCAAGACATCACTCTCCTGATGTCACTGGTCTTCTTTGAGAATGAAGGAAGAATAACAACCCCAACCCAAGGAATCTGATTTTTACTTGAACCTTTACTCGCTCTAACTTCCCAAGGCATCAGTTGTCTCCTGAGTAAAATGGGATTGTGCTCTGTTGCAAGATTATATGTCTAGAACTAAAAGGGACCCCAGAGACCATCCAATCCAACCCTCTCATTTTACAGGTGGGGAAACTGAGGCTCAGAAGAGTTAAATGACTTGCTCAAGGGCATATAGATAGTAAGGGGCAAAACCAGGGTTTGAATCAAAATCTAGTGCCCTTTTCCACTTGATTATATTTCGCTGCCCCCCACCCCACTTATAAGTCAGTCACTTACAAGTAACAACTACATCATTAAAAGGCTAATCTCCCCAGGGATTAAGTTGTCCATTTCTTCAAAGCACATTACCCCTTTCAGGCCACAGATAGGTTACTTGCTAAATCATCTCCATGAGCTATGTGGCATCTTGGTAGTCTGGGGTTCCATTGCTTCCAAGATGAGGATTGCTGTGTTAAGGAGCAACTCATGCCCAGGACCTTTAAAAAGTCTTTTGATCTACTCAGAAGAAAGAAGCTGTGTAAAATACTACCGTGATTTTCCACTGGCAACTATTTCTCCGCATAGATACAGGACCATTCATGTTCCCTTCCCTTTTTTTACCCCCTTCCCCACACACCATGTATAAAACAGACAAGAAGGGGCGTTGTGTAGCAGATAGAGTGCTGGGTTTGGAGTCAGGAAGGCTTGTATTAACACCCTCCTACCTGTTACCTTTGCTAGCTCTGTGACCCTGGGTAAGTCATAGGATCCCAGAAGGCACCTTGGATTTCTATCTAGTTCAAGCCTCCCATTTTACAGAAGAGGAAACTGAGTCCTCGAGAGGTTAAATGATTTGGCCAAAGTCACACAAGTAATAAAGCATCAGAGATGGCATTTCATTCCAGGTCCTCTGAGAGAGCAGGAAGAGGTAGAGGCAAGACTGGAGAGGAAGAGAAACAAGTTAAAGACACAGAACTAGCATTTAATAAGTCAATACAAGAAGCAGGATCATTGCCTGTAACAACATTAAAACATTTAGAGCTGGAACGAGTCACTTCCTTCTCTATGCCTCAGTTTCCTCATCTGTAAAATGAAGAGGTTGAACTAGATATCCTCTGAGACTTCTTTCTGCTTCAAAGCTAAGCAATCCCTATCACCATCATAGAAGTTTCTGGAGGACAGGAGTTATTTCATGGCTATCTTTGTGTCTTCAGCACCTAGCAAGTTGTACACATGTGGTAAATATTTGTTGAATCAAATGCAAAGAAAGTTGAGGAGACAATACCCATGAAAGCACAGATTTCAGGGGGATAAAGAGGCTATAATTTAGTTTGGTGGTAAACTGTTATTTTGTCAGGATTGGCTCTATACCTATATCTATAGCTCTATCCAAAAGAGTAAGGGATCACAGATTTGGACCCACAAGGGATTTCACAGGCCACTTAATCCAAACCCTTCATTTTAAAGATGAGGTGAAGTGACCTGCACTAGATCACCCAAGTACTAAAAGACAGAAGCAGGATCATAAATCTAGACCTGGAAGAAGCCTCAGAGATCCTTTAGTCCCAGCCCTTTATTTACAGATGAGGAAACTGAGGCACAGAAAATTTAAAGGACTCTATCAAGGTCACAAGGTTAACAAGTACCTGAGATGAGATTTTAAACCAGGAAATGTGCCTCATTTCATGCTTTTCACTGTACCAGGATAATGTACACAGAAGGGATTCTAAGCCGTTTGCAGGTGTCTGGGAGTATTTTGGCCAGACCAGTCCTATAAAACCTCTCTCTCCTAGAAACAGCTCACAAAACAATGGTAGGGGCTGGAGGGGCCAGGGGCCAAGGAGGAGGGTCTTGCCTTGAAGCTGCTCCTGAGTGAGCTTGTCTTCCCCTAAGATGGACCCGAGCAGTGTGGAGAGGAGACTTGCCTCCCTCCTCCCCCAGCATGTCAGAGGGTGGGGGCACAATTCGCCTTGGCAGTTTTTATTTTCAGTGAGCTTGACAGGCTGGGAGAGGAAGGCGTTAATGTTTTCTGACAGGCGACCCCTAATTGTGCACGCTTTTCTTCTCGGCCATTTCTGTGAAATTCTGACTTAGGCAAGCAGCATTACAAAGTAGTGGGGCATTGAAATGTAGCTTATTCATGAAGACTTCAACTGGTTTTGTCTTTTAACTAACCTTTGAGTCTGATCAGAAGTCTAGCGTGGCTCCTTTTCTCAAAAGGCTCTCTGCTGGCAACTCCGCTAGCAGGCTAACTGTTTTTTCTTCCTGTTAAAAGATAACTGGGTTTCAAGTTGTGCATAGGGGAAATTAAGAGGGAGGGGGGCTCGCTGGCATAGGACTGATGAGTTCAGCTCTGCCCGTGGCCATTGGCATGGAGTTAGGGGTAGCATTCTGAAAATCGATGCAGGGGAAAAAAAAACCCACAAGACACAAAACCCAAGCCACCCTGCAAATTCAAGGCATGCAAACGTTCCCCTCCCTTTCCCTCAGTTTGCCTTTTGTAGGAGAAGGAGGTTTTGGAACCCTTTGTATTGAAACACACACTGAAAAAAAGATGCCCTTCATTCAAACCTCCCACACCCCCATCCCCCACCCCCCCATGCACACACTTCCCCTTTTCCAAAGGACTCCGTGACTGGAGTTGTGATCAAACTGGACTATATTGGGGGATTATTGTAGTAATAGGAGGAGACAGAGGACAAGAAAGGGATAAGGGAGAAGGTGCAGACAGGAGAAGAAATGAAATAGAAGAGGGGAAGAAGAAGGAGAGAGAGAAGGGAGAAAGAAGAGGAAGGAGAGGGAGGGAAATGAGAGGAAAGAGAAGCAGGAGAGGAAGAAGAGGGAAAGAGATAGGGAGGAAAGAGGGGAGAGGAAGACGAAGGTGGAGTAGAAAGGGAGAGGGAATGTAAAAAGCGGAGGATACCAAATGCGCTAAAATTCTAATTCAGAAATACATTGCTAAAGGCAATGCAGCTCTCCATAGTAACTGTTTGGTTTTGGATTGCTCTGCCAAGAGCGAGCTATAAGCTTTCAGGCTCAGGTCACTGTTACCTAAGGGATTCTGCTTTTGGCATGTGGTGGCCTTTTGTCCCCATCAAACTGTCTCTGTGTCTCTGTCTCTATGTCTCTGTCTCTGTCTCTGTCTCTCTCTGAACTCTCTGTCCTCTCTGTCTCTCTCTCTCTGTCTCTCTGTCTCTCTGTCTCTCTGTCTCTCTCTCTCTCTCTCTCTCTGTCCTCTCTGTCTCTCTCTGTCCTCTCTGTCTCTCTCTGTCCTCTCTCTCTCTCTCTCTCTCTCTCTCTCTCTCTCTCTCTCTCTCTCTCTCTCTCTCTCTCTCTCTCTCTCTCTCTCTCCCCATCTCCATGCACTTCACCCAGAGTGACTCATTCAAGGAGCAATGCTTGGCCTCTTCCCCACGTTCCTGCTGCCTCCTGACATCAGTAGGCCCAGAGCTTCCTCAAAAGAACCTTTGTACAGTGTCGGGTGCCTGGGTGTTCGCTTTATTTGGACTCCAGTTTCAGTTGATGATCTCACATTTTGCCTTCTGAGAGGGAGCGCCTACTTCTAGAGTATATTCATTCATTTCTGTGCTTTTCTGTGTTCTCTCACCAACTGTCTCCCTATCCTGTCCGTTCTCTCCCTCACTAATATCTCTCCTCTCTAACCCCCACCTGTCTCCCGATTTCTTTATCTGCCTGTCTCTCCCTCTCCTTTCTTCTTTATCTCTCCACAGATGTCTCTTTCTTCCTCCCCCCAATCCCTCTTCCTTCCTCTCCCCCCACTCATTTTCCTTCTGGTCTCTGTCCTCTTGTTCTTGATACTCTTTCTCTCTTCCCATCTCCCACCTCTTTCTCTTCCCTTTCTCTCCCTCAAGCCTCTTTTCCTCCTCCTTCCCTACTTCTTTCTTTTCTTCTTTCTTCTCCTCTTTCTTCCTTTATCTTCATCTGACCACATCTTTCCCCTCTCTTTTCTTCTTCCTACTTCTCCTTTTTCCTCTTCTCCTCTCTCTCTCTCTCTCTCTCTCTTTCTCTCTCTCTCTCTCTCTCTCTCTCTCTCTCTCTCTCTCTCTCTCTCTCTCTCTCTCTCTCCTTTTATCTCTCTCCTCTCACTTTCTCCTCTCTCCCGTTGCTCTCTTCCTTCACTTCCTCTCTCAACCTTTCCCTCTCCCCATATCTCTCCTCCTTTTCTCTCTCTCCGTTCCCTCCCATTCTTTCTCTCTTTCTCTCCTTTTACCCCTCACTCCTTCTCCTCCTTCCTTCAACTGTCTCTCCTTTCTCTTCCCGCCTCAATCTCCCCCTCCTCTTTCCCCCCAAGCCTCTCTCTTCCTTCCTCCTTCTCTCTCGGAGTCAGGTAGCCCGGGCTGTTGTCCTGACCGGGTTAGCTCACCGAAGAGCCTGGGCGCACGCAGCTGACAGTGGACGCATGCCTCCAGCCAATCAGAGCTGGGGACCAGCTGGGATAGTATATAGTTTGAATAAATCATTAAGCTTGACACGCGCTCCGGTCCCTGGGCTCTGCAGTACAACTTGCTTCCTGCCCTTAACCTACAAGAACCCCTTTTGTAGCAATCTGATTTTGCTCACAAAAGAAGGAATATTACTCCAACCTGTAGCGGGGCCAAGCCCTTTGTGCTTGTACTCAAAAACGAATATTAAAACAAGAATCCAACCCACTCCTCCCGCCCGCGTTCGGGTCTACCACGTGATTTCTTGGCCCCTCACCTTCAGTCGTATTCTGAGCTCTCTGAGTGAGCTCTAATAGGCATCGAGAGCTCCGTTTCTCTAGAAGAGGGAGAAGAGGAAGAAGGATGTTCTGGGAAGCGATGAAAATCTGGTCATTAGCTGTTTCTGGAGAGCAGTGGACCTCGCTTTAAAGATAGAGCTGAAAATGAAACAAAATAAAAATTGAGGGCAGGAGAAAACCAAGGGTGGGGGGCTGCCGGCCCAAATGATGCCCCACCCCCAAGTCTTTGATAGAATCATATTTCATCTACTGTGCTGGACTTGGGGTCAGGTAGACCAGGGTTCAAATCCCTAGACTATAAGCTTTTTGAGGGTCGTCATTCTATCTCTTCTGTCTTTGCTACCTCGACAGTGGTCCAGACATATAAAATCTTATTGATTAAATGATTACTATCTTCATGACCTTGGGTACATCACCTTACCTCTCAAAAACTTTGTTTCCTCATCCAGAAAATGGGGATATTAATACCTGTGTTAAATGCCATAGACTTATGAGGTGCAATGAGTTTATGCACTATATAAATGTCAGTTATTGTTATTTGATGAATACCTCAACCGTCACATAGCTTTCTGTTTTAGAGGGGCTTAATTGGGTCTTGGTAATGCATTCCAATCTTAACCTCCACAGACCCTTCTCCTGACACCCAGGTTCCCCAGATATAGACAAGACTTTCCATTGGAAAAGATAAGGCTTTAGGCAGGAAGTAGAGTGTGTCTCTGGGTAAAGCTTACTTGATCTCAACTCATTTTCTAAGAGTTCCTCTGCCTAGGATAGATGCAAACAGTTGATTTTGGAGTCCAGAGATTTGGTTTTGAGCCCCAGCTCCTGCTGTAGCTGTGTGTTTGAATCAGTCACTTACTCATTCTGAATTTCATTATCTAAGAGATCAATCAGAGATCTAGCAGGATGTCCAAGGTCTTCTAGCTCAACACCTTCACTTTACAGATAAGGAAGCTGAGGCGTAAGTAGGTGAATCGACTTATCCAACATCATAAAAGTATAAAAGGTGGGATTTGAACATAGGTCCTATGATTCTAGTTCCAGGGCTCTTCAGTTATCTTGTCAAATGTGCAACTCAACTATCTATCCCCCTTAGGGTTGTTGTGAGGATAGGACACTGCAAACTTTATAAGTATTGGGGTGGGGTGGAGTATTATATTGTTGACATCTCTTCCATCTCAAAACATTCTAGGTTCCTAAGGTTGGTTCTGGGGTGTATGCCAGTCTACCCACAAAGATCAAAGATCAGTCCAGTGAATGCAATGAGAGGGGAAAGCTTTCTTTCTTGAGCCTGAGTTTGAGCTTGAGGCAGGTGAGATTATTAGAATGGGAACTGTGTTTGCCCCAAGGACAGCCTGCACCCTTATCCATTGGCTCTAATATGTTTCTTCTATGGTGGGCCTCTATGCCATTCCTTGGATTGAACTTGAGACAGCTCCCCTATGGAACCCAAGAGTATGGCCAAAGGAAATATCTTCAATGTCATTGCCCCCCCCACCCCCAACAACTCCATGTTGTTCTCTGATATTGGATTCCCTGGCTGAGACAGTAGTTGTTCTTTTATTCTCTTCCCCCACCCAAGCCACTTTCACTGGAGCATTTAAGCCACAGTGTGATGGTTAGTAGGCATCCCTCTCAGAACAGGAATAAAAAAAATTGTTTTCAAGTTGTAATTTTATATTGGTTAATCAACCAGTTTATAAGTCACAACCCCCCCCCCCCATACATACACCACCCCTTCCAAAAGAAAATGGGAGTGGAGAAAAAATGCACTAGTCCCTGTGTCTACGTTTTGCATCTCTCTGCTAGCCCAATGCAGCTTTAAAAAGTCCTCGGGCACCCAGTAGAAGCCTCTGATTTATGGGGTTTACTAATGCTGGCTGAATACTGCTTGTCAGGGCGCCATGAATGCCTCTCCCTCCTGATACAAGAAAAGGCTTTGTGTTGCTAAGCGATTAGAGCAGATGTAATGAGATTTACCCCAATCCTGGTTTGCCCTTTCCTATCTTCGGCAAAATTGTGTGTGTGTGTGTGTGTGTGTGTGTGTGTGTGTGTATTTTTGTGAATTTCCCGAGTTTGCCTTACACATTGTGGCCAACCACGGCGTAACTTTCCCTGGACTTTAATGAGCGCTGAATATTTACCATTCAGAAGTGAGCAAAAGAACACCTGTCTACACAAGGAAAGGAAAATTTCCCTTTGTACACAGTGAAACACTATCCTAATGTTATATTCATAGCCATAAATTACTAGCTACACTTTCTTTTGCATACCTTATCTGTAAACTTGTTAAGGAGTTGGGGGAGGGGGGCTTGAAGAGAAAGAGGGAGGTGAGAGGAGAAAAGAGGAAAAGAAGGAGAGGGGAGAAGGGAGAGGAGAGGAGAGGAAAGGAGAGAAGAGGAGAGGAGAGGAGAGGAGAGGAGAGGAGAGGAGAGGAGAGGAGAGGAGAGGAGAGGAGAGGAGAGGAGAGGAGAGGAGAGGAGAGGAGAGGAGAGGAGAGGAGAGGAGAGGAGAGGAGAGGAGAGGAGTGGAGAGATTCATTTTCCCAAAAGTAAAGGATGAACAAGAAGAAAACATTATAGTGTCATTATTTTCATCAATAATCTTGAAACTGGCCCAGGGCTTTCACAGATTATGGTTATTTATGAAGATGGGGAATTGCCTGGTTCTCCCCCCCCCAATTTTAATCACGTTGATCATTTGTTTCTGAAAGGCCTGAGTGCACCCTAAAGCAGAGCACTTGTGTAGAATGCCAAGAAACTTTGGAGTGCTCATTGCCTGGCGGCCTAAAATATCTGTATATCTATGTGTGTAGCATTATTGGTGCGAATCAACGATAGAGCTGGATGCACAAACACAGGGAAGATTTTTTTTCCTTTTTAACTCTGTAAGACACGCTGGCTCTGCGCTCTTTGTTGGGTTTTGTAAGATGCATTTTGCGTTCTCCTTTCCGCTTGGCTTCATGCACGCAAACTGAATTTGCAAGTAATGCAGAAGGCAAGCAAGTAGCCAGGCGAAAACAGGCTTGGATTCCGGTCACGTCCCTGCTAACTGACAACAAGCAGACTAGCCAAAAAGAAAAGAAAAAAGAAAGAAAGAAAGAAAAAGAAAAAAGGAAAGAGAAATGAGAGGGGAAAAAAAGAAAGCAAGAAATAAAATCCACAACCAATTTCTTTTTGAAACTTGGTAATTGGGTATTTTTGTACGCAGATCACGCCATTTGGCCAGAACTCTAGGCTTAGCCACATCAGTGTTTCTAATTTGCCTCACATTACTTCTCTTCTGGCTTATTTATTTAATTTCAATCCCTCGGACTCCCCCCACTCCTTTTCCATCTCACCTCCCCTTTTTTCCAGGAATTCTCTGAAATGCAGCAAATCTATCTGCGGTTTAATGTCATTGTGCAAAGGCTAGAAAAGAGAAAGTGTGTGTTTGGTATGGGGAGGGGGGGAACCACACCCCAAACAAGAAAGCTTGTTTTTACCATGGGTTCCCCTCTCCTCCCCTTAGCCTTTCTCTCTAAATTTCATAGATCGATTCATTGGAGACACAATGAGAAGTTAGACGAACAGCAGCGGGATGAAAAGTGTGGGATGGAGCGCCCTCTTTTCCAAGCTTATTCTTTTGGTGGAATTATTTAACGTGCAGTGATTTCACTCAAGGACAATGAAGCTATTAATCATCCCCTATTCTCTTGGGGTGTGTGTGTGTGTGTGTGTGTGTGTGTGTGTGTGTGTGTGTGTGTGTGTGCATCTGCAGAATGGACTAGCAAGAACACAACTGTTACCTATATATCTTTTGCCCTTACATTCATCACAGAGACAACATACTGGCCAAGGCTGCACATTACACTTATCTTTGTCATCTTTGCCACCAAATGTTTTGTACCATCTCTACCCTCTAACTTATCCACCCCAGCCCCTTCCCTTCCATTCACTTTGCTCCAGCCCACTGGCATGGGGATGTCCTGTCCAAAAACTCTGAGAGGCATAGGATGATTTTCTTTAAAAAACAAACAAAAAAAACAAAACAAAAAGTTTTATTACGAAACTAGTTTGTATAAAACAGGGTTATACATGAACTTTGTAAGTCTGTAATAAAACAGTAAGAAAAATAGGCAGTGGTTTTAAGTTCTCCCAAAACAAGGCAGCAATAGGAAAACCAATGGCTACCATTTTTTTTTTTTGCGTTTGGACAATAGCTGCATAAACTTCGTCCCCTCCTCCAACAGGGTTCAACATTATTAATACATTAACAAAGTTTCTATAAAGTAAGACACATTGGTGCTAAAGTACGTCCGGCAGCCTCTCCGCCCCACCTGTAAGGAGGGTCCTTTACACAACCATATACAAACGATGGCAGTTGTGGTGGTTGACTATTTATCTAAAACAGGCAGAGGTAATAAGCATCACATATTAAGTATCAAGATATACACATTTTAAAACATTTGTACAAAACTTCTATAAATCTCTTTTCTTTCTCTCTTTCTCTCTTATATACAAAAATATCTTAATATATCCCCAAACTGGTTAGGATAGATACAAATAGATTTTCTCATAATAAAAAAATTCACAAAAGATTGGAAGCATTTTAAGATGAATACGGTAGAAAAGATGTCAAGGAAGGGGGGGGTCGTCTGAGTCAGGAGGGGGAAGGGAGGACAAGGAGAGAGTGATTTCAAAGGACTCTTTGAATACAGAAAAGTTTCATTGCAGACAAACTGATGGGGGAAGCAAATGTAGGTCCATAACGAGTGAAGGAGAAAAGGACCGCCACCCATTCCTGAAGGATTAAGACGTGAACTTTGGGTGAAGGGCTTGGAGTTCGGGGTCTCGGAAGGGGGTGTAGTTGGGGGGGTACTTTAGGCTCTAGGCTTGTATGTTAGCGTTCATATATATAGGATAAACATGTGCTACCCCCCTTCTGACTCCATTGCCACTGAGCCGCTCGTAGGCTTCTCTGCACCCCCCCCCCCCCCCCCCCCGCTCCAGCACAACACAGGCCCTTAAGTCAATGTTCATCTTCCTCTTCAGGAACCATGGTGCAAAGATGCTAGCTGTACTTCAGGGCCGCACTGGGGGCTGGAGATATGCAACTGCAGATCTGGCGTTGTTTTTTGTTTGTTTGTGTGGTGTTTGGGAGAGGGGGAGTTGATTTCGTCTTCTTCCTCCCAGAGTCGCTGGCGGAGAAAATAAAAAGCTAAAGAGGCAGGTTCTCTCCGGTCACCCTGTAACATGACAACAACGGAAGAGGTCAGTGTGGAGACTCGGCTGGTGATAGCTAGTAGGGGGGCCAGGCAGTGGGGGAGGCAGGGGGAAGAGAGGCAGATGGATGCACCGAGGGCCTGGACAGCTTCTGCTGTTCTTCAAACACTCCCTGGTCTTTTCCTTCACTACGCGGCCCAGCTAAGCACAACCAGGCAGGCAGCAAGCCACCCTTTCCAGCCCACGCCCTCCTCACTCCTCCCCCTTTGCTTCGGCACCGGGTCCCACCACCCCTCATCCTCAAACACAAATGGTTGAGAAGAGCTCCAGCACATCTAGTTAGGACTTCTCTGGATAAACACACATACACACACACACACACACACACACACACACACACACACACACACACACACACGCGCGCGCGCAACAGCAAAGCCAAACAGATGACGAGAGGGGAAGCGATGGAGACGAAAGTAACCCCCCCAACACACACATGCACACGCGCACCTTACTGGTGATCCCCTCACCTTTGCACACTGACACACAGAAGTGATGGGAGGGGGAGGGTTGCAGATGCCACCCGCTCCTCTCTGCCTCAAACAGACCCAGAAACGCAAAAAAAACCTTATTGGAGGTCGCCCCCGCTAACCCCCCCCCGCCTCCGTGCAAACATACATGCCGACGTGGTGGATGTCGCGGCAATGGAAATGAGAAGCCACCGTCTCCCCCTCCCCAGCACACACACACACACACACACACACACACACACACACACACACACACACACAACTTGCCTGCTCCTAAAGTTTGCTATCCGTCGGGCCTGGGCTGTAGAAGGCGCTCAGAACCAGTTTGTAAAGTCCAGAAGTTCTTGCTCCTCTGGACTGAGTGGGTCGTAGGAACCCTCGTCGGACGAGTAGGACGAGACCGGAGAGCCGGCCATTGAGTTCAGGTCGTTGGAGTAGTTGGGGGAGATGGTGGGCGACAGCACGCCCGCCTGGAAGGCGGCGCTCACCGCGTCGTGCTCGTCCAGCAGCTGCTGCAGGGCGCGGATGTACTCGACGGCCGAGCGCAGCGTCTCCACCTTGCTCATCTTCTTGTTGGCCGCGCCGTTGGGGACGTGCTCCCGCAGCGTGGCGAAGCCCAGGTTGACCAGCTTGACGCGGTTGCGCTCGCGCTCGTTGCGCCGGGCCACGGCCGCGGGCTGCTGCTGGGGCAGGCTGTAGCCGAAGCCGCTGAAGTTGAGGCGCCGCTTGCAACGCATCAGCTCGGGCGACGAGGAGCGCGGCCGTTTCACTTGCTTTGGCGCTGACTTGTGACCGCCCCCCGAGGCTTGGCCGTCGGCCGGACTCAGCTGCGGCTGCGGAGGCGGCGGCGGCGGCGGCTGCTGCTGCGCGCTCTGGGCGGCCGCCGCTGCCGCTGCTGCCGCCGCCGCAGCCGCCGCCGCGAAGAAGCAGGCGGCGGGCTGCAAGAACGGCTGGGGCGGCTGCGGCTGAGCTGGCTGCGGCTGGGGCTGTTGCGGCGGCGGCGGCGGCGGAGGAGGAGGCTGCTGGCTGACCCCGGTGCTTTCCATTTTGGAGGGGCTCTCCATGGGCCGCCAGGAGATGTGGAAGCCGGGAGGCGGAGGGATGGAGAGGAGGGATTGCGCGGGGAGGAAGGGGCACAGGGAAAGCCGAGACGTTGGGGGCAAAGGAAGAGAGGAAAGGGACAGAAAAGAAGGTGTCCGGAGTGAAGAAAAAAAAAGAAAGAAAAAGAAAAAAAAGGGAGACTCCTGAGGGTGGGGGAATGGAAGGTGGCAATGTCTTTCCTCCGCCTCCCACCGCTCCTCCTCCTTCTCCCTCCCCTCCTCCCTTTGCGGGTTGGCTTCGGGAGCCTCGCGTGGCGCTCGCGTGTGAGGCTGCCGCTAGCTGCTCCTTCTTGGAAAAAAAAAAAAAGGCAAGCGAGTGAGGAGCCTGCCTGCTCTCTCTCCTTGCTTCTCCTTCTCTGTCCTCCTCTCCCCCCTCTCTCTCCCCCGAGAGCTTCACTCTCTTGCTAGGTTTCCTTCTCTGCTTCCTGCAGCCGTGCTCTGGTCCCCTTTTTTTATTTCTCTCTCTCTCTTTTTTTTTTTCTTCGCTCTCCCTACCCTGGCGCCTTCCACGTTCCCTGGCTTGAAGTGAGTGCTTACGGTCCGGAGTGCGGCCGCCTTTTCAATGGGACACACAGCCCCACGCGCTCTCTCTGGCCCCGCCTCGCCCCCCACTCCCGCTGCTTGCAACAGCGGCGGCAGCAGCTCCGGCCCCCACTCCACCCCCTCCTCCCTTCCTCCTCCCACCCACTCCCCAAACTCCTTCCCCTCCCCCCTTCCTGGCCCCCCTCCCCGCCCCGGCCCTCGCGCCGCCCGATCCCTTGCAAACTCTCCATTCACCAGGTTTGTTGTTGCAATGCGTGCGCCTGGCGCGTGCCGCGCAGAGCGCTGAATAAACAGCTGGGGGAGCTGGGGCTGGGCAGGAGTCGGGGGTGGCTGCTTGCAAGGTTGGGGGGGGGGACCTGGAAAGAGGAGGAGCAGGGCTACTAAGGGAGTTGTAGAACTGGGGACCCTGCATTTGGGAAAGGATTATTTTGGGAGATTTACAGGAAAGACATTACAGGCACCATCCTGATGAAGCAAAGAAGCGAAGTTAGGGAAGATGTTTCGGG
The DNA here is from genome assembly GCF_003287225.1 of Phascolarctos cinereus. Lineage (NCBI taxonomy): Eukaryota > Metazoa > Chordata > Mammalia > Diprotodontia > Phascolarctidae > Phascolarctos > Phascolarctos cinereus. The sequence continues at coordinate 272,314,129 of NW_027555514.1, read as the reverse complement.
GCGTGGGGGGGGGTGTGGAGGCAGAGGAGTTTAGTGCACTCGCCCACAGCCACTTCCCTCCTTTTCGCCTGGTTGGTGTTTTCTGCAGTGATTTCGGCGCTGTATGAAACAGGAGTGGGTGTGTATAGTTGGGGTGGGTTTAGGTGAATTGCTCAATAGTCCGGGCTGAAAGAGAAGTGTGCCTGGAAAAGGGATTTTGGGGTGCATGGAAAAAGTGGGGCAGGTGTCACCTAGCTCCACGTGCTCGGCTAGGGGTGCGGTGCGTCAAGCGTTTTGGGGAAGAGGTGTAGGAGAGGTCTCTTCAGAGATTGTCCTAGCGTCCCGACACGAGAACCCCAGAGCCTTCTGGTGGGCCAGAATGGGATGAGGAGAGGATAGGAAGAAAGAAAGATTCGTGAGTCGTGAAGAAGGATCCCGAGGTCTATATCCTGCGGCCGGGAAGGTCTTTCTCCCTCTCGAAAAGGGATGGGGATTTCCTGGAAACCTAGAAGCGCTAGGAAAGGATCTCATCCCAGACTTGGCGCAGCAGGCAGGAAATTCAGCAGAGAACGTGCCCGGAATCCCCAGCGTACGCCCGTTCTTTTGAGATATATGACAGGAGACTGGAAGCAGTCTACTCTTTACTAAGTGATTCCAGCAATCAACAGTTTCGAAGGCGCTCCCCTCGAATCCCCTTGAGTTTCCTTTCTTCCTCCTTACACCAGAGTCTTCCTGCTCGTGCATATCGCGCAGCTGCAGGGATGGGAGACGAGGACCCTGAACCGAGGCTGGGACACCTTCCCCCAGTAGGTTAACTGCTCCCAAGAGAAATCTGGGAGACTGAGGTATTTTCTTTTGGGAAGGAGGGCGTTTAGGAGGGGTGATACGGGACGAAGTTGGAGAAAGCCAAATGGCAACCACTTTGTGGCCCTGTCTATTCAGATTGATTCCGCCAGAACGGCCAGTCTGTATTCGCGGGGAAGGAGCGCGAGGAATTATCCGAATAATTGCCCCAACCATATTTGCCCAGGGTACACGGCTTCTTCCCGTTTGAGCTGCTAAGCTGGGCACAGCAAGTTTTCCCAAAGGCAGAAATTTTCTCTGGGCAGCAGGGCATGTGAGGTAGGGAAAGAATTAACTCCAGGTTGTGGAGAAGGTGGAAGGGCTGTCTTTAAATGGTCTTTATGCTTGCTAGTGAGATTAAGGTCTGTAAATGGCGCCCTTCCATCCTGGACACGCTAGTTAAAATAATACCATACCCCCTCTCCCCTACCACCCTCCATTTAGTTCCCAGAGGCCCAGAATGAAGTACACTTTTTTAAAAAAAAATTTAGGACCCATCTGACCACAGTGCCCTTATCCTACCCAGTGGTGTATTGAAAAGAGGATTGGTTACGGAATCAGAAGACCTGAATTCGAATCCTACCACCAGCACCTTATTTACTGCTTTTATAACCTTGGACAAATCACTTCATCTTTATGGTCCTGTTTTCTCATCTATAATAAAAGGAGGCCCAACTAGGTGACCAGTGAAGTCCCTTGCCGCTATACAATTCTTGGCCCTTGCCCTGACCAGAAGCAAACGTGCTGCAATCGCCAAGGACAGGCAATAGTAGTTCTTGGAGCGCGATCAGCCCGCTAATTCTATGAGATCATTAAACAAATATTAGTTAATATTAGATCATTAAACAAATATCAGTTAAAGATCATACCACATCCCATTCACTTAAGATAAAAGTTTTTTCTCCCTTTTTAATACCAGGTTTTAAAAAAATCCAGAAAGAAAAACTAGCTGGTGGGCTCTATGGCTTGACTTTCTTCAGGTCCCAGCAAAAATTTCGTCTTCAAGAAGCTTTTAATGCCAGTGCCTTCCCTCAAAGGTTATGTCTAATTTGGCTTCTCTATATGTATTCTTATATTATCTCTCCCATTAAACTGCGTGCTCCTTGAGGGCAGGGCAGGGACTGTTTGTGCTCCCCTTCTTCATATCCTCAGGGCTGAAAGACACATTGCCTGGAATTTAGCAGGTGCTTAATAAATGCTAGTCGTCTTACCTTGTTGACAACAGATGCAAAATGAGGAGTACTTTGAGATGGACACTGGCCCTAGAAATGACTGATAATGGAAGGAACTTGATAAGGTGAAAGGGAGGTTGAGATCTCTTGGTACCCGAAATAACTTTCAGATGATGATGATGATGATGACGATACATTGTCTCGGAGCTATTACTCACGTAGTCCAGGATCACACAGCCGCGGGTGCCGGAGGCAGGCCTCGAACCTAACTGAAGTTTTTGTGACTTGGAGGTAGACCAGCTAGCTCTCTGTACCAAAAGGCGGCTACCACTCAAAAACCCTTTCTCCGTCGCCCCCAGCAATTCTCTACCTCTTTAAGTTGTTCAGTAGTTGCCAATCTACTTTGGTGGAGGGGGTTTCCTCTGCGGGAGTTCCCTAAACTGACAAAATCACGGTCTGCCCCAAGTTAAGAGCGGTGATGCACCTTCCTTTCCCTCTGGTGGGGAGAGTCAGGCCTCAGGAAACCGGCCAAGCCTACTTGGCACCGAGCATCAGGCCCTGTTCGACTATTCTTCAAAGTCCAATAAAGGAAGTCCGAGCCCATTCTAGTAAAGCCTAGTTATTACTTAACAGCACAGAACACTTCCTTCCCTCCTGCACCATCTGAGGCACGAACACATTTCACAAACATGCACATACAAAATTTACACTGGGAGCCTCCACGGATGGATCTACACAGTCAAGCAGATCCCTAGAAGGACCTAGACTTAAAAGAGGCTATTTTCTGTTTTATTCCAAGAATCTCTGCCCCCCCCCCCGGCTTTTTAAAACTCGGAGAGAGTCTGGGGCGGATGCAGGCAGTTCTGTCTCAGCTTGCCTTCTGGACCTTTGAAAGAGTCAGACAGGTGAGGAATCCTCCTCACCAGGAAAGCTCACCGTGCTTTTCCGAGGCAGCCAGGAGTTACACAGATAGGCACCTGGCCTCCGGCTAATTCAAAAAGTTAAATCCACCGCTTGTATTCCAAAGGCCTCTTTTCCTGGGAAGGTTCTAGGTGCCAGGTTGTCACTGTTTTCCAGGGATTTCGAAACTAGAGTCCGTAGACTTAGCAGTGATGGCTATTAACCGAAATAAATACACCGACCTTGCAGAGGCGTTGGGGGAACTCCCTGGCCCCTTCGGGAACATCCTTTCTTCCTTAATGCTTATATAATGTATAATGTATTACATATGTGTCCATATGCACACATCTCTTTAAGGTTTGCAAAACACTTCCCATATGGAGTTTTCTTTGAGGTTTACAACGTTGTAAGTCAGGAAGAGCCGGGTAAGAATTTCATCTCAGAAGACCCTGGACAAAAATTATGATTTCTCAGAGCCTCAGTTGCCTCATCTGTAAAAATAAGGATAACCCTAGTACTTACCTCATTCACTGAGGGGATAAAAATGGGAAAATATGGGTAAAGAGATAGGCACCAGGCCTGTGATTTTTGATACAGGAACCTCTTGGGTGGAGAAACTCCAAGCAATGCAACTTTGTGACTTGCAGTAATTTTAGAGTTGGGGCATTGAGAGGTAGTGTGGCCTCAGAAGAACTAGCCATAGAAGGAAAAAGAAGAAAACAAAACAAATAAACTAGGGTTCAACTCCCATAGCAGCCACTGCGGAGTGCTTGATCACAACCCCGTTTTCTTATCTGGACACTGAGTTACAATGAAAATAGCTAACATTTCCGAAGCGTTTACTACATGCCAGGCATTTTCCTAAGTGCTCGGCAATTATCATCTCATTTGGTCTTTGCAACAACCTTGGGAAGTAGGTACTATTATTACCCCCATTTTACAGATGAAACTGAGGCAAACAGGTTAAGTGACTTGCCCTGAATCCACCACAGCTAGTACTTGTCTGAGGTCAGGTTTGAACTAAGGCCTTCCTGACTCCATTACTCAAGATCATACAGACTGTAGGTCAAGGGTGGGTCTTGAATTGAAATCTCTGGGACTCCAGGATTGACTCTCTTGTCCACTATGTCTCAGCACTGACAGGATTAGTCAATAGTTTTAGAGTTACTCATTCTAACCTGTTTACGCTTTTGCAGTCTATGGGCACCCATATTTTCATCAAAATAATTCTGTTCTTTCTAATTCCACTTCTCCTAATCAGTCAGATGGAAACTGGAGCTCTGGGGTTAGACTGAAGACCTCTGAAGATCATTTCAGATCTTCTGAATACCTTTTAGTATGCATGGCAAAAGGTGTATGTTCTGAAAGAGCCAGCTCTGGGCAAAATGTGGTAAACCTGACCTTGTATCTGACTCCCTGTCATCTTTGTAGCTACCTTGACACCCACTTTAAAATATTCAGAGTCCATTGGGCATTCCCCTGTCTGTCATCTTCTGGTAGCCAGTCCTGGTTTACAAATATTATCTCATTTGATCCTCACTATAACCCTGGGAAGAAGGTGTTATTACTCCCATTTTACAGTTGAGGAAACTGAGGCATTAGAGGTTAAGTGACTTGCCCAGGGGCATACAGCTAGTAAGCATATGAGGTTAGATTTATACTCAGGTCTTCCTGACTCTGGGCCTACCAGCTTTAAACACTGCACCACATAGTTTGGGGAGGGAGCTCACAGAAGAAGGTAATGTATGAATGAATGTTTAAAAATATACTTATTAAGTTTTTACTGGGTGCAAATCACTTTGAAAAGCATGAAGGACTGAATAGCGATAATTTTCTCTGTTTTTAAGTGATATAGGAAGGAATAGGAGAGACACAAACCTGGGACATGTGAGAAAGATAGAGAAGAGCAACCTTTTGCTTTTATATAAAGCAACCTGTATCTGTTGATGTAGAAAGTTCCAGCTTTGTTTGCAGAGCAGAGATGCTAAAGATGAAAATAGTTAACTGAAAATTCAATTAGGTCAAGTTCCTCATTTTCCAGAAGAGGAATAGAAACTCATAAAGGGTAAATGACTTGCCCAAAGTCACCTAGGTAGTAAGCTAGTGAATGAGGATTTAAACACAGCTTCTTTGACTCTAAACCTAGCATTCCTTCCATTCCTTCTATAGTAATGGATAATGGCAGTGGTGAGAACACTGGCTAGCTGTGTGACCCTAGATAAGTCACTAAACCTCTCTGGTCCTTCCCCTCCCCTTTTCCACATAAGGCTAATGAGAGTTAATCTCCAAGACTTTTTTAGGCTCCCTAGTTTGAAATCCAGCTCTTTATCTATTGAGACAAGCTGGGGGATATTTACTCTGAAACACATGCTACCTTTCACTTGATCCAACTTCCACCAGCCAAGACTGGTTCTGGCCAAAGTCCTGGAGAAATATCCTGGCCCAGAGAAAGCTGAGAATGGTGTTCCCTTTCCTGGGAATAAGCCATCTGGATGGGATCCTATATAGGGTTAGCTCTGTAGCTGTGAGAGGGAGGAGGCAGAGCAAAACACACAGTAAGTGGTGAATTGTCATTTTATGCCTATGTGAAGAATTCAGACAGATAGCTGTGGCTTTTAAAAAAAAATGCCAACCTTATATACATACATGCATATATATATATATATATACATAGTTATTTGTATATATGCTTATTATGTCATATACGCATGCATGTATACATATACACATATTTAACAACAGTTAAGTAACTTGTGAGCCTGAGGCTTGGGAGAGAAGAACTAGAATGTATCCGGAGGCCTGGACTTAGAGACTGCCTCAGTGCAAGGCTTCCAAGCTACAGGAAGAATTACTGGGCTTTTATGTCTCCAACAGCACCCAGAGCTGACCTCCACCTACCCCCAACTTTGAGAACATAGTTATAGGGAAAAATTGAAATCATAAGAGTTTACATTTGTAAAGCACTTTACAGTTACTAGAATGCTTCCTCATGAATGATCTTGGGGAGTGGGAGGTGGGGCATGGTGGGCCTCCCAAAAGGCCTCCCAGATATGCAATGTGAGCATGACAGCTCTCTCCATTTTAAGGAGGGGTAAACTGAGTCCCAAAATTGTATTCATGTGCCCCATGTCCCATAGCTAGTGGGCTACAAATCCTGGGGACCTTGCACCTGCTCCCTAATCCAGAGAAGGTTCTAGTTTACCAGGAGGGCCTGTAAGAGAACAGAACAAAAACTTCTCTAGGTCAAAAGGAGATCTTCCTGTGCAAAAGCTAATTTTGTACCTTCTGTGAAAAAAAATTTAGGCTGATAGTAAAATCCACTCTAGATTTTTGAAATATCTGTCAGGGTTCTTAACTTTCAGATAATCAATAGTTGACTAATTTTTTTAATGGGCCTTGGAGAAATCTTCCAGAGTTAAATGTCGAGTTTGGGAGCAAACCCAGGAGAAACTGATCCTTTAACTCAAGGGGCAGCAGAAGTTGGAAGCAATTTCCACTGAAATCTCAGGTGGGGAACTCTCCCATAGTCAGTTACCGAAGCCTTTCCCTTGCATTAGAAAGGAAATAACACGTGACTCGGTCCCCCAAACTCGGGTGGTATCTGAATCCTGTAACAGCCTTCAAACTTTAACTTAGAAAAGTCATTCAAAGCCTCTGGGAATCGGTTCTTCGCTGAACTTGGCATATTCTTGAGCCTGGGATTGAGTAAAAAACATCCTTGAAACAGACACTTATGGGGAGGGGGAAAATACACACACACACACACACACACACACACACACACACAATACACCCAAACACCCATACACACACACAGTGTCTTGGTTGTTGAACTCTGCTGCAGTGCACCTGCATTTGGGAAATTTTAATTCTAACAAATCTCTCCAGTCTGTCTCTTAAAAAAAGAAAGAAAAACCTGAAAACTAAACAAAAAAGCTCTCTCTGTCTCTCTGACTGTCTGTCTGTCTCTGTCTCTCTGTCTCTGTATCTCTGTCTCTCTCTCTCTCCCCCTCTCTTTTTGGAGGGGGGAGGGGGAGGTAATTTGCAGCCACCCTCGAGGGTTCTTTTGAAGTTCTCCGTATTTGGCTAACACCCCCTCCCCATTTTCTTAAAGAGCCATTTACATTATGATTAAATTCCTTCCTAGGAAAAGCATAACGAAAGTCGTTCATCTATATAGATCTTGAAAGAATCAATACATTCTAAACTTCTGTAGGATTTGTTACACTGTTTTATTACAGTAGGCTACTTGCTTAGGTCCAGGCACATGTTTCTCTACCCCTTCCACCTCCTTTGCCCCCTCCCCACCACCTCCACCACCCCCCAAGAGTGAAAATAAAGTAAAGGTCTTTCATGGTAAACAAATCCAGCTGATTCTCCACATAGAACACATGAATAGCTGGAGGAGAAAAAAAAAACTAACAATAAATGCTGCATTTTTTTCTCTGCTGGGTAGAGCATTCAGGCCCAGGCCAGTATTCAAGGAGCAGTCCATTTTTTGCTCAGCAAGAGAGTTTAGAATAGAAGCGTGGGGTCTATTCAGAGATCTTTCCCCCCTTCACAATTGCCCGGCTTTATGAAACCTATCTTCCATGCCTTGTCAGAGTATTTCTGGGGACCAATTAGTGCTTTGTTGTAGGGCGTCTTTGCAGAATCTTTGAGCAGCGAGAAAAAGCGCTCTTGAGTCTCCCCTTATTTTGACTATTTCAGTCATTACTCAGTGTAATAATTAATATGACAACTGGACGCTGAGGTTTGTATAGAAACACCTCAGCCACAGGAGAGAGCGTGCAGTGGGTGGTAACGAGAAACACATCAGACTGAAGCCACACACACAAAAAAAAGAGAATGAATGGAAAGGGAGAAATAACAGGAATAAAGATAAAAATAGTTGGCACAACGCGGAGAAACAAAACAGGACTCGACAGGGGGAGAGGGAGGGAGGGAGGAAGGAATAGGCGGCATTAGGGGTGAAAAACCTACAGAGGTTAACTTATTTTGAAACTGTTTTCTGAATAAAGCAGGGTTTGTGTGTATGTGTGTGTATGTGCCTAGACTCTTAGTGCAGTGGGCTTTTTCAAACTTCACTGATCGTCTTTTAACGCAGTAAAAGGACTTTATTAGCCAACCGATCCCTAACTCCTACTACTCACCGATTTCTTTCTCTAAACGGTACCCTCACCCCAGCGACCTGAAGTTAAATAATTTGTTTGTATATTTTAAAATCTCCTGCACTTTGCAGCTTCGAACCCTTCAGCAAACTCAGGGTTTAGGAATTCAAAGACTTGGGGCACTCACTGAAGACGGCAAGATTTCAAAACAGGAAGACGAGTAAACACCTCGAACCTGGTTAACCGCACATTCTTGGTGATGTCTTACCAGATAGCAACGCAACCCTACTCCCGCTCCCCAATCTTCTCTCTCTCATCCTCCCACCCAAATGATCTGAGAGAGGCTTGCGCCCCGGCACCTCTTCCCAAATAATCAGAGAGCACTCCCTCACACACTCCCCATGATCAGAGAGGAGGGTTTATGCCATGCCGGGACCAGGGTTTCTAGATGATTCCGGGGATTTAGGGTTGGCATGGGTTCTTTTCCTCCACAGAAATGTCAATTTCAGAGGGGCCACGCCAGTGTCTCCCCTCCCCATGATCCGAGAGAAGGATTCATGCCATGCCGGGACTACGGTTCCTAGAGGATTCGAGGGATTTGAGGTTGGAATGGGTCCTTTTGTTCCACAGAAATGCCAGTTTTAGAGGTGCCACACCAGTGTCCCCAGCCACTCCATTAGGGCATAATAAATAATTAGAGGTTTTAAGAACATTAGACACAGCTCATGCTAATGAGCTAGATAAGGTCTCAAGCTAACCTGAAGTGACAGTTTGCATATAGGCCGGAGAGAAGAAAAGTTCAGTGTCTCTCCCCACCCCCAACCACACACACACACACACACACACACACACACAGAGAGGATTGCGCCTTCCCGAATTAAACTGCAGTCAAGACAGACGTGTCTCACGAGCAACTTTTCAACGCCCTCCCCTGTGCATCCTCCTCCTCTGGCCTTTCCTTTACCCTTCCGGTACCCGCTCTACCCACCCCCCCCATTCATACTCATCGAAATCCCCCCTCCCACATCCTTTCTTTCTCTCTTTCTGGGGTTTTCAATCGTCCAGACCGCTTTATGACGTCACAATTGCATAGCCTAACTAGAGCTTTCCTGGAGGTAAAATGTTGGCTCTTGGAATAATAGCCCAGGGGTGAAATCATGGTCTTAGGCTAGGCACCAGTGGACTTGGCTTCCTCGCATTTTAAAGTTTCCATCTCAGGGGCAATTTAGACTGGCTGAAAAAGCCCTCCAGGCTGCCTGGCACCTGCGCCCCTGGTTAGGGGCTGGTCTGGGGGTGGTTCAGGTGTTTGTGTTGGGAAGAGGGGATTTGGGAGGGTGGGTGGCTGGGTGGGGGTAGAATGGGAGCGGTGTCAGGGCCCCAGTGTCGCCTGGAATGCTTCCGCCTGCTTCAAAAGGGCAGGGGCAGTTTGCCGAAGTGGCTGAGGTCAGTCGTGTGTCCCCATTGTGTGGCCACGTGTCCTGTGTCCATCATCGTCTCCCCCAAAGTCCGATCGCAGCCCGACTCCTTGCGGCGCAACGAGAGAACAACCTTGGCAATAAATCATTCGGTTTCCTCAGATGTTGCCCCCCCCTGCCCTAAACACACTCCTCCCTCCCCCCCCCCCCCGCCACCTCCCCTGTCAGCAAGGAATGGGGAAATATTTACTCGTCTAACAGGTTGGAAAGGAAGCAGGCTACCTTTAGCACTTAACCTCTGGACCTTGGAGACTGAGGCAAGGCTATCAGCCTCTCATTAAACTCTAGGACCATCACTCCTACCTCGAGCTTTGTAAAGCCTAGCAAAGGTGGCGGTGCATTTGCAGAATAATAGGAGAGTACCTCCAGAGGAGAGCGTCTTTTCAAAATAGAACTCTTTGCCAATCGACTATTAGCAGATGGTTTCTGGAAGCCAAGTCTGTTCGGCAGGCTGCATAGGACAAGGGAAAGAAAGACTGCTCTGGTTGTAGAAAACCGGAAAATCGGGGTTTATGTCTTTCCCCTACCTCTGAAGCCTCCTTAGCTGTGAGCAGTTGGCTAAGTCATTGAAGTCAGTTTCTTTATGTGAAAACTGACGTGGGTTTATCTGAATTAACACGGGTTCTGAAATTCTAAGCAGGTATGCTGCCAGGATGGACAAGCCAGCTAAATCCTCCAAAGTTCGGTAATCTCCTTACGAAAGTGTATCACACACAATCGATCTACCAGCAATATAAAGTGCCTACTACGTGCCTGGCTCGGAGAGTACAAAGGAAAATAATCTGCGGGGGAGGGGGGGGAGACCCTTTCATTTGAATTCTCCTTAATCCTGAAAAAGACATCAGTGGGGAGGGGCTTATGCCCCTAAAGGGCAGCAGACCCCCCCCCTTCCTTTATTGGTTCCAGTTTTCCACAAAGGACCTTAACAATTCTGCCTGAGATAAGCGTCACATTGAGTTCAGTTCTAAGAGAAGCATCATTTCCAACCACCCTTCGGCCCCCTTTTAAGGAAAGGATCATCAGGAAACGGACAAGGCTTTTGCTTAATGACCATTGACTACCTGGAGAGTGGGGCAGCTTAAAGGCGTTGCTATGCGTTGAGTCACGCTTTGTGAGACCGGAGCCCAGGGGCAGGTGCTGGCTGATCCAGGTGCAGGACGACTGGAAGCCCCTATTGTCACCGCTAACTTTGAATTGATTAATTGGATTACTGGGGCTTCCCTATCCTCTCCCGCGTTCCTCCTCCCAAATCTTCCCTTCCCCTACCCCCATTTTTAAAAAAAAAGTCCTGGGCTAAGGAAAACAGAAGTCTTTTAAAACATCTTATGTACGTGCACCACCTACCGACCATTTGCGGTAGCGCTCGGGGGATGCAGCAGCTTGAGAAGACGTTTTTCTGAATTATGTCATTTCGTGGGGGCTCTGACATTTGCTGTGACGTACTGTGTGACTTTGGGTCGGTCATTCCCCTTCTCTAAACTTCACAGGATCATAGATCTAGAGTTGGGAGGAACCATAGACCTTGGAGCTGAAAAGGATCGTCCAGACCCTCCCCCTACTCCATGAAAGTTGAGGAAACAGATGATAGGCAGTCAGTTTCAGAAGTAAGATTTGGACCTAGGGCGGACTCCAGAACTAGTGTTTCTATCCCTCTCCCCCTCCTTTCTGTCTCTCTTCTCCCTCCTTCTCTCTCCATCTCTCTCTCTCTCTCTCTCTCTCTCTCTTTCTCTGTCTTTCTCCCCCTTCTCTCTTCCTTTCTTTCTTCTCTTCCCCTTTCTCTCTTCCCCCCTCTCTCTTCCTCTCTCTTCCTCTTTTTCTTTCTCTTCCTCCTCTCTTCCTCTCATCTCTCTGTTCCCTCTTTCCCTCTCCCTCTCCCTTCCTCCCCCTTGCTCTCTTTCTCTCTCCATTTGTCCTTGTCCTTATCTTCCTCTCCCTTCTCTTCTTCTTTTTCCCCACCCCACACTTACTGTTCTCTCCGTTGTATGAAAACATAAAAAAAGAACTCTGGCTTTTAACAGTTTAGAATCGCAGACCAGATCATACAGTCCTTAGCCTGAAATGTACCCTAATCAATTATCTGTGGCAAGGCAGTATGGCTTAAAATCAGAAAGGTCTTGCTTTGCATTCTACTTCTAATACTGGCTTTATGACCCTGGGGAAGTCAATCTCTCTGAGCCTACTAAAATGGGGATAGTAACATCTTTGCCATCTACCTCCCTGGGTTGTTGTATTGCTGAAATAAAATAAGAAATGAAGGGAAGACATTTTGTTACTCAAGTGTTAAGTGGCTGAAAGATCACTGGCTCCAGGATCAGAAAATCTAGGTTCAAATATTAGCCCCAAAACTCGATAACTGTATGTCATTGAGTAAATAACTTGATCTTCCTGTCTAAGCATCCTCCTATATAAAATGATGAAGTTGGAAGGATGGCCTGTGAGGGCCATTCCAGCTCCAGTCCTGTCTTCCAGCCCCTTGAAAGCAGATAAATTAGATACATTTTACAGATGAGGCAGCTGAGGCCTGGAGGGTTTCAGTTACTTGATGAATTGCCCATAATTAAAAAATTAGTAAGTAGTGCAGGGGAAGGCAGACAGAACCCAGATCTCCTGACTTCCAATTCAGTATACCACACCAACAGTTCTCAAATTTTTTGTTCTGAGGATCCTCTTATACTCTTAAAATTATGAGGACATCCCCCAAAAAGCTTTTATTTGTGTAGATTATGCTATTTACCATATTCAAATTAAAGTATTCAGTATTATTATGGAGATAGTTTTAATCTTCCAGACTCCCTGAGAGGGTCTCAGGGATCCCCAAAGATCACACTTTGAGAACCACTGAACCATAGCATAGACAAGAAATGAGATTCCAGGATTTTTTGTCATTTAGCTTTTACTCACTGAGAAGGACCATCAATTTCATGGCAAGCTCTGAATTTGGAGTCAGGAAAGAACTACATTTGAATTTCATCTATAATAATTACTAACTTCCTGACCATAGTCAAGACACTTATCCTCTCTGGGCCCTCTGTTTCTTTGTCTGTGAAATGGGAAGAATAACAGAAGCACCAGCTTTACAGAGAGAATACATATAAAGGAGCTATTCTTCATCTTCCACAAAACCTATTGACTCAGAAAGAATGTTGGATTCAGAATCAGAGGATTTGGGTTCAGATTCCAGCTTTGCCACTTTCTAACAGTGCAACTTTGGACAAGTCATTTCATTTCTTTAGGTATCACTTTTGTTTTGGACAGGCAATCAGAGTTAAGTGACTTGCCCAAGGTCACACAGCTAGTAAGTGTCAAGTGTCTGAGGCCAGATTTGAACGCAGGTCCTCCTGACTCCAAGGCCGAAGCTCTATCCACCATGCCACCTGGCTGCCCCATCACTTTCTTTTGTAAATTAAGAAGGTTGGACAGGATAATTTCGAAGACTGATTTCAGCTCTGTATACATGATTTAAAATACTTCTTCTATTACAATTATTTTTCAGGGAGGGAGAAGGTTATTGTCTACTCACAATTCATATCCAACAGCCAACAAGCATTTATTAAGTACTTTCTATATGCCAGTCACTTTGCTAAGCATAGGGGAACTAATTACAGGAAAAAAAGGACAGTCCCTGCCCTCAGGGAGCTTCCTTTCTAACGGGGGAAGGATACTCATACATGAGCATCTGAGAAGCAGGGGGAGGGAAGGTATCTGAAAGGTGATTAGTCTCAGTCCTTTCCACCAAATGGAAGTTCTGAGAAGAGTGTACCAATAGGAGAAAGGGTCCCCTGGAGCAGAGTAAGGAGACAGCTGAAGCGTGGTTGTATAGTCCAGAGAGTGGCTAGTCTGAGCTCTCCCCAAAATAGAAGTTCTGAGATAGGAAAAAAAAAAAGACTTTGTCCTCATCAAGATTACAAAGAGCATAAATATTTTTAAAGTGACATTAAATGCACCACAAATTCTAAGAATCATAGATTTAGACCTGGAAGTCTGGACGTTTAAAAGTCAACGAAGCCACATTTCCTCACTTTTACAACTTAACAAACTCAAGTCCTAAAGAGAGAGGCTTAAAGTTACATGCATAGTTAAATAGCAGAGCCGGGATCAACACTCAAGCCTTCAGATTCTAGGTTCATTGTTAATTCCGTCATACCACACACTGCCCTAATTTGATCAGCCCCCTAGTTATCTGGTCTGAAATATTAATTCCATGTTTATTAATTCCTCCAAGTTAATCAGCATATATTCAATTGTCATAATTTTCTGGCTTTCAACAAAATGGCTTTATTTTTATTTCTACATAATTTTTGTTTCCATGAAAATATCAAAATTCTCTACTCTGATTCGAACAATTTACAGAACATTTCTATAACAACGTAGGTGTGTACATTTTTATTCCAACATTTAAAAAAGAGACAAGAAAGCTAATAAAATGCTCTAACAACTAGTCAATAATATAAAGAAAAATAAAAATAGGCTTCATGCCAGATCTTAATCTGTACAAAGTAGTACAGATTAGTAGGATAGTAGTACAAGTAGTAAACACCAAAAAACTGTTTAGTACTGATTAAGTTGTTTCAGTGGAAAAGATTAGACCCTAAAGCAATGAATCATAGCAGTGTAATGTTTGATAAACCCAAAGACATTCAGCTACTGGGGTAAGCATTCTCTATTTCACAAAAATTACTGAGAAAACTGAAAAGCAGGCTGGCAGAAAATAGGTTATATATACACCATATATAACAATAATCTCCATATGCATATATGACCTAAATATAAACAAATTAAAGGGAAATAAGAACATGGGAAAAGAATATATTTCACAACTATGAACAGAGAATTTTTGCTCAAACAAGGGACAGAGATGATGATAAATTATTAAATGGACAATTTTGATTATGTCCAAAATCATTTGCATAAGAGAAATCAATAATTAGGATGAAAAGAGAAGTAGTGAATGAAGAAAAAAAGTTGCAGCAAATTTCTCCAATAAAGGTCTGGCATCCAAGATATATATGGGCTTGATGTAATTATATGAGAACAAAAGTAATCCTCAGTAGACAAATGATGTGACAGGACATTTTCAAAAAGAGTGCAAGTTATCAACAGTCTTATGAACTATAGTCCAAGTCATGAATAATAAGTAAAATGCAAATTAAAACAACACTGAAGTTCTGCCTCACATCCACCAGGCTGATAAAGATTAAAAAAAAAAAAGCAAAATGTCAATTGTTGGAGGGGCTGTGGGAAAACCGGTACAGTAATTAATGCATTGTTGGTAGACCTGAGAATTGATCCATCCATTCTAAAAAGCAATTTGTATTTACATAAAAAAAAATCACCAAACTGTGCATATCCTTAGACCCAGTGATGCCACTGTTAAGCATGTACCACAAGTGGTCAGAGTTAGAAGGAAAGGATGTATATATGTCAACCCAAAATTATAGCAGCTCTTTTTGTTACATAGCAAAGAACTGGACACAAAATGAGTGGTAATCAAATGCGGAATGGCTGAACATATTATGGTAGATGAATATAATGAAATATTATTACACTGTAAGAAATAAAAAAAAATCTAAGGATTTACAAATAATCTTTGGGGAAAAAAATGAGAGGCGAGGACAAAGAGAGACAGAGACAAAGAGATACAGAGAGACAGAAAGGGAGATAGAGAGACAGAGACTAAGAGAGACAGGGAGACAGAGAGACACACAGAGAGAGGCAGAAAGAGACAGAGACAGAGACATAGTGAGAATACAGATTTCATCATCAAAGCCTGGATACTAAATACTGGATACTAAAGTTGGGATTAAGGAATGTTTCCAATTGAGAAGAAGCACAGAAATCACTCATCAGATTAACTAGATATTTAAGACAACACCCAATGAAGTATTAATCAAACACATCACATATCAACTCATCTTAGTAATGGAAGCTTCAGTTCAACACAGAACCTTTGTTCATCAAAGAACTCCTATGGACAGTTCTTGAAACCAAAAGAGGACATAGAAGGTATGGTTCTAGAATTCTAAGTTACCTAGAACACAGATTTTCCTCACTCGTGTGCCTCCTTGGCAGGTTACTCTAAACATGTGCCCACTCTCCCCTTTATAAACTGAGTACATTGGTGGGAGGTTGTGACCCAGTTTCATGGGTGAATTATGTTGCATTTTGTTATCAATGCACTTGTTTTAATATGAGTCAACTATGACATAATTGTTTCTTTTCTTCATTGTTAAATAGTTACGTTTAAGATCTAAAAATGTAGTCATTGTGAGCGGCTGGTTTGCATAAATGGAAATAAATCAGTGGAGGTTCTAGAGCTAAAATAGTTAGTAGGGAGAATGTGTTCTCTCCCAACAGCATTACTCCTGGGACCCCAAGAGAGTTGAAGTAGCACCAGCTAGTCATACTTCTCTGGGAACCTAGCCCCCACAGTATTAGACCAGTTTCTCGTGAATAAGACAACTCAGAGAGTACGTGGGTGTCCATATGAGCAGATGAGTGCAGTGATGCAATATATGATAGATGCACATCGCATACGTCCATTACAGAAGGAGATTTTGTGTAAAAAAAATAGAGTTAATATAAGAAAAAACAAGAATGTATTTATTGAGCATCTGTGAAGATGAAAAGGAAATTACTGGTGACTTGAAATATAAAATTTACCCAGAACAGATCATATAAATACATATATAATTTTATATTTTATACACACATTTTATATACACATATACATGCATATATATGTATGTATGTATGTATGTATGTATGTATGTATGTATGTATGTATATGTATCCCTGGATTTCAAATTTCTGAAGTTTGTTCGGAAAATGACATATGGAGTATTCATTTATTTTTTTCCAATTGAATAATGTTTTATTTTTTCCCAATTACATGTAAAAACCATTTTTAACTTTGTTTTTTTTTTATTTTGAGTTCCAAATTCTCTCCCTTCCTTCCTCCTCCCAGAGATGGTAAGCAATTTGATATAGGTTATGCATGAGGAATCATGCAATACATATTTATATATTATTCATATTGTGGAAAAAAAATAGAAAAAAAAACCCCACAAAAAAATAAAGTGAAAAACAGTATGCTTTGCTCTGCATTCAGATGGAGTATTTATTTGTGACAATGGAGATTGCCACTTGACATAAAATAAGGAAGGGAAAATAGGGTTAATTTGTAGAGGGCCTTGAATGACATCTCTTCACTCTCTGGGCAGATCAGAACCATAAAAACATTGTTTTGACTCAACTGACCCTTTTCAAACCTACACCCCAAGGTGTATTCCCTAAACACAGTAAGGCAAAAGCTCCTAATAGCAAAAATTTAAACAGGGTGGGGCAATTCGGGCTTTCTCCTAGAACATCACCACCAATGGTTGGAGGTGGGAGTGGGGGCCGAGAGGAGAGGTGCATCCTTGTCAAACTGGTCCAGAGACTGTCATTCTGATGCATCATCCATTATGGGTCTCCACTGACCTGCCCTATATAGTACAACCTCTCAGTTTGCCTTAGCTTATAACACTCATGGTCCTGTTGGTATGACACCCCTATTTCCAAGAATGCCTTCTTCCCAGATCTCACTGGGACATGAGCTGGACTCTGAAAAATGGAAGCTCATTCTCCTGGGGTAAATGTACCTGTAGTTATATGTTCCTTTGTGTATTCCCTATCCCAACCCTCTTCTTCCTCTAACCATCTGCCTGCTCCTCAGGTCTACTTCTTCTTCTCCAGTATTCCAGGGGTCCTTAACTTGGGGTCCCTGAACTAGTTTTAAAACTATCTGGATAACTGTATTCCAATATACTTGATTTCCTTTGTGATTTTATGTATTTTATTTTGTGTATTTAAAAATAGAAGAGGTCCCCAGGGCAGTCACAGTGCTGCCAAAATGGTTCATCTCTGTCTCTCTGTCTCTGTCTCTGTTTCTGTCTCTGTCTGTCTCTCTCTGTCTGTCTGTCTGTCTGTCTCTCTCTCTCTCTCTCACACACACACACGCACACACACACACAGAGTCAAGAACCGATGATATGCCATCTTTTCTCTCCAGTAAAGAAGGTAGCTCCAATATAAACCAACAGCTAGGTGGCACACTGGATACAGCACTGGGCCTGTAGTCAGGAAGACCTGAATTCAAATCCCACCAATTCCTTACTGTGTGACTCTGGGTAAGCCACTTAACTTCTATCTTCCTCAGTCACCTCAATTGTATGTATTAAGGCAGGTAATAATAGTACCTATGTCCAAGGTTTTTATGAGGATCGAATGAGATAATTCTAAAGTGCCTGGCTCATAGTAGGAGCTTAATAAAGGCTTATTTCCTTCCATTTTGCCATGTTAGCTAAGGAATAACTCAAAACTTACAGTTGAAAGATTCAAAAACATTTTATTAAGTATCACCATGTTCCGGGCACTGTTATACAGGATACAAAACAATGCAAAACACTTACTGCCCTCAGGCAGCTTATATTTTACTGAGAAGAAAGAACTATGTCTACAGATAAATCAAGATCAAATATACATGAAGTCAGACAGTCAATAAACATTTTTAAGTACCTGCTATGTGCCAGACACTGTGCTAAGCCTTGGGAACACAAATAAGAAAAGAAAATCAGTCCCTGCTCTCAAGTAGCTTACAGTATAATAGTGTGTGCCATTGATAAGACCTGAACCCAAGTCCAAGGCCAGCTCCCTCTCCATAACCTCAGGCTTTCCTAGTTGATAAATCAATGAGGTAGAAACAATTAGGCCAATAGAAACAGATAAAAACTAGATAGATCAGGTCACTTGTGGGGATCAGCAAAGATGCCATGTTGGAAGTAATGCTTGAAATGGACTTTGACGGAGGCCAGAGAGTCTCAGAGTCTGAAGTGAGGAGGGTTTGAGTTTCAGGCATAGGACACAGCATTGTGATCCCAGTGGTGTGTCCTTGGGGAAGTCACTTACCCTTTCTGTACCTCAGTTTCCTTATCTGTAAAATGACAGAGTTAATAGGATGGCCTCCTAGGTCCCTACCAGCTCTAGAGCTATGTTCCTAGATTGTGACTTTGGGGAAATCACCCTCCTTGGACCTCTGTTTCCTCAAATGTAAAAGAAAGGGGTTGGAGTAGATAGGCTTTGAAAGTAAAACATCATTGCCTGTCTGTTCTCTATTTGATCTTGAGAGCTTGCTATGTGCCAGTAGGTGGTGCTATCGAGCCATTTAAGCACCAGACAGATGGTGAAAGAATAGGTTGAGGGGCTTAGGGAATGATTTGGGATGACAGGTGGATGGAGTGGTCTATGGGGAGAATTCAAGGAGGGGCAGGGGGAAAAGTAGGCATGTTAAAGACAAGGCTATGGCTGAAGTCAGCAAAAGGTGTTCTAGAATTAAATGATGAGGGATATTGGACCTGCACATGCAAGGACCAGAATAGTGAATTTTCTTAATAATGTGAGCTACCAGTTTTACAAGGTCTCACTAGAATATGGTTGGTTTGACCTTCAAGGACCTCCTGACTCAATGGCCTGTCTTCTGGGTGGATTATGAATGAGGGGACTCTGGGATTTAGGTTTTGCTCTATAGAGTGAATCTGGAATGCAGCCTGAGGCCCCAGAGAAATTCTGAGAGTTCAGTTCAGTAGGGAGTAGAGTGATCTTCTTCTAATGAATGGCAATGTGAACCCAGAGATCTAATTCATCTTCTGGGAGAGTCAGGAAGAGGATTTTTTTTTTTAGGCAATTGGGGTTAAGTGACTTGCCCAGGGTCACATAGCTAGCAAGTGTTAAGTGGTTAGTCTGAGGCTGGATTTGAATTCAGGTCCTCCGGACTTCAGGGCCAGTGCTCTATCCACTGTGCCATCTAACTGCCTCAGGAAGAGGATTTTTGTCCTGCTGACTTCATCAGTAAAACCTAGATCTCTGAACAATTTAACTGATGGTTTAGGCCATTCCAGTGATGGGGAATGAATGCTCTGTCCTTTTGGATAGTCCATTCCATTTTCCAATCTTTGTTTCTGACTGGATCTTTGATTTCATTGGTGGAGGGAACCCTATGTATGGGAGGAAAGTTCTACTAAAGTAGGTCATGTTGGTATCTCCTTTACAATTTATCACCTTAGAGAAGTATCCAGGGTCATCCAGTCCATGTCAGAGTCAGCCCTTGAGCCCAGGCTTTCCTCCAGTTCTCTATACACAAGGCCTCTCCTTTTGGACAATATCAAGCTTTTATCTGTTTCTTACAGAATGAGGAACCCGCTATTCCTTATTCTACACAAACCCTCTTCTCTAAGATAGCTTTCTAAATATTCTCATGTCCTCCCTAAGGCTTCTCTTCTTCAGTCTAAGTACTTAACACTACTCATAAGTCATGGTCTCTAGGCCTCTCATTACTGTGATCACTCTACTCTAGACACACTTCAGTTTGTCAGTTTTTGCCTCGACACTTCGATGAATCTAGGATCTTATCCATATGTGGGTTTCCTGTACTAGTACAGTTCTGTCACCCACTTTCTCATCCTGTGTCTTTTGTCCATATCTTCTCATAAATCATCCATAAAGTATCCACTCCAAACCCTGGGGCCTTACTTAAAAGCTTACTTAAAAAAGATAATCTGTAGGCATCCAGATGCACCATGCTTCCGGATGATCTTCATAACATACTCCCTTGACCCAGCATCAGCCTGGGATCTGTGGGACTCCACCTCATGCCTTGAGGCCCCGGACTTTTGACTGGTGATAGTTTCACATTTCTACCTTGACCTAGACCCACCATGCTGCTATTCTTCATCCATCTTCATGTGTTCAAAAGGATTCCACAAACATCCCTTACAGCTCTGGGAATAGTAACCAATCAAAGGTACCGTTCATGCAAAGAATATATTAATTGTTGGCCCTGTGCCTCCCATGACCAAAATTCTCATCCCTGGCCATGACTCCCTGATATGCATTCTCTCCCCCATTCAAATCTGTCTGAGGGCAGGAACTCTCCTGATTTTTGTATTTGTTTCTTCAATGATTTCCATAGTGATTGGCATATAGTAAGACTCATTAATGCCTTTCATTCATGCATAAACTGATTTGATTTTTTTATTTCTTGCTACATGACCAGCTTACCTCTTTTTCCAATCATACATTTCCTAGTTATATTTTCACTCTATTTGTTACATACATATTATAATTAGTAATCACAATTAGAGATGAGATTTATATAGTTATTTAAAGGTTTCCAGAGATACATACACACATATACACACATACACATACATATGTATATGTGTGTATAATCTCAGTTTAATCTTATTTTGATTCTCACAACAAGCAATCAGGTAGTTGCTATTATTATCCCCATTTTACAGATGAGGAAACTGAGACTCAGAGAGATCAAATGACTTGACCAGGGTCACACAGTTAGTGACTATGGCAGTTTTTAAGCCTAGATTTTTCTGACCCCAAATGTGGTACTCTATCCACCCTGACATGATGCCCTATGTAGCCTAACATAGTGCAGTCTTACCCTATCTCTATGTATTGTCCTATGGGTTAACACACATTTTACTTCTTTAGCTATTTTGGTATTTGTCAAAATGGTCTCCAGGGATATGCTGTTCATATGGCTAATTGTTAATTTTTCAGTCTGAGCATTTATATCAAATTAACAAACTTTGCAAAACAGATTTACTGTCTTCTCAATTGTTTTGACTTAAGAAAGTGATGGAGGTAACATTAACAATGCAGATTAAATTTGAAAGCGTGCCCTGCTTTTTTGGGGGGGAGCTTGATTTCTAAACAGTTACACTCTTTTCAATAGACTTCCTGAAATATGATGCCCAGAACTGAATGCAATATTCCACGTAACATCTAAGTAGGGCAGAGGGCAGTGGGAATATCGCTTCCATATTTTTAAACCCAGTTTCCCTATTCTTATAAGGTGATATTGAGCAATGGGAGGGTGACTGGGGCGAAACATAAGATGGCTCGATGTACCATCGCAAAGATAGCAATCCGGGAGGGGAAAACCCTCAGAATTGCTGGCCAGAACAGGAGACAATTACTATTTACACTCATTCTAGGCTGATGGCTGTGAAGGCTGGGTTGGAAGCAGGACTGGAGGAAGGAAGCACTTCAAACCTTCATCAAGGCTGAGGAGAGGCTGTGATAGCTCACAAAATGGCTTCTCAGATTTCCTCTTCGATATAGGAAAAGTCGTATCTCTGACAGCAGTGCTCCAGGATGCTTTTAGCCTTAATCTCAGTTTCTCCATTTATTTATTTACTTTTTATTTTTTAGTGGGGCAATCTGGGTTAAATGACTTGCCCAAGGTCACACAGCTAGTACATGTCAAGTGTTTGATCTGAGGTAGGATCTGAACTCAGTCCTCCTGACTTCAGGGCCGGTGCTCTATACACCGTGCCACCTAGCTGCCCCAATTTCTCCATTTATTGCCAGTAGTATGTCAAGGTCTTCTTGGATCCTGACACTGTCACCCGATGTGTTGTTGGCTCTCATTTAATGAACATGCTGTCTATGTTTTCATTCAAGCCGCCAATTGAAATCGTGCCCATCACAGGGTAAATCTGGGGAATAGATTCCAAAATCTGGGTTTCCATTCCTGATCACCCCACTCTAGACCCTCTGAAAACTGACATCAATCCCTACTCTTTGGATTTAGTCATTCAGTCGGTTCTGAATAGTATTATTCACTGTACTGTGCTATTGAGCCTAACAGTACTATTCACACATCTCCGTATGGTCCACAAGAACATCTTGAGAGATTATGTCAAAAATCTTGTTAAATAAAGTCCAAGTACATTTTCTCATGGCATTCCTTTTATGTACTAGGTTAGCAACCTTTTCCAAAAAAGAAATGAGATTAGTTGGTATAACTTCTTTTTTTTTTGGAGGCAATCAGGTTAAGTGACTTGCCCAGGGTCACACAACCAGTAAGTATCTGAGGCTGGATTTGAACCCAGGTCTTCCTGACCCCAGGGCCAGTGCTCTATTCACTGCATCACCTAGCTGCCTCTGCTGTGACAACTCCTACTACTACTTCTTCTTCTTCGTCTAGGCAATGGGGTTAAGTGACTTACCCAGGGTCACACAGCTAGTAAGGGTTACATGTCTGAGGCTGGATTTGAACTCAGGTCCTCCTGACTCCAGGGCTGGTGCTTTATCCACTGCACCACCTAGCTGCCCCCATGTAACTTATTCTTAAAGAGTCCATGTTGACCCCGAGTCATCACTGTTTTCCTTTCTTAGAGCTTACAGACTATTCCTTAATAATTCATTCTGGGCATTGCCAGTGTCAAATCTTGTTGCACACAGCTCTTTCACTCTCCATTATTTTTCTAATTCCTCTGACAATGGCTTAACAGCTGCATTTACCAGCTCTGTGAATGCCTTGGAATGTTGTTGTTCTGGGTCTGTTGACCTGGACGTACCAATGGTAGACAGGTTATTGTTGTTGTACCATTTCAGTCATGTCTGACTCTCTGTGAACCCATTTGGGTTTTTCTTGGCTTCTCCAGCTTATTTTACAGATGAGTAAACTGAGGCAGTGTTAAATGACTTGCAATCATGGTTAAGTGACCTGCCCAGGGTCACATAGCTAGTTAGCGTCTGAAGCCAGATTTGAACTCAGCTTCTCCTGACTTCAGGGACAGTGCTCTGGCCACTACACACCACCTACTTTTACCGTTTCAATTCAGTGAACATTTATTAAACACCAATTATATGAAAATACTACCAAGTGGTAAGGGTGCTATACAAAGGTAAATTTGATATAGTTCTTGACCTCAAGGACAGTAATAGTGAACTCACACACTTTAAGGCTTACAAAGTGCTTTATAGATGTGATTTCACTTCATCCTCACAGTTCTATTATTGTCCCTGTTTTGTAGATGGAGGAAAATGAAGTTAAGTGCCTTGGCCAAGGTCACGTATCTACAGCAGAATTCGAACTCAATTCTTCATGACTCGAGAATGAGCACTCTATCACTATAGTACATGTGGAAGAGCACATAACACGTAAAACATCTGAACAGAGCGTATGCAGATGGCAAAGTTTGCATATAGGGAACATGGGTGGCCAGGGCTCATGTGTGGAAGCCCCATTCAACCTTTGATGCCTTAAGGCTCATGATGTCTTCTGGTGATGTCACTGGCAATCTCCACTGGGCTTGTTTTTAGCTGTTATAGCCAGACTTGTAGTCTCTGCAGGGGAGGGAGGGAGGAGGGGGAGGAGGAGGAGGAGAAGGGGAAGGAGGAGGGGGATGCTCTTTTGGTCCAGAGGCTGCTGTTGGGTGTTGCTATATTGGGTATGTGGCTATGGAGCATTTCTGTAGCAGGAAACATCAGTTTCTCTTCTGCATAAGAAGAGGAATTGGTTCCATTATCTCTCTTTTAGCCTAGAGTTCAGGGGCCCAAGAATTTACTATAAAGTAATTATTATCTTTAATAATGATTAATTCTCCTCTTTGAGAGAAGTAGGCCCTTCTGCTTCCTCAGACTGTGCTGGAACCCTTAACTCCCTTTCTTCATAAGGAAAGGAAGGAAGCTGTATTTTCCCAGAGTCTTAGCTGCAGGTGGTGTTTCCACCTAGAAAGGGTTTGCCTTTAGAGATCAAGTTCTTTGGAACCCAGAACAGCCAGCCTGCTAAATATAGCCCATAAACATTTTCTCTGTCTTTGAACATACTTCTCCTTACAAGGAGAAACATCACTCTCCTAAGCAAGCTTCCATCTGACTTAGGGTTAGAAAGTTCTCTTTAAATTCTGTCAATATCTAATTGTCAACCAACCTTCCTCAAAATCATTTTAGGGCCTCCCCTTCAACGAAGTAGTCCACTATTGTTGTTGTTTTTCAACAGCCATCCATCCTCCCTTCTTCTTCCCTCTCATCCTTTAGTTCTCCAATGAAAAGGAAAGAGAAGAGGACAGTTTCCTCTAGGTGGAGCCATTGAGAAGCCTACCTTGATCCTTTGTTCTAAATTCCTGGCTTTATGTGTGGCCAACGGTAGGCCTCCAAAGCTTTAGGTTGACTCCTAATTAGAATGGCTTAATTAGACATAATTAATGACATAATTAGAATGCCTTCTCCAAGATTTCCCAGCAGCCTTCTCACCCTGGAGCATATCTCTGCCCTGCAGCTCTTCGATGATTGCTCTGTTCCTCCCAGAACCTCTATTTTAAGGAAGGGCCCAGGCTAGACATCTTTACACCATCATTTTTCTCCAGGCTTTGCTCTTGGCTCTCTGGACTGCTTTTTGCTACCATCTACCCATTCAAGTACCATGTCACTCATCCGCAGCTCATCGCTACTTAGATATTGTCTTCCTCTATAATAATGTAAGCTTGAGGTCAAGGACTGTCTTACTTTTTCCTCAATTTATATTCCCAGCAATTAGCATAGAGTATGGCACATAATAAGTGCCCAGTGCTTGGCACAGTGTCTTATAACTTAATGCACATTGACTCGACTTGACTTGACTTAGAAAGTAAGTTGAGGAAAGAGAGATAACCAGAAGCAGTTAGAATAGGAAACAGTTTCCCATAGGAGGTGGTATCTGAGTTGAACTTTGAAGAAACCTAATAATTCTAGAACATGTTGGTAGTGAAGGAACGTAAGCCAGGCATGCAAGACAGGCTGTACAAAGGCAAGGGGTCAGAGATGGGACACCAAATTTGGGAACAGCTAGCTAGTTATTGAACCTGGGTTCCAACTCTGTATTGACCACCTTTATTTTGCCTTGCCCAGTCTAAATTCCCCTTGGAATAGAAGACTATGATGAGATTCTTTCTCTGCTAATAACAATGATTCATTGTTTCTGATTCTAGCTGTATCTTGAAGATTGAGAGTAACCCCTTGAAATACATTTGATTTGTACTCTAGTCAAGTTAGCACATTTTAAGCAAGTACTTGCTATTCCCAGCACTATGTTAGGCACTAGTTGAAATGCTGGAATACAAGGTATGACTTTTCTCCTTGAGGTCTTTGCATTATTTTGGGATTACAATGTTGCCTTTGTTAAAAATGGGGGGTCCTTATCCCAGTTCCCACTTTCACTCATGAGTCAAGTTCTCCCCATCAAAATTCTAGCAGTACCCCTTGAACCAGTGAGATTCTTCCCTACTGCTGTCACTATGAACCCCTATTCTGGTATATTCTCCCTAATGTTAGCCACCAGTGATGATCCAAATAGCATCATTTAGCTCTTACCAAGGGTTTTATACTGAGAAGATACAGCAAAAACTATAATCACATCCCTCGAATGGGTGAACATAGGCACATATGTTCCCAAGGTC
Source organism: Phascolarctos cinereus (assembly GCF_003287225.1). Classification (NCBI taxonomy): domain Eukaryota; kingdom Metazoa; phylum Chordata; class Mammalia; order Diprotodontia; family Phascolarctidae; genus Phascolarctos; species Phascolarctos cinereus. Next base: position 272,288,369 of record NW_027555514.1, on the reverse strand, counting down.
ACACTCTGCCTTAAATGCATAAGGTTGGGAGTGGGTGGGGAAAGTAGATTCAAATTTAAAGAGGCTGCCCTGAATATTTGTCCTACCAAGTTCACTTTCCAATTTGGCAGAGCTTCTGGATGAAGCTCTCCCTTACTGGTCAGATCTATTCACTCCTGGGCTGGATCCTGACCTTCAGTGGTGCCCTGGCATCTTAGTTGACTGTGTTGGTAATGAACTCCAGCACAGATTCCAAGAGTTAGACCCTAGATGCTCCTCTGACCATTTCCAATATTCTCACATCTAAGAAGAAGAAAGAAGAAACCCCATGATGCAAAGAGCTTGTATTCATAGGTCAAATGTTGGCTCTGGTAGGGACCGACCTCTCTCCCCTCCCAGAAGCTTACAGGATGTTTTCCTCACTCAAACCAGCCAGGAAGGGAAAGAAGCACCAAATTACTTCCTTTCCCCTTCTCCCTCCCCCAAAAGTTGTTTGTCTGCTTCTCATTTCTTGTTTATCATCCAACCAAAAAGGATTCCTTTTCACCATGAGGCAAGTGGACTAGAAACCATCAGAATGCCTATGTGTGCATGCCCTGAATCAGAGAGCATGGTCCTACCACTGCATCTCATGACATTTTTCCACAGGGAGGCTTCTTCGCCTATTTCACATGGGCTGGCAGCAGGCAGAATGCACTGTGTTTACTCTGGAAATGGGAATCCCATTGGCCAGTCCCTGTTGCAGGGGTGACTGTTAGAAGATCAATATTTATAGCTAGAAACGACTTTTGAGGCCCTTTAGTCCAACTACCTTATTTTATAATTGGGGAAACTAAGGCTCAGAGAGGGGAAGTGACCTGTCCCAGGTCACACAGATAGTAAACATCAGAAGAAAGATTTGGACCCAGGACTTTAGACTCTAGCAACAGTGTTCTTTCCAGTCTACTCCATAGTGTAAGCAGATATTCTAGAAAGATCAATAAATGGGGCCATTTTGAGGGAAGCTTTGAACACTGCCCAGAAATAATTTGATGAAAATTCTGTAATTCATCTTTGACTTTGTTTCAAAACTCTTTCCAAGGGTTCTTAACATGGGCTCCACAGACTTTTTTTTAATGCACTTAGCATAGTGTCTGGTACATAGTAGGTACTTCAATGTTTATTGATTAACAAATATTTGGGTAAACACTTCAATATAATTGGTTTCCTTTGTAATGTTTTGTATTTCATTTTATGCATTTAAAAGCATTATTCTGAGTCCACATCCTGCTCCAAACTGCCAAAGAGGTTAAGGACCTTTAACTAGGCTAGTCCAGAGGAACATTAGGGCCTCATGAGTCTACTTGAATTTTTTTTTTTATTGGGGAATGGGGTAATCATAACAGAGGCAACTAAAAATTCTCTAAAATTCTCTAACATCACTAAAAATTCTTCCTGGTGGCCTGGGCTCAGAGAGCCTGGAGCACTTATCCCACCACCCACATGAGGATGTGCTTCCTCCCTAGGGAAGGGAGACATCAAGCATGAGAGACCACTCTGCCCATGGACTTGCCCTTCTCCCAGGGTCCTGTTGGGAGTGGCAAAGCTGGTACTCAAACCCAGGTCTTTTGTTTTCATAGCAAGGAAATTTGTTTCCATGCATGGGAATCATGGAATTGAGTCCCCTTTGGTATCTGATAGCAGGAGGGTGAGTTGTGGGGATGTACAGTTTGGTTTACTTCACTTTCTTGGGAATACCCTTTCTCTTGCATATTAAAATGAACTGACCTCAGTATAAAGTAATTGCTATTGTTAATAATAAGAAAAACTTGCATTTATGCAGTACTCGAATGTTTACAAAGCACTTTACAGATATTACCTTGATTCTCATGAAAACCCTGTTAGATAGATGTTATTACTATCTCCCTTTCACAGATGGGGAAACTGAGGCTCAGAGAGGTTAAGAAATTTGTCTGGCTTTATATAGCTAGTTAGCGTCTGAGAAAAGATTTGAATCCAAGCAAGGTGTCCTGCTCAATACCGCGTTGCTACTCATTAAAGGGAAAGTCTTCTTTGACTCTATTCTTTAAAAAAGAGAAAAAATGAATGCTTGTGATTTGAAAAATAGGGGTTTGCTGCTCATGACAGGTAATATTAGCAGCTGGCTAGACATCGTTAAGCCCAAGAAGACTTTGGAGCCAATTTGGAAGAAAACATTCTAAAAACAAAATACCACCTTTTCTTCATTTCTTCATCCTGAGTAAGGAGAACGCTGAAAATAGACTGTTAGACTGTTAAATAGACTGATACAGACTGTTAAACATTCATAAAAAATGTACACTGATTGGGGCAGTTTAGACATCAAAGGCAGTTTGAAATCTTAGCCAGGTTCACTTTGTATTGCCAGGTAGGTACACAAGCCATCAGCTTGCATCATAGCCCTGCAAATTTCTTGCCAATAAGACAATTCACGGTTCTAGTAGAGGGAGACCTGGATTCTAATTATTGATTGGTTCCTCTGCCCACATTTATTCAATCCACTTCTTCTTAAAGCATTTATTAAGCACTTACTATGTGCCATGCAACTTCTGAGCACTTGGATTATTTCATGTCATCCTCACAACAACCCTGGAGGTGGGGGGAATGCTAGTAATTATCTGAGGCTGGATTTGAACCCAGGTCTTCCTGACTCCAGGCCCAGTGTTCTATCCACTGGCTACCTGGCTTCCTCAATTCAGTTCCTTAATTCAGTTCAATTCAGCAGATACCATTAAGCCCTGAAAGGCAATGTGACTTAGAATACACAAAGCTTACCTTCCAGTTAGGAGGTCCTGAGACACCTACTGGTTATGTGACCCTGGACAAGCCATTTACCCTTTCAATCTGACAGACAACTCTCTAAGACTGGTGCCTGTTTGCACTGATAGAGGGAGTTCCTACTGCAGCTATCTATCTGTTCTGCAATTTATCATCTTTCAGAGTTCCCTGGGGCCACTTTGAAATTAAGTTAAGTTAAGTTAAGTTAAGTTAAGTTAAGTTAAGTTAAGTTAAGTTAAGTTAAGTTAAGCCCAGAGTCACACAGCCAGTGTATGTCAGAGGCAGGACTTCAACCCAGGTTTTTAAGAGAGTAAGAATTATTGCATTCTTTGTATTTGTATCTCTAGCACCTAGGACAGTACCTGGCATATGATTAAGCAGTTAATAAATGATTGTTGATTGGTTGACCCTTACTCTATGTCTGTCTCTTTATCCAGTACGCCATTCTGCTTCTCTGGAATTCTACTGAAACACAGTACTTGCATACAGTAGGTGCTTAACAAATGTTGTTTATTCATACAATACTCTCGTGGATCTGTGTTCTCATTAATAAGGGTATTCCCTTGAATGACACACCATGAGACTCAGTTTCCTTTCCACCTAAGTCTACCCATCTTAGTGTCTATGTCCTCCAATAAGTCTGTGACAGAGGTCAACTCAACATGCTGGGGGCATGTCTTGACGTTGTGTAGACACCAGTGGAATATACAGGCTATTACCCAAATGGAGGGGATGCGAAGACAAATGCCTCAGAGGGTGCCAGAAGCATCCAACTATTCTCTAGGGGCACCACGGATAATGACATGATCCTCAAGGAGACAAGAGAAGGGCTTCAGTTTAAAAATCAAGAATGAAAAGTATATGAAAAATTGAAGGGAAGAAGGTAAAATGACACAGGGACCCTAACCACAAGATCCTTCTCCTCTTGTCCCCACTTTTACCCAGCAATACAGAGACACATTTTTACTGCTAGGACCAAGAGATAGAGCTGGAAGTATTCTGTTCTATTTATTTAGGAGGTGAACTTTTCAGGCAACTGAAGTCAGTTTCACGTGATTTGAGAGATAGGAACTGGATGGACCTATGATTCCATTGCTATAGGAAACTCCTTCAACCAATTCAAGTTGGTATCTTCTTTGCAATTTATAAGTACTGAGAGGATGTGACATTCCCAGGGTCACACAGCCAATATATATCAGTGGCAAAACTTGAATCCAGGTCTTCTCAGCTCTAGCTCTCTATCCATTAAACCAGAGCTGCTTCCAGTGACTCTAATATCTTCTTTATAGATGTTTCTTCAGCAGTAGCATGTCCTCAAATTGCTTCAATCATAGACATAGAGCTGGACGTGGAGACCAGCTTAGGTAGTCAGCTAGGTAATGCAAGCACTGGACTTGGAGTCTGGGCAACCAAAGTTCAAATCCAGCCTCAGACACTTACTAGTTGTCTAACCCTGGGCAAATCATGTAACCTCTGTCTGCCTCAGTTTCCTCATCTGTAAAATGGGGGTGATGATAGCACTTACCTCTCAGGGTTGTTATAAAGATTAAATGAGATAATATGGCAAAATGGTTTGTAAACATTAAAAGTTCTATACAAATACTAGCTATTATTAGTTATTATTAAGAGATCTCAGGGACCACATCTTAAGAGATCTCAGGGACCACATCGTCCAAACCCATCATTTTAAAAATGAGGAAAATGACATCCAGAGAGGGAGTATAGAACCATAGACATAGATCTAGAAGGGACTTTAGAGACCACCTAGTTCAACTCCCTCTATTTAGAGATGATGTGACTTATCCAAGGTCACACAGTCTGAGGCAGGATTCAAATTTAGATCTTACTCATCATAAGCCTAATATTCTACTGAAATGCCTCTCATGTATATGATTTTTTTTTTTACAACATCAGTATTACTGTATCATCACCAGCAAAGCCACACCTTTTTTTTTTTTGCTAAATTGCAGGCAGTGTTCAAAATTAATCTTGGAATTGCTGTGGCATACATATTGTTTGAAAATGCCAAGGACAATCAATAGTAGTTCTTGGAGAGCAATCAGCCCGATAATTCTATGAGATCATTAAACAAATATTATTTCAGTTAAAGATCATACCACATTCCATTCAAGTAAGATAAAAGATTTTTTAAAAAATACCAGTTTTTTTCTTTTCTAAATTTTTAATTTTTTTTTTAAATACCAGCTTTCAAAAAAAATCCAAAAACAAAAACTAGCTGATGTGTTTTCTCCTGGCTTGACTTTCTTCAGGTGCCAGCAAAAATCTCATCTCCAAGAAGCTTTTCCCAATCCCTTTTAAGGCTAGTGCCTTCCCTTTTTCAGGTTCTCACTTTGAGTGAGGCAACACCCATTCAGTGAATAGGTTTTTTAAAGGAGTGAGTCAAGGGATAGCCTCTTTAATTAAAAAACAAACAAACAAACAAACAAACAACAAAGAAATCAAAGTGGGAGGAGAAGAGCCAGAGGGTTGTTGGTCAAAAGAGAAAAGGTTGCTATTTGCATTCACTCTGAGCCAGGATGGCCCACACACTGCATCCTGGGTCATCTCCAGTTGTCCTGATGGATATCTGGCCACTGGACCCAGATGGCTCTTGGAGGAGATAGTGAGGTTGGTGACTTTGCACAGCCCTCCCTCACTCAAATCAAAGTCAATTGCAAGTCATGTCATCATCTCTCTGATATCATGGACCTCTTTAAGAATGAAGGACAAACCACAACCATAGTGCCTTCCCTCAAAAGTTATGTCCAATTTGGCCTCTCTATGTGTTTTTGTACATAGGTGTTCATATGTTGTCTACCCCATTAAATGGCGAGCTTCTGGAGGGCAGGGCAGGGACTGTTTTCACCCTTTTCCAAATCCCCAATGCTTAAAGACACATTGCCTAGAATTCAGCAGGTGCTTAATAAATGCTGGTCTTCTTGCCTTGTTGACAATGGATGCCAAATGAGGAGTATTTTGAGATGGAAAATGGTACTAGAAATGCCTGAAAATGGAAGGAACTTGATAAGAACGTAAGAGGGAGGTGAAGATCTTCTGCTACTCAAAACAGCTTTCTGATGATGGTATAATCGATGACATTTATAGAGTGCTTTAAGATTTATAAATCTTAAAAATGTTTTCTCATTTTATGTTCATAACCCTGGGAGTTAGGTAAGTTGTATTATCTCCATTTTACAGATGAGGAAAATGAGACAGAGATGAAGAGACACATACCTAGTCTTCTGGATTTGAATGTAAGTTTTCCTGACTTCATGGCCCATGTTCTATCCATTGTAATACCTAGATGCCTAATGAGAGCCATTATTATTTTCTGAGAATTTTACCTTTGTGAACAAATCACTTTACTTCTTTGGACTCTGTTTCTTCATTTGTCAAAGTGGAATTGTGTGGACTAACTGAATTTTCAGGTTTCTTCTAGCTCTGAATCTGGGATTAGACATTTTAAAGATGAAGGGAACAGAGACCCAGAGAATCGAAATGATTTGTCTGAGGTGGCATAGTGATACCAAAGGCAGAATTTGAAATGAGGGCTTCTGTTTGAAAGTCAATGAAATGCTTGGCCTGGAGTCAGAAAGACTCATCTTCCTGAGTTCAAATCCAGCCTCAGACACTTACTAGCTGTGTGACCCTGGGTAAGTCGCTTCACCCTGTTTGCCTCAGTTTCCTCATCTGTAAAATGAGCTGGAGAAGGAAATGACAAACCACTCCAGTATCTTTGCCAAGAAAACCCCAAATGGGAGTCACAAAGAGTGGGACATGACTGAAATATGACTGGATAGAAGTAAGCACCTTTATCAACTCAATTGTTGCAGCCACCTTGGGCCTCAGCTTCACCAGTAATCACAACTGGGCTTTGTTATACTCCAATAGCATCGAGTGGAAGTCATCATAAGCACTGTGAATGCCCATTGTCTTGGAGAGAAACCTGGAACTGAAGTCAGGGGGCCTGGTTTTGCATCTCAGCTCTGCTACTGGAATTTCTTTTTGCTAGAATGGAAGAAATAGGTGGCTTCTAAGGTCCCATTTGATGATGCTTTCTGTAAAGACTGTTTAAACTGGAGAGGAGTTCACAGGGGGTCCCGTTTTCCTCCTGGGCCGGTTCATGGGCTCTTTCAGCTCTTCCACTTACTACCTATGTGAATTTGAGCAAGTAAAAAAAAGTCTCTGAGACTTGGTTTCCCCTCCTGTCAAACAAGATGGCCCTTCAGGTCCCTTCTGGCACTATTCCATGGCTTAGAAATGGAAAGATCATCTTGAGAGGTTGCCCAGGGTGGAACAAACAGAAAGGAAGGACTCAGGATTCTCACTCATGGCTTTTGACGAGGAAGCCAGTATCCCCTTAAGGTGCATGGAGCTGCCTCCTCCAGGGGGATGTGTGACTCTGGGAGAGAGGGAGCTAGGGAGGAAGGCAGAGGAGGGGGTGGAAAGGAGAGGCTGTGATAGGGCAGGTGTAGGAAGAGGGAGGATGGGGTAAAGGCAGAATTGAGAGTGGGGGGGAGGAGAAGCAGAGGTGGGGAAGAGGGGGAGAGGCTGGGGCTCGGCCTCCTGCGTCAGGACAACGCCTCTCCCCTCCCACAGAGTTGAAATACCTTTGCCCTGGGCTGTCCCAGCAAAGCTGGTCTCCTCTGGCCCTAGATCCCAGAAGCCCTTGACTTTGCCAGAGAGCTGGCCTTGGAAGGGGAGCAATCATGTCCACTGGCTCCGTGGGCTGCATCGGGTTTGACAGGAGAAGCTCCCAGGTGAGCAGACCTCTGGGACTGGCCGGGGATCCTCCTCTAATTTACTCCCACCACTCCCAGACAGCTTCATCTATCCCATGTGGAAGAACTGAGACATGACTCAGCAGAGGGAGAAATTGTTCCCAGGTTAGACCCTGTCCAAAAGGAAGGTGCATGTCATTTTGAAAGAGAAATTATTACCAGTTTGGAGGATTGAATCTGGGAGAGCTTTCTGAAGGTGGTGACATTTAAAATGGGCTTAGGAAGGATCTGCATTCAACAGTTTAGGGTAAGGGTTAGAAAGTAGGAGGGCATTCCAGACAGAGGGAATATTTTGAACAAAGGCTTGGAGTTGGGAAATTATAGAGCATCAGGAAAATTGGCCAGTTTGAAACTTACAAGGAAGCAAAGCAAAGATGGACAACTCTGAACACAAGGTGTAGTATTTACTATACAGACTTTCTTGAAATGGAAATTTATTGCTGCATATCTTGAGTCTTCTTTAGTTCTGCTGTGCACATGGCAATGCTTTTTTCTTTTCTTATTTTGTATTTAAGTTTTAATATTTAAGTTTATAATATATCTCTTTTTCTTTTCTTATTATATATTTAAGTTTAAAATAAATGAATAAATTAGAAAAAAAAGAAGTTGGCCAATTTGTTGGGAGTAATAAGTCCATAGAGTATAGTATGGAAAACTGGAAAAGTAGGGTTGTGCCAGATTATGGAGGGCCTTAAATGCCTAGGAGTTGGAAGCCATTGAGTAATTTTTTTAAGTTTACCTTTTGTGAGGCAATCAGTTTAAGTGACTTGCCCAGGGTCACACAGCTAGGGAGTATCATGTGTCTGAGGCTGGATTTGAACTCAGGTCCTTCTGACTTCAGGGCCGGTGCTCTATCCACTGTGCCAGCTCACTGCCTTGAGAATGTTGTTTCTACTGACAGAAATAGTGAGGCCAGAAGGAGGACATATTCAGGGTAAGGCTTGAATATGACCTGCTTGAAGTGAGGGAGGTGTGGATATTCACAGGGGGAGAGAGCTAGCTGGTAGCTGGAGATATGGGCCTAGAGCAAAGAAACAGTGTGATACCATGGAACTCGAGATGACCCTGCTGTTCACTCTTGAGTTATCTTGGGCAAGTCACTTAACCCCCCTGGGTCTCAGTTTCCTTATCTGTACAATGGTCCCTTCCGGTTCTAAAGCTTGAATCCTTTGAAAACGATAGTATTGGCAGATCCTTCCATGATGTCTTCCACTGTCCCAAACTGGGCCCTGTGTAAAATAGACCTTTGTTTTCAATGTGGAATGCATGTTGTCCTGACGGTCAGCGATATTCATGAAAATTGGCTACCGTATTTAATCTTGTGAGACTCTGCCTGACCCTTGTTCCTTTAAGCTGATACAACAGGACTGCTAAGAACCTTCTTGCAAGACCACCATGGTTCTGCTGTCAAACCAATCTTCCTAAAGCACGTGTCTGATCATGTCACTTTCCTGCTCAAGAAGCTTCCATGGCTCCCGTTTGCCTCTAGAGTGAAATATAGACTCCTCTATTGGGCATTTAAAATCTTGCCCAGTCTGGCTGTAGGCTACCTTTCCAGTCTTTGTCCTGTTGCTCCCGCATTACGCATTCTGTATTTTAGTCAAAATGGCCAGCAGGTTGTTTCCCTTACACTATATTCCATCTCCTGCCCCCTTATGGGCTTTTTCTTCAGCCCAGCCTCTTTAGCTCTTGGAATCCCTAGAGCTTCATTCAAGACTTGGCTCAGATATTACTTGCCATCTTAATCCTCTCTAGGGGTGAGTACCTTCCCACCCTGAAATTACTTTCCATATATTTTGTACTTTTTTACCCCAACAAAGCCCTGCTGTGCAGCCTTGTTATGCCCTGGCCCTAGGCTTGAGGGTTGTTGCTATGCCAACCCCTCCCCAGTAGAATGTAAGCTCCCTGAGGGCAGGGACTGCTTCACTTCCTTCTTTGTATGTCTAGTCCCTAGCACAGTGCTTGGCATGCAGTAGGCACTTAATAAGTTCTTGTTGAAGATCCATACCGGGGCATGGGGCTAGACAGAGGCCAACCATTCACCAGTTCTGTGTCATAGAACCAGGTAGGACTGAGAAGGGGCCTTGTTCAGGAGAGGGGTTCCTGTGTGGTTCCAGGGTAGGGACACCCTGGCTGTGTACTGGGAAAGGAGGAGGAGCAGAAGCCTGCAGCAGCAGCAATGGGGGTGTGTGGCTCAGACCTCCGAACAGAACAGGGCGTCTCTTCTGGCATCTGGTAGAACCTGCAGAGGCATAACTAAAGGCAGGAAGCTCAGACCAAAGAGGAGCCTACAATTCTGCCCCTCAAAACTAGCAGAGCTTTCCAGCTGGCTGAGAAGGGCAGAGTCCAATAGCATCTGCTCTTGATCAGACCCAAACCCAGGGCAGGAACTTGCAGAGCTTAGACCAGGGTGGGCAACAAGCCAACTTTTCTCTGGATCAGACCACTTCTAGGTTCCTTGGTGGCATAGTGGATAGAGCGCTGGCCCTGGAGTCAGGAAAACTTGAGTTCAAATCTGGCCTCAGACATTTACAAGCTGGCTGACCCTGGACAAGTCACTTAACCCTGTTTGTTTCAGTTTCGTCATCTGTAAAATGAGCTGGAGAAGGAAATGGCAAACCACTCCAGCATATTTTCCAAGAAAACCCTAAATGGGGTCATGGAGAGTTGGGCATAACGGAAAAAAATGACCAAATTTAAAGAGAAGCTTAACTGTGACCACCTAGATGTAGTGGGCCATGTCCAGCACTCACCAATCAGCACAGAATGGTCCCAGGGCAGGAGTTCAGCAACTGAAAGGGTTAAACCCCTGAAAGCATACTCTCTAGTAGAGGATGGTGAGGTGGCCCCCTGAGGCACATAATCTTCCCAACCCTCAGCCTGGTCAGCTCTGCCTCAAGACTTGAGTTTGACTTGGGCTTCCTACCTATAAGACTTTAGTTGATCTTTCTGGGTCTCAGTTACTCAGCTATAAAATGAGGAACTGGATTAGAAGGTTGCTAAGATCTAGATCTTCATCTAGGCTCATATTATCTTATGAAGAAAGGTCTTTCTAATTCCCACCTTAGCGTTCTAACCTCAAAACCATGCTGCCTCAGCTTGGTATGAATATTTACTGTTGCTATTGTGATGATGATGGTGGTGATGAAGATGATGGTGGTGGCGATGATGGCGATGAAAAAGAAGATGATGGTGGTGAAGATGATGATGATGATGGTCGTGGTGGTGGTGGTGGTGGGGATGATGGTGACGATGATAAAGAAGGCAATGATGGTCCTGATCTCTCCTTTCTTTGAAATGGGGAAACCCAAGTTGTAGGAATTCACTCCATCAAGTCAGATGAACAAATCATCTATGGTTTAGTCTTAGAAAGTTGCCTAGAGACACAGAGTAGTTACATTGATTAAGCCAGAATCACAGAGCCAGTATGTTGGCCAGGGGCCAGGAGCAAGACTTGAACCCAGGTCCTTTTTACTCTAAGACCTCTATACTTGGTATAATTAAATGTAATTTCCCCCTTATGTATACTGCTGTTTATTTTGTCCTAAGCTCCGTTTTCCTTCCACAAACACTACTTCCCTTCCCTTCTGAATGGTATATTCTAAGAGTACATATGATAAGTGCACCTGCTCATGGTCTCCAAGGCCTTAAAAAAAGAAATGAATTACTTAGGTTTTGGACCAAAGCAATTTAATAGTCTTTTTTTGTTTGTTTGTTTAACTTCATAGGAAACCAGTTACATTGGTGATAACACTAACCAGAATGGTGCAATATCCCTGATTTTCTCTCTCAAAGAAGAAGTTGGGGCACTGGCCAAAGTCTTGCGTCTATTTGAGGTAAAGACTTTGAACGTTTTTGTTTTGTTTTGACATTGACCATGAACACAGCAAATATCTTAGCTGGCAGATATGTTCCAATTTTTTTCTAATTAAAAAAAAATTGATGTCACCTTCATTTCCAAATAAATCTCCCTCCCCTACCCAGTGAGCTTTTCCCTATAATACACAATGAAAAAGAAAAGGAAAAGAAACGCAGTTCAGAAAAACCAATGAACCCATCAGATCTCCCAATATGGGCAATATTCTACCTTTCTACCTCTGCAAAAAGGGAAGGAGGAGAATTTTCTCACTTCTTCAGGGACAATTATTTTTTTATGGGATAAACAGTAACTTTCTTAGGTACCACAATTTGTTTAGCCATTCTCCAATGGACATCTGTTTTCCCCCCACATCTTTTCTGCCATAAAATTGTTGCTATTAATATTTTGGTGCATATTTTTACCTTTAACATCCTTCGAATATATGCCAGGCACCAGGATCTCTGGGCCGAAGGGCATGACTGTTTTGTCATTTTTCTGGTAAAATTCCAACCTGCATCCCAGGATAGATATACCAAGTCACAGCTCTACCACCTGAGTATTAGTGTGACTGTCTCTCTACAATCCTTCCAACATTCCAGTCAGAATTTTTCCAACTCAGAGTTTTTCTGAACTTCCTAACAGACTTCTTCCAAAATAGAACATTCTACCTTACAAAAGAGTGACTGCCCTGTCACTGAACATGTTGAGAGAGAGACAAAGAAACAGAGACAGAGAGACAGAGAGATTGAGCAATTATTTGGTAGGAATAAAACAATTCAGATTTAATAAGGGACCCTCTGAGGTTCTTTCTGACTGAGATTCTATGATTCTGAGTCTACAGATCATTATTAATAGGTTTTCTTCTTCCTTTCCTTTTATTCTGAGATGAATACTAATTTTCAAAACATTGTAAATTAATTGCTTAGTTAGCTATGGGTATTTTAGCTTTTTTCTTAAAAAACATATTTTTGAGGATAGTTAACAACAATGAAATCCAAAGAGTATAGCGTACAGACAAGTCTATAGGCAGAGTCTCCAAGAAAGGGATGACCCTCAGCTTTACCCTACTAACTTCCACATTGAGGATAGTCATCTCTGTGCCAAAGAGAATGATTCTTTTGCGACCCAGAAAGAACACAGGTTCATCAGGAAAAGGAAATCAAGGGTGGATTCTTTAGAATCCTCCTTTAGACCCATTTGGAAGTTATTTCATGCAGGGGGGATATTGATGGGAGAGAATATTTAGCAAGGGGCCCACTCACTCTTTCTGCCCTCCAATGGACTTCCTGACTGGAGCTACTAGAGCTGGCCATGGGGAACCTTCTAAAGCAAATGTAGTAAGTGGATTTGAATCCAGGTCCTCTGACCCTACATCAATTCTGTTACATATCATATTAGACAAATTTTCATGATCCCAGGCCACCCAGAAGAATTTCAAAGGGCTGACAAGCCAGGCTACTGACTCCCACCCCTGTAGAACATAGGTTATATTATTCTGCAGCAGCCTAACATTTTGAACCAACTTTAAGATCTTTAATGTGTCAATGATAAGATTTTTATCAAATTACTATTTGATAGACTCATTTTCAGAATTACTTAGTTTAATGTTTTGGTTTTAAGGGAGAAAAGAGAACTCAAGATCAAATGAAAATTATTTTTATGGGAAGAGTTTTGAATTTTCTAAAGATTGTTGGTGTGGGAAAGGGAATCTTTTTTTCAGCCTATTTTAGTATCAGCCACTTTCCCTCTCCCATCATTTGTTTGTTTCCTCTCTTAGGAGAATGACATAAACTTGACTCACATTGAATCCAGACCTTCTCTTCTAAACAAAGATGAATATGAGTTCTTCACCAACCTGGACAATCAGAGCATTCCTGCTCTTGATGACCTTATCAAGAGCTTGAGACATGACATTGGTGCCACTGTTCATGAACTTTCCCGGGTGAAGAAGAAAGACACAGGTCAGATTCATGTGTGCTTCATGAGGCCATGAAGTCCAACCTAATAATGACCTACTTTTTGAACCTCATTTTCTTTTTAAAAAAAATCAAATTTCTTGCTATTTCTTTCTGCAGTTTCCCCCCCTTCCTTTTAGATGTTACTATTTTCTTTTCTTTCTTTTTTCTCCCCAAGGCAATTTGGGTTAAGTGACTTGCCCAGGGTCACACAGCTAGTAAGTGTTAAGTATCTGAGGCTGATTTGAACTCAAGTCTACCTGACTCCAGAACCAGTGCTCTATCCACTTTGCTACCTAACTGCCTCTAGATGTTACTGTTTTTAAGGGGGCATTATAATGCAGTAGCAAGATCACTGACTTTTGAGTCAGAGAGCCTGTGTTTGAATCCTGACTCAGCAATTTATTACCTTCATGACCTTGCATAACCCTCCCTAAGCCTCAGTTTCCTCATCTGTAAAAATGAAGGCTTTTTACACCAGATGACTTTTTTGGCCCCTTCCAGCCTTAAATTCATTCTGTCTCTAGATTTTCTTTTATTTACTAATCAACAAGCACTTACTAAGCACCTGCTGTGTGCCAGGCATTGTGCTTTGGGCTGGGGGCAGACGTATAAAACACAAAACATTTATTGCTTTCAAGAAGCTCTCATTCTAATGGGGGAGAGCCCAAGGATCTCCCCCCAAATCTTAGTGCTGTTTTATTAAAACTTAAGAAGGAAGAGAAAGGAGGAAGCTGATTTTAATCTTATTTAAGTTTAAAACAGCATTAAGACTACTTATATGCTCTCATATAATTATAGAAACATATAGATATTACATAGTATTATACATTCTACTATATAATATATAGGAGAACTAGATGGTGCAGTGGCTGGAGTGTTGGCCCTAGAGGCAGGAGGATCTGGATTCAAATTTGACCTCAGACATTTACTAGCTAAGTGACCCTTGGCAAATCACTTCACCCTGTTTGCCTCAGTTTCCTCATCTGTAAAATGAGCTGGAGAAGGAAATGGCAAACTGCTCCAGCATCTTCTCCAAGAAAACCCACATGGGGCCATGAAGAGTCAGACAGGACTGAAATGACTGAACAACAACAGGCGCGATGGAGGGGCCAGGGAAGAGGTAGAATGACGTGGGCTGAAATTTAGATGCAATGACTCTCTTTATCCCTCCCTCAGTAGAAATGGTATATCTAAAAACTGAATCCAAGTCTTCTGCCTCCAAGTCCAATGGCGTCCTTCATTTGTGATTGAATGGCTGCAGCTTAGAGGTTCTGAGGGATGTTGCATTTCAGGGCTCAGAGGTCAAGCCAACTTGCATAGTTTTCTCCTACTTCCATTTCTAAATCCAAGCTGTTTCTCAGTATAGACTTTTAATGGGACCATGGAGTCCTTGAACCAAAATACAGCTGAGTCACAGATGTACCGATTTAGACCTGAAAGCCATCTCAGAGGCCATCTGCTGTAATCCTCTCATTTTACAAAAGACGTAACTGAGTCTCAGAGAAGGATAGTGACTTACTCAAGGTCACAAAAGTTATAAGTAACAAGTTGGGATTTTAGCTTAATTCCTCACTCCAAATCCAGCCCCCCTACCCCACTCTCACCCCTGAGGTCCATAAGGCTCAAAATAATGTTTTAATGGGCTGAGGCAGTACACAGGGCAAAGATCAACCTCTTGCAATGCAACTATGTATTGCTTTACTCCTGACTATGGATCTAAGAAACATTTTAACAAAGCTAATTAAATACCTCCCTAGAAATCCTCTCCATAAAAGCAGAGATCTGGAGCTCGAGATCATTTAATCCAGAGGTTCTCGACCTGGATGTGTGTATCATAGACCCCTTTGGCAGCTGTGTGAAACTTATGAACTGCTTCTCAGAATAAAGTTTGTAAGTTAATAAAATAAAATACAAAGGATTAAGAAGGAAATTAATTCTATTGAAATACAGTTACTGACATTTTAAAAAAGCCATTGGATCTCAAGTTAAGAATGATTTGGTTTAAACCTTCGATTTCCCACTCTTCTCCCCCCATGTCTCTCATATGAAAGATGGGGAAACTGACTAACCCAGAGTTAAGTGGTTTGTCTCATACAGGTAGTTAATAGAATGACCACGAATCCAATGTAGGTTTTTGGGATCTCGAATTCTGTGTTGTTTCCATTTAATTTCTGCTTCCTCTGAAAAGAATGGCTAAGGCTGGGGGGATGAATTCCTTGGTGACTGACAGTTGCTACTTCATTGCCTAAGGGTAATTGGGCATATTAAAAGACTTTGAGCCATGTGTGGGGGGAGATGAGGGGGAAGGGTTCAGGTCTTTGGGAGGTAGGATGCATCAATGCCTGGTAAGATCAAGCTCCATCTTACTTCTTTTCTCCTCCGTCAAAGCTGGTGGCTGAGTCCCTGATGACTTCCATGCCCCACTTGCTTGGCCACCTGCTCTTAACTGGAGCCCCAGGCCAGGAAGTACAAAGGGCCCGTCTCATCAAATAGCCACTCTGGCTCTGGCTGGAGCAGGTGGAGTCTGGGACCAGCCAGAACACTTGAGCAGGAAATCAAGACAAATGACAAGCAGCTAGCCTCCAGGGGAGCCCGGGAAGGTGTTATGTCATGGAGGGCTTTTTGAAGTGGGAAGGAGGAAGGAAGAGAAAGAACGGAGGAAATCTGGTTAAAGTGAACAAGATGACTGGGTAAAGAGATGTATTTGTAACAGTAGCTATCTCTGTGCAACCACAAGGGACCCAGCAGATACATAGCTATTTATTTCATATAAGTTAGAGCTGAAAGGAACCTTGGAGATCATTTGGTACAATTTTCTTATGTTACAGCTGAGGAAACTGAGCCCCAGAGATGTATTATTTCTGTATATATCTTGACCAGCCCTTATCACAGATATTTGATGCAGAGATTTTTTCCCCCCAATCAAGAGCTTCCCTTTTTTATCTTAGGTGCATTGATTTTGCTCATATAAAAGCTTTACAATTTCATGCAATCAAAATTATCTGTTTTATCTTGTATCATAGCTTTTATCTTTTGTTTGCTTAAGAATTCGTCCTGTAGCCATAGCTGTAAAAGTTGCCTGATTGAGCTATCTTTTAATTTTTTTTTTAATGGTGTGATCTTTTTCAGGTCCCATATACATTTTGAGCTTATTGTATTATTTGGTGTAAGACACTGGGGAAAACCTAAGTTGTCAGGCAGTTTAGCAGGAATTAAGGGGAATGCATATCACTGTCTTGGAAAGAATTCTGGATTAAAAACGGAATTTGAACTTCAACTCTGTCACTAGCTTTGTGACCTTGGACAAGTAATTTTACCTTTCTAGTTCTCAGTTTCCTTATCTGTAAAATTAGGGGGTTGGACTCAATGATCTTAAAGATCTCATCTAGCTCTAAATCTTATCCCATGATTTACCCAAGGCCACCTAGGAAGTGAGAGGCAGATCCTTTCATCTGTCCTCACCCTGTATGCCACCTCCTAGATTCAGTACATTTCCCCCGTGAGGCAAAAGGAGTAAGGAAGACTGGTTTTCTACAGGGCAATAGAAAGCAAGAGTTTTCCAGAAGTGGGGCCAAGCATTTAATATAGGGAACAATGATGGTAGATGGTCTTATAAATTCTATTGAACTTTTATTAAACACCTGCTATTTTTAGTACTGCTAAATAAAAAAAAACAGCTTCTGCCATTAAAGGGCTTACATTCTTTTAATAATGATGCTTCATATTTCTATAATTATTTCAGTCTTATGAAGCTCATTCCTTGCAACTACTCTATGAGGTAGTCGAATTGGTGGTAAAGTGGCTAAACTCACTGGATTTGGAATTAGAAGTCTTGAGTCTAAATCCTGCTTCAAACACTAAAGGGCTATGTGACCCTGGGCAAATCACTCAATCTTTGCCTGCCTTGGTTTCCTCAATTGTAAAATGAGGATAATAATAGCACCTTTCTCCTATGATTGTTGTGAGGATTAAAAGAGATCACTTATGTCTAGTGCTCTAAACCTGAAAGTGCTTTTTAAATGCTAGCTGTTATTGTTAGCACAAGAATTATTATCCTAGTTTTATAATAAGGAAACTGAGGCTCAGATAGGTGTAATGACTTTCTTAAGGTCAGGGCCTAGGATACAACCCTAGCCTGTCTGAATTAGAAATCAGTATTATTCCCACTCTGTAATATTGTCTTTCGATAGCCCTGAGGAAGCAATATGTTGGAAAGAGAAGCATGTCTTTTCAGAGAGGCGTTATGGAGAAACAATCAACATGCCAATCTACAAGCATTTTTTAAGTTTGTATCATGTGCCAGGTGCTGTGTGCTCTAGTAGTAGTAGTAGTAGTGGTAGTAGTAGTAGAAGTCATAGTAGTAGTAGTAGTAGTAGTAGTGGCAGTAGTGGTAGTGGTGGTGGTGAGTGGGTGGTAGAGGTGGTGGTACTACTGGTACTACTACTCCTGCCTCCTCTGTCACTGCCACCGCTGCTGCTGTTGCTTCTGCTATTATTACTCCTACTACTCCTACCCCTACTCCTACTCCTACTCCTTGCAGTCCTGTATAGTGAGCCAGCCACAGAGCCACTAAGACTAAGGCTCAAGTCTTATCTATAATACACACTGGCTATGTGCCCCCAGGCAAGCTACATAACCTTTCCTTGCCCAAGGAAACTCTATCATTTCATCAGTCAATAAACAAACATTTGTGAAGTTCTATGTGCCAGGTTCTGTATGCTATACTAGTAGTAGTAGTAATAGTAGTAGTAGTAGTAGTAGTAGTAGTAGTAGTAGTAGTAGTAGTAATAGTAGTAGCAGTAGCATTGGTGGTGGTGGTGGTGGTAACAATAAAAACATTAATAATAATATTAATAATAATAATGGCAGTTGTGACACAGTGGATATTGAGCCAATCATGGAGCCAGTAAGATCCAGGGTCAAGTCCCATCTCTAACACTTACTGGGCTTTATGATCCTATATAAACTCTCAGTGCTGCAGGAAACTCTATCAATCAGTCAATCAACAAATATTTATTTTGCATTTACTATGTGCCAGGTTCAGTGCTCAAAAAGAAAAAGCAAACCCCACCTGAGCCCCCAAGAAGCTCACATTCTAACCACACAGCTAAATAGGTCAATACAAATCCATACAAGGTGACAGAAGATAACCTTAGAGGGAAAGGCTCTATTACAGACAAGGACTTGATATGCATTGGTAGAGGGAGTTGCATTGTGGGAAGTTTCCTCCCCATAGGTCTGGACCAAAAATAAAACAAATAAAATAGCTCATATTTTCTTAGCTCATTGTCTCACTTGATCCTTATAAATATGCTGTGAGGTTGATACAGCAGGTGGGATTATCCCCATTTGGCAGACATAAATCCACCATTGTTTTGTTTTTTTAAACAGTATTTTTCATCAGCAATAGCTTAGATTCTTAGAATTAATCCTATTTATCAATTCATAAAATCAAAATGTAGCAACTTCACAGAGTTGAAGCTAGGAGGGACCTCAGAGGGCACCTATTCTAACCCCCTCATTTGGCAGAGGAGTAAAATGACGTACAAAGAGGTTACAAGTGACTTACTCAAGGTCGAACAGGTAGGTAATGAGTAGTAGAATCAGGATTTGAACCCAGGGCGCCTGACTCCAAAACCAGTGCTCTTTCAACTCTTCCATATTGCCCCTCTGAGTTCAGTGCTCAGCTCTTCTGAGGAAGGGCTGACCATATCAAAGCTTTTTTAGACCCTTCCTCTATGGTCAGATATAAAAAAATACACTCAAGCTCACTGATGTGGATGCCTGGCTGTAGCTTCCATTCATTAGCCTCTTTAATACGGACAGAACTGTTATTAAAACTATCGATCATCTGTTCAAGGAGCTGTCCCACTGAGTCACCATGGTGGTCCTAGGCAAGGAATTCTTTTTTTTTTTTTAAAGATATTTATTTATTTATTTTTAGGCAATTGGGGTTAAGTGACTTGCTCAGGGTCACACAGCTAGTAAGTGTCAAGTGTTTGGTCTGAGGCCAGATTTGAACTCAGGTCTTCCTGACTTCACGGTGAGGGATTCTGAATATAACCTTTCTGGGTCTTGGCTTCCCCGTTTGTCAAATAACAAGACTGGACTAGACCTTTAAGGTACCCTTTCTCTCTGCCCCCCTTCTCTGCATATTATTTACTGATATTTTTGATTTTTTCTATCACCTTTATTTCTGAAGATATAGTTCCCCTCCCTTACCTTATAACAGAAAATGAAAAAGAAAGAAAAGGAAAAAATAAAAGTAGTTCTGTGATACTAACCAACACATGAACTCGTGCAGTTCAGTGGGTATGACCTCGGGTCCTGGAGTCAAGAAGCCCCGAGTTCAAATCTGGCCTCAGACACTTCCTAGCCGTGTGATCCTACACAAGTCATTCAATCTTTATTTGCCTCAGTTTCTTCATCTCTAAAATGGGTGTAATAGTAGTACCTCCTTCTTATGGTTGTTGTGAGGATCAAATAAGATAGTCTTTGTAAAACACTTCAAAAGCTTTAAAGCACTATATAAATGTTACTATTATTATGACTAGACTCCCAGTCTCTGCAAAGAAGAGACGGAAGTGCCATTTTTATCCACTGTATATATTATTTTCCTGGTTCTACATACCTCACTTTGCATCTGTTCTTACAATACTTCCCAAGATTCTCTGAATTCTTTTATACAGCACAGTATCATGTAAGCTCTTTGACTGAAAGAACTGTTCTACTTTCATCCTTGTATCTTTAGCGTCTGACACATAGTAGGTACTTAATAAATGGTTACTGATGAACTGATTACATCGATGTACCCCGATTTGTGTTGTCATTCCCCAGTGCCCGCTTCCTAGCACAGTGGTTCCACTGCATCATGGTTGCTAAATACATACTTGTTGATTAATTCATTGATTGACAGGCATCAAAACTTTGCATTTTTTTTTGCTAACACAGAAATCACTACTTAAGAATATTTTGGTATATGGATGACCTTCTTTCTTTGACCCTCCTGATCTAGAGATCAGGATTTCTTAACCTGAAGTTTGTGAAGTTATTGTCATTTAAAAAAATATTTAAATAACCATATTCCAGTGTAATTATTTTTTTTTAGTAATATTTTGTTTTTTACCTCTAAAAACATTATTCTGAGAAGGGATCCATAGGTTTGACCAGACTGCCAAAGGGGGCCGTGACGCAAATACGTTTCAGAATCTTTGTTCTAGATCTGATGAATCCCTAGGTGGAGGTTCTAGATAGTTTGGCAGGTACTGAGACCTGGGGGGTCTTTTCTGAACAAGGAAACTTTCCTGGGATATTTGAAAAGTTGCTATTTGTGCAGAGCTCAAGAATGAGATCATTTCTCTCCAAAGAGAATAAGGCGTCTCAACTGACGATTCCTTTTCCAAACCAAATTCCCATTGAATCGAAGGCCTCCAGAGCTCCAAAGCAGGGCCTGGGGTGTGTTTAACTGGATGCCACCGATCCCTCAAGTCAGCTAAGCTGGCCAAGCCTTCATTCTGTCCCCTCAATGCTTCAAAGGGCCACATGGATGACAGAAAATGGAAAGTTTAGGTTTTTAATTGCTAAAGTTCCCCGCCCCCAAACCCGCTTAAGCCAGGTTAATTACAATGACATGTTAAAGAAGCCCCAACCTTCTCCATGCATCCTTGAGAGGCCGACATGAGTTTAATAGGATTTGAGCCCAGAGAGGCTTTGAATCCTTGAGGTAGTCCTCCCCCTGTTTCTTCTTCCCTGATGATCTAAAATCCTTCCTCCAAACAACATAAAAGAGCATTAATATATTCCATCAACTCATCTCTTAATCCTCTTACCTATCCCTTTGAGTGCTCTCCATGATATTACACTGAGGTGGGGGGGTGGGCACGGTGGGGAGGGGGACATTCCAACCATGGAGACAGATCGCAGTGTCCAGGAGAAAGACAGACAAGGCATTGTGCCTGCAAACAGATTTATGATCTTAGATTTGGAAGGAGATTTCTGTTTAGAATGATTTTCTGAGGGCAAATGGACTTGAGCCTGGAGGGAGGTTGCTAGGGCTGGGACGATGAAAGGGGTCTTAGTGGGGTGTCAGGCCTGGGTCCAGAATAATAGGATGTTCTGGACCAGGAGGCGGGGAAATGAAAAACACGGAATTTTCTGGGAAGGGGGAATGGGTTGTTCTGCTATTTCCTTTGTATCAGGCCAAAATGCAGAAGGGATATTTTAGGAAGTAATTTGATATTTCATAAATGACAAAACTGAGACCCACAGGGCTGAGGTGACTTGCTGAAGATCACCCAGATTTCTAAATATCAGAGCCAAGGGCTCAACTGCACACTTGCCGACTTCCCAACAGGATTCCAAGCTGCGGATGGACAGGTTGCCATTTTGGGTGCTGTGGTATATAGGGAAGATGAGCTTGCTTTTAACTGAGGCAAAGAGAAGCTGTTTTGAATTGGAGATCTAAAGCTGGAAGGAACCTTAGAATGATAGCATGATATCATGGATCTAGAGACCTCAGAGGACAACTAGTCTAATTCTCTTATTTTACAGATAGGAAAATGAGACCCAGGGATATGAAAGGATTTACCCAAAGTCACACAGGGGAGTAAAAGTCAGAGGCAGTATTTGAACCCAGCTCTAACTCCAGAATTAGAGTCAGGGTTCAAATTCTAACTCCAACACTTATCAGCTGTTTGATCCTAGACCCTATTGACCCAAGTCATTTCTTGCTTTTCTATGACCCAATTTCCTCATCTATGAAATGAGAACTTCAAGATCCCTGCCATCTCTTAATTCCTTATCCCATGATCCAAGCTCAGACTAGTTCATCGGGTCCCTGGAACAAGACTACTGCTCCTTCTCTCAGAGTTCTAGGGATAAGTCTCAGAGGCAGGAGAGGGATATCTTTCTAGTATCACTCATTATCAGTCTCTGTGTTGCCCTTAATAGCAATAGACCAATTGCTACTTCCCATTAATGAACTGATTGGCATCAATTAGTTTTTACAAACTGGTATTTCCTGAGAAGTTATAGCAAGAACTGAAGTACAGAAACAGCTTCCCAAATCAGGGGCCCCATCTTTCCTCTACTCACCTATTGTCTCCTTCGGGGAAGTGGACTCAAGGTGGTCACTGCAGAACATTCCCTTGGAGTTCTTTTCTCCTTCTTTGAGTCCCTACAAAGTCTGCTTCTGGGAATGGCATAGCTGATGAATGGTTTTCTCCCTTGCTGATAGGACTTGGTTTCTCTGCTACAGCATCAGTTTATGGCTCAGGGCTGGATCTTCACTGGACTCTGCAGAGGCTGCTAGGTGAATCAAGGGATAGGGCATAGGGCCTGGATTCATAAAGACCTGAGTTCAAATCCAGCCTCAGATTCTCAATAGCTGTGTGATTCTGGGCAAGTCCATTAACTTCTGTTTTCCTCAGTTTCCTCAACTGTAAAATGGGGGTAATATTAACACTTACCTTTTGGAGTTGTGAGACCAAACGAGAAAATATTTGAAAGTCTTGAAAGACAGATTGGGGCCAGGTGGTGAAGAGTTCTAGATGTCCAACAAGAGTTTCTGTTTTATTCTGAGTGGGGGGAGGTTGGAATAGGGAGCCACTGAAGGTTCTTGAGAAAAGCAGCGGCACAATTTTCAAGGACTGTCATGTTGAGGACAAATTAAATTTGTTCTGTTTAGCCCCAGACAGCAGAATCAGAGAGAACCAGAATCTCCAACCAGAGTGGAGATTACAAGGAGGTAAATTGAGACTGGAAACATCATGAAAAACCTTCCTGACAGTTAGAACTGTCCCAAAGTGGAATGGCTTCCTAGAGAGGTGTGTTTTCCTGGCTTGAGGGTCTTCAAACAGAGGCTGAGCCAGCCTATGGAGATCATAAACGAGCAGGCTATAATTATAGTATAAATGAGACAGAAATGGACCCCCTAATGTGTGTGGGGAAAATGTGATGGAGTCTGATCATTTTCATTAGTAAGTCCACTAAGCCCAGCCTGCCATATAACTCATTGGAATATATCTAGTTTTATCCTTTTAAACTCATTAGTGACCTAGGAGTATATTTGAATAATTTATTTCTTATCAGAAATAAGCCACTCATCAGAGGTAGCCAGAGCACTGGGGCTGGAGATAGGAACACCTGAGTTCAAATCTAGCCTCAGACACTTACCAGCTCTGTGACCCTGGCCAAGTCACTTAACCCCTATTTGCTCAGTTTCTTCAACTGAGGAAATGACCAATTGTCATTATTATTCATCACTAAAAATGATTATTATCAACAATGAGGAACTTATCAATGGGGATAATAATAGTACCTACCCCCAGGGTTATTGTGACGACCAGATGGGACAATATTTGTAAAATACTTAGCACAGTGCCTGGTGCATAGCAGACATTTAATAAATGCTTGTTCCCTGCCTCTTACTAGTGACTTTATAAACATTTAATAAATTATTATTCCCTGCCACTTTCCCTCTTATTAGTGACTTTATGAACATTTAATAAATATTATTCCCTGCTGCTTTCCTTCTTATTAATACATTTATAATCACTTTGCATTAAATAATTAGCTTGAACGCCATCACTAATAATTAAATATTCATTACTTAACAAGCTGGAGAAATCTTTTGTATTAATGCTTATTATTCTTATTTATCCATCATTAAATGTTAAAATTACTGGATACGTACATATTATATGTACATACACATGTATATATTATATGTAAAAAGACATATCTAATTATGTACATATTTTGTCTATGACCCATGTCACCACCCGAACCACCTTCAACTCTCAATATCGTGGTAGTTGACTTCTCTTTACTTGTCTGGAAACTCAGACTTATTCCATTCAGCTTATCCCACATGTGAATTGTAGTCTTTTCAAAACCTTTCATCATTTCTCTTCAAAGTGAATCCTTTTATTTCTTTCCTTCTCAGCAATCATAGGAAAGTCTTTCACCTTCTCTCAAGCTCTTCATAGATGTCTCTCTCTACTGTTCTTTCTGTCATAACACTTAAGACAGTTCTGATAAGGAAGAAGTTTCTCATCCCCTTCTTCCTTCTCTGTCTTGCGCCTAGATGCTTATGGAGCACAATCAAACATTCTTACTCCTCAGGGACAAGCAGTTCACATTAAGGCGTTTTCTCAAAAAGCTAAAGTAAGACATTCCTGAGTTGACTTTTTCAACTTCTTACATAAATGGCTTTTCCCTCAACATTCATATATCTCTTTTTCAGTTTCCTTATCTGTAAAATGGGGATGATAATAATGGCAAGGCCCCCAATGAGCTGACATACGTAAAGTGTAAACCTTAAGAGTACTACATACATTTTTTGTTGCTATCATCATCATTATCATCATCTTCCTCCCCCTCCTCCGCCTCATTGTTACTGTTATTACTCAACAAACATTTAGTAAAGGTTCTAGGCACTGTGCTAAGATCTGATAGACATATGAAATAAGGGTCACCTAGATTTATGTAACACTTTTTTTCTCCATTGTCTCATCACGCACTCTCTTACTCCCAAATCCCTTGCATGACAACTTCTGTCCTCACTACTCTACTGAAATTTTTCTTTCTGAGTCTTCGTCTGACTTTACCCTTCAGCTGAGGCTGACACCGTTGACCACTCCTTCCTTTTTGATAATCAACTCCTACTCTGTGACACTCTTATTTCCTGTTTCTCCTTCCTTTCCC
The DNA here is from genome assembly GCF_003287225.1 of Phascolarctos cinereus. Taxonomy (NCBI): domain Eukaryota; kingdom Metazoa; phylum Chordata; class Mammalia; order Diprotodontia; family Phascolarctidae; genus Phascolarctos; species Phascolarctos cinereus. The sequence goes on along the minus strand of NW_027555514.1, from coordinate 272,263,290 downwards.
CCAATCTCTGACTTTTTTTTTCTGGCTTTTTGTTTTAAGCCCCCTAAAGTTCCACTCTCTTCTCTTCTGACTACACTTGTTTCTTTGGCAATCTCACCAACATCCTTGGGCTTCATAACTGCCTCATTCAAATGATGCCGAAAGCTGTATTTCCACTTCTAATCCCTCCTCAGAGCACCAGATCCACACTTCCAAATGCCTGTGGGATATGTCCATCTGGATATTGTCCACAAGTCACTTCCTCATTATAGCCCATTAATTCATAACCCCCATCTCTCTGTTGATTGCACTACCATTTAGGATTTCTATTTGGGTAAGAGCAGGACTAAAAGATCTCTGAACACCCTTCCATTTTGGAATCAGGTTTGAAAGCTTGTAGCCATTTTCCTTTTTGATTATATTCTCACTTGTGCTGTAGTTATTTGTGTATACAGCAACTCTACAGCTAGACTGTAAACTCCTTGAGGGCAGGGGCTGTGTCATTTGTCATCTTTACATCTTTACCACCAATTCTATATAATATAGTAAGTACTGAATACATGTTGAAGTGGAGCATATATTTTTAGAAAGTACTTTCACGTGCATTGTTTTATTTGTGGAAGAAGTTGCCATAGAACTGGGTTTAGGACAGGAATGGGGAATCTGTGGCCTTGAGGCCACATGTGGCCCCGTAGGTCCTTGAGTGCGGCCCTTTGACGGAATCTAAACTTTACAGGCCACAGGTTCCCTACCCCTGATTTAAGACATGTGTTCCTGGTGTTCAAAAAGGGTTAGAGGGCAGAGTTTTCAAAATACAGACTGATGAGCTTCATTTGGAGTCATAGGGAATCCCAGATTTTTCCCTATGAATTTTCCTATAAAGGAACTGTTTCAAACATTCGAACATTTCTGGTTCAGAAATGGAAAGGAATTCAAGGGTCTTTTAGTCCTTCTCTTACCTAAACAGAAACCTTAAATGGTTGTATCATCAACAGAAAAATGGGAGTTCAGAATTAATGGCTTGTCATGAACCTATTGTTAGAAGGATGGTTTCTGATCATTTAGGAAAGGAAACAGGGATTGCAAAAAGCCATGAAGAAGTAGGCTGCTCCAGATTTAACTTTGTTTCTGTTTTTGTCAGGATTCCTGGATGGGTGAGTATGGGGAGTAACGTAGATGCAGTCTTTCCTAGATTTTGACAAGGCATTTGGCAATATTTCTTGATAGCAGGGTGAACAGGATAGGGAAATGTCGGCTGCCTGATAGTATTCTTAGGTGGGCTATTCAAAACTGGCTGGATGGTCAGAATTAAAGAGTAGTGATTATTGATTGACGTCCACTTGCACAGAGATATCTTGTGAAGTAATCAAAGGTCAGTCCTTGACCTTGTTTTTTTTCTCACCATGTTTATTGATGATGGATGAAGCGCAGATGGCGTACTTTTCAAATTGTCCAATGACTCAAAGCGGAGTCAACATATCTGATGACAAAGTCAGGATCTAACAGGATCTCAGCAGGCTAAAATGAAGAGTCAAATCAAGTGAGAGGAAATTTACAGAATCTTAGGATCACAGAATTTCAGAGTTGGAGGAGATCCCAGTGGTTGTCTAGCCAAAGCCATGCCTAGAAAATAAAATGACCTCTATAGTATATGTGACAAGTGTTCACACTATTCTTTGATGACCTCCAATTATGGAATTCTGGCTACCTTCCAAGGAAGCCTATTCTATGTTAGGCTACCTCTGGGGGAGTGAGCTCTGGGGAGGGGAAACCGATGAAATGCCTGCTGTCTACAATGCACTGGACTAAATGTGCTAGTTAGGATGTTTATGGTGATATCAAGCCTAAATTTGCTTTTTATACCATCTACTTTGTCCTCCTAGTTCTGCTTTTGGGGGCCCAATTAGGGTAAACATTACTTGGGCTTCTGGTACATAGACCTTCAAATACCTGAAGGCATCTGTCATGATTCCCCTAAATCTTCTCCAAAATCCTCTTTCTTTCAAGTTATCCTCATGTAGCGTGAACTTGAGGCCCTTCACCATCCTACTTGCTTTTCTCTGGACACTCTCCAACCTGTGAATGTCATTCCTAAAATGTGCCACCCCAAAAGGAATGCAAGAGGGCTAAGTGTAAAGTTACATAAAAATAATAATAGCTAGTATTTATATAATTCTTTAAGGTTTACAAAAAGGCCTTGCAAATAGCATAGCCCTTGATCCTCACAACAACCTGGGGAGGTATTTTTATCATCATCCCCATTTTACAGTTGAGGAAACTGAGGAAAACAGAGGTTAAGTGGCTTGCCCAGGGTCATGTAACTTGTAATGTCTGAAACTGAATTTGAACTCAAGTCTTCTTTGCTCCAGATCCAACACTCTGCCTTCTCTACTACATAGCTGTCTCTGGTCTTGGTTTCATAGATTTAGAGCTAATCAGCTACCCCACCCCTTTCATTTTACAGATTCTAGGCACTGTGCCATGGGCTAGAGAAAAAATTGACATTTGTAAGGCAGCTTAAAGTTTGCCAAACCCTTCTCCACATAGCAACTGCCATTTTCCATGGTCACCTTGCAAGAAAACACACACACACACACACACACACACACACACACACACTCACAGAGTCTATTTTATAGGCTTTGCAGGCCACTAACCCCCTTGGTTCTTTTTCTAGGAACTATTGTCTAGACACATGTTACCCACCCAATATTGGCCTTTTGGATTTTTGCCAGTCAAGTACATGCCTGGCAGATAGGCATTTAATAAACGTTGGTGGCTGTTTTGTGCCAACCCTGTCATTTTACAGATGAGGAACCTGAAGCCCAAATTGTTAGATCACTTGTCCAAGGTCAAATAGATAGTAAATGACAGAAAAGGGATTTGAATTCAGGTCTTCTGATTCCAAATGCCTCACTCTTTCCAATGTTCCATGCTGACTTCTAGATCACAGGGGTCATACATCTGGACCACTGTGCCACCTAAACCAGATAAAAATGTAATTGGTAGATGTTTAACAAAGTGAATAAAAATACTATGTGGTTGTTCAGTCGTTTCAGTCATGTCTGACTCTTCGTGACCCCATTTGGGGTTTTCTTAGCAAAGATACTTGATTGGTTTGCCACTTCCTTGATCGGTTTACAGAAGAGGAAACTGAGGCAAACAGAATTCAGTGCCTTGCCCTGGTCCCATAGTTCATAACTGTCTGGGGCTGGATTTGAACTCACAAAGATGAATCTTCCTGTCTCCAGACCCAGCAATCTACCCACTGTGCCATCTATTTGCCCCCAAATACTGAAAGACATAGACAATGCTAATATGTAGGTTTCTTAGAGATCCTTGTATAGGGCCAGTTTCTTTTTGAGTCTGACTCCATTGCTTTAGATGACCTTTACAATTCTAGAACCTATGGCCAATCTCAATATGAATTCGCAGTGCAAAATGGCGGCCCATAGAAGGGATTCTAAGAGGGGCGTAGTGTCCAGAACAATGGTGGTGGCAGGCCCACTCTACTTTGCCCTGCTCAGACCATATGTGAAATACTGTGCTGAATTCTGGACACCATGTTTTAGAAAGACCTTTAACAAATTGGAGGAAAAGAGGGCAACCAGGATAGGGATGGCACAAGAAAACTGCCCTGGAGAACCAGCTGAAGTACTTGGGAGATCTTGGGGCTGAAGGAACAAGGTAGATGAAGGGACTCATCCAAGGTCACAAGTAGCAAAGTTGGCACTTGAACCCAGGTCCTCTGATTACAAATCTCTTTCCACTACACTGCATTTCCTTGAAGTCACGTGAATGGCGTGCTTTGGCTACACCCCTAACATGCGAAAAAAAATTCTTGTGATTTTCACATGCTCATTTCTTTTTAATAATAATAGCTACATTTATATAGCTCCTACTATGTGCCAGGCACTGTGCTAGGTGCTTCACAAATATGATTTCATTTGATCCTCATAACAACCCTGGGAGGTAGGTGCTATTATTAGCCCTGTTTTTTCAGATGAGGAAACTGAGGCAAAGAGAGTTTAAGTGATTTGCTCAGGGTCACATAAATAGTAAGTGTTTGAGGCTGGATTTGAACTCAGATCTTCCCAACTCCAGGGCCAGCACTCCATCTACATGGGCAGCCCATACACACAAGAATCCAGTCAGATATGGAGAGCAGGTATAATAATAATGAGGATGATAGTAATGATATAATGATAATGATAGCAATAATAAGTATAATAGTTTTTATAGAACACATTAAGGTTTACAAAATGTTGCACATACGCAGTCTTATTTGGTCTACTCGTGTTTGGCCAATAAGGAAACTGAAGTACACAGAGCTGGAATGGCTTTCCCAAGGTCATACAACTACTTAGTAGCAAGATTGGCATTAAGACCTATACTTAGCAATTCCTTGTATTTCTTTCTTTTTATTTCTCCATGTTGCTTGTTTCTGTATAAATGCCTCCAACATCGATGAGGCCTCAGACTCTTAAAATGGCAGTCACTTAGCTGTTTTTCATGTACTTGGGACAAAATGAAGTTGTGTTATCTAAGCTCCCTTGAGAGTTTAAACAATAATGGAGAAGCCACCCAGTGGGCCAGTCTGCCCCTTGGGGACTGAAGTGGGTCTGGCTTGATCTATACAATGATGCCCTTCATGATGGTTTTGGGAGGCCCATTGACTCAGAGGAGACATCCAGGAGCCCCGGGTAGAGAGAATTAAAATGTTATTCTATTTCAGGCCAACAAAATAGAGGATTTATTGCTTTTACTGAGACAGGCTAGAGCCAAAGGTTATGGAGTAGCTGGGGGCAGGGGAGAGGGTGTAAGGGGTGGGTCAGCCTGGCTAGTGTTGGCTAGGACGATTGGGGACTGGTTAGAATGCAGTCAACCTGGGCCTCGATCTGTTCTAGATTTAATAAGCCTGAAGGTGACCTTAGTTGAAAATGTGCCTCGACTCTGCACAGACTCAGGAAGGCTCATCTTTTTCGAGACACTGGGAACATGTGCTCTCAGTTGACCCTAGATGAATGGGACCGAAAAGTGAATGCACGGGGCCGACCTTTAAATAAATGCCTTTGACCCTCTTAGCACCAAATCAATATTTATTAATTATCAGCCCGCCTGGGCCCTTTGTTACTTTACAGAGACCCTCTGTTGCCTGAGCCTGGGGTGGTCACTCATTAACTCGGGAGCAGGGAGCCAGCCAGGCTGGGGAATCAGGCCCAGGGAAGACCTATGGACCAAGAAGTCATTAAAAAAATCATTAATGAGCTAATTTGATTTGATGAGCTAATTTTTCTTTTTTTTTTTAAGCAGTTGCCTAGGAAGTTACTAGGGTCAGTCTCAATAGCAGTGTTAAGGCTGAGAGAGAGAGAAAAAGGGCTTAATTCCTTGGGACGAGAGGGAAAATTTAGGCCCCAAATTGGGAAATGGACAAAATGTTAAAAATTCTACCCCTCTCTCTTGGCCCAGAAAAGCTACTGGGGAACTTGAAGCCACCTCAGGGGACTTGCCTAACCCTTGGGAACTTCAGGTTCAGGCTGTCCTCTTGAAGAGGGATTACCTGTATTGTTGGGGCCAGACTCAAGTAAAACTGGGAAATAGAGATGACTGGGAAGAGTCTTAGTTTGGAAGTCCAGAGTTCTGGATTCTCTGGCACCTAACCTGCCACTGGAGGCTCAGAGAGTGACTCACATAGGTGTCTGGGTAACCTGGGGAAAAGCAGTGTGACTTTTCTAAGCCTCATTTTCTTTATCTGTCAAATGGGTATAATAATGCCTGTTTCTCTTACTATACTATACACTATACTGAAGCTTAAATGAGATGATAAAAGTGAAAGTGCTTAGAAAAATATAAGATATAAGTAAAACTATATATGGGGTTACTATTGAATTTGTGTTGATGTTTTAGTTTCGGTTATATTTGTGGTTTTCTTGGTTCAATCCATCTAGTTAAGTAACATATTCATGGTTCCCCAGATTGTATGTTTCAGAGACAGAATTTGAACCCAAGTCTTTCTCTGATTTATCCATTATGCCTTACTTCCTCTCTTGCCTTTGGCACATCCCTAGTAATACTCTACCTTTCCAGCCTCCTCCTGTCCAGGGCCCTCCGCTTCCATATCCCAGGTGAGAATAATATTTTAATTCTCTCTATGGGGGCTCCTGGATGTCTCTTCTGAGTCAGTGGGCCTCCCCCAACCATCATGAAGGGCGTCACTGTGTAGACCAAAAACTAGAGCCTCTCCAGTGCCCAAGGGGCAGACTGTCCCACTGGGTGGCTTCTCCATTGTTGTTTTAACCGCCGAAAGAACTTAGATAACACAACTTCATTTTGTCCTAAGTACATGAAAAGTAGCTAAGTGACTGCCATTTTAAGAGTCTGAGGCCTCATCGATGTTGGAGGTACTTATACAGCAGTGACAGAAAGAAGGAAATACAAGGAATTGGGAAGCTTAGGTCTTAATGCCAGTTTTGTTACTGGGAGAGTGACCTTGGGAAAGTCATTTCATCTCTATTTACTTCAATTTCTCATGAAGCGTTTTCTTGGCAAAGATACTGGAGTGGTTTGCCATTTCCTTCTTCAGCTCATTTTACAGATGAGGAAACCGAGGCAAACAAGGGGTTAAGTGACTAGCTCAGCGTCATAGAAGTTAGTATCTGAGGCTGGCTTTGAACTCAGGGAGATAAGTCTTCCTGATTCCAGGCTCAGCACTCTAACCACCATGCCACCTAATTGTCCCCATTGGTCAAACAGGGGTAGATCAAATAAGATTACATATGAAAAGCACTTTGCAAACCTTAAAGTGTTACATAAAAGCTATCTATTTATTATTCTTGTTATTGTCATTGTCATCCTCATTACCACCACCACCACCACCATCATCATCATTATACTTGCCCTCCATATGTGATTGGGCTCTTGTGTGTATAGGTGGCACAAGTGGATAGAGCCCAGGGTCCTGGAGTTAGGAAGACCTGAGTTCAAATGCAGCCTTAGGTAACATCCCATGCTTACAACTTTTCTCCCCGCTCTCAATCCAAACTTACCTGGTCTGTGATTCCTTTGCTCAGAGCTCTGTTTTCTTTTCTTTTTTTAAATGGATAACTAGAATTTATTAATAACTTATTATGTGCCAAGAACTATACTAACCACTTGAGATACAAATGCAAAGGGGTGGTAGTCACTAACCTCAAGGAGCAGAGCTCTATTTTCTAAGTTGACAGCTTGTTAATTAAGAAGAGAAGAAGATACATTGAGGTTGATTATAATGAAAAACATAACCCCAAGTACTTATTCCTTCCCATATAATTTTAAGAGGGACTGCCTGGACACATTGCCTTAAACCTAGGGACGATACCTTAGTGGGGAGGCACCTAAGTGGTGCAGGCCTAGAGTCAGGAAGACTCATCTTTATGACCCTAGACTAGTCACTTAGCACTATTTGCCTCAGTTTCCTCATCTGTAAAATGAGCTAAAGAAGGAAATGGTAAACTATTTCAGTAACTCTTCCAAGAAAACTCCAAATGGGGTCACAAAGAGTCAGACATGACTGAAATAGCTGAACAACAACAATTTCATTGAACCAAATGTTGGCTAAGGCTGTGATGACAAAGATGTTACCAAGTTGGGGGTAAAGAGGATGGGGTGGCCAGGAAGAAGAGAAGGAAACAATTTGTTTAGTCTCGGTGGTCCAGAATTCATTTTGTGGTCCTTTTCTAAGGTATTTCAAATTCTCCCTGTTTTTAACATTTAATTGACAGGCATTAATTAGGCACCCACTATGTGCACGGAACTCTATTTTGTGCCACGGATACAAATACAAATGTGAAACTGTCCCTGCCGTCAATAAATTTACATTCTATGGTCAGGATACAGCAAACTGTTACAGGCTCACAAAAGCCACCTCTTCTCTCTTCTTTTCCTTCCTTAGCTTGTGACATTGCCCTCTGAAAAGGAATACAGTAATAATAACAATATTAACAACAGCATTTATATAATACTTCAAAGTTTGTAAGATGCTTCACATTCATAATTTGGCTAGTTCTTCACAGCAAATCCAAGTAGTTAGGAACTATGGATATCATTATCCCTATTTGACAGATTTGGAAACAGATTCAGAACAGTCAAATCTATCTAGGGTTGAACAGCCGATGTTAGAGGTGAGATTTGAACCCAGGTGTCCCTTGACTTCAAATTCGATTCTAACACCTTTGGATGAGCTAATCTCAAAGGTCCCATCCAGATCTAAAGTAAATTGTGTGATTTATAAGTAAACATCTGGATTTTTATTCAACAATCCTGGCCCCATCTCTTACAGTTATAACTTTCTTTCTTCTGCTGCCCTCTAGTGTCCTTTTGGGGAATAACAAATAGACCACTGAAATGGATGGTTGGACAATTTTTTCCCCTGCTTTTTTCAGGAGGGAGCGATGAAAGGAAACTCATATGCCATTTAGGCCCCCTCCCTCTTTTAGATATGAGGAAATTGAGGCCTTGGGACATTAAATGGACTGCCTGAGGTCACACAGGCAGAAAGCATCTGAGGTGAGATTGGAACCCAAGTCCCCTGACTCCAGAGACAGGGATTTTTCTATTATACTGTACTGAAGCTGAGTCATTATCATCCTTAAAGGATCCTCCCACCCTCGTTCTTTCAACCCTTCTCGTTATTATCAAGAGACATTTCATGACCTCATAATCCACCAGAGCAGAAAGAAGTCTTTGATGTCATTGGGTCCAATTCCTTCATTTTACAGAGAAGAAAACCAAGCCTCAGAGAGGGGACATGATTCAGCCAAGTTCACACAGGTAATCAGTAGCAAGGAGAGGCTAGAATATAGTTTATTCCTGATTTCTGGTCCAGTGAATAATAAATGCCCCTTTCAATTTAACAAGTATCTATTAAATGCCACCTATGTGCCAGTCCCCATTATGGGTGCTGGGATACACGGAAAAAAATAGTCTCTGTCATTGGCTTGTGCTCCATATACATGGTAAGAGTTATATCAAGGGATCTGCCAAGGCATCAAGGATTTAATGTCAGAAAACCTGATCTTATAACCTGCTCTAATACATGAGCAACTAGGTGGTGCAGTGGATAGATCACCAAACCTGGAGTCAGGAAGACCTGAGTTCAAAGACACTTACTAGCTGTGTGACCCTGCACAAGTCACTTAACCCTGTTTGCCTCAGTTTCCTCATCTGTAAAATGAGCTGGAGAAGGAAATGGCCAACCACTCCAGTGTCTTTGCCAAGAAAACCCCAAATGGGATCATGAAGAGTCAGACACGACTGAAACAACTGAACAACAATAATAACACATACCACCTAACACATTCCCATGTGAATATGGAAAGATCATTTCACGCCACCTAAGCCTCAGTTTCCTAATTGGTAAAATGTAGACGATAATACCTGTCCTAGCTAGTCACTCCTTGGATTATAGGGGGTTATTATTTCAGTTGCCAAATCTTGTCATTCCTGTCACCCCAATACATCACCAATGTCCCTTCTCTCTGTTCATATCACCACCATCTTAGTTCAGGGGTAGGGAACCTATGGCCTCGAGGCTGCATGTGGTCCTCCAGGTCCTCAAGTTTGGCCCTTTGACTGAATCCAAACAAATCCTTGTTCTGTGAAGTTTGGATTCAGTCAAAGGCTGCACTTGAGGACCTGGAGGGCCATATTCGGCCTCGAGGCCTCAGGTTCCCCACCCCTGGTTCAGGTCTTCACCGCTTTCCTGGACTGCCGCAATAAACTTCTGCTTGATCTCCCTGACTCAAGTTCCTACTCCAATCCATCTTCTCATAGATTCCAAAGTGATTTTCCAATAGTGCACATCTGATCACATCACCCCCTCAAAAAACTCCAATTTATTCCCTCCAGCATCTAATATAAACTTGCTTGTTATTTCAAGGTCTTCCTAACTTTCTAGTCTTTCTATACCTAATTTCCCTCCATGTAAGTCATATTGACCTATCTGTTGTATGTCACGCATGACATCCAATCTCCCATCTCCATACTTTTGCACTAGCTGTCTTTTATACATGCCTGCCATGCTTTCCTCCTTGACCTTTGCCTCTTAGAATCCCTTGCCTCCATCAGTGATTTAACTCAAAACTCACCTTCTGCTGGAGTCCTTTCCCAGTCCTCCCAACTGTCAATGCTTTCTCCTCTAAGATAAACTTCCATCCTTGTATTTATCTTGTATCCAGTCTCTCCTAATTGAGTAAGGTGATGACATCAAGAGGATAGAGGTGGTGGGGGAGAAGGTGTCCAAAATGAGGTCTGCATCCTGGCTACCCACCTAATGATACCATCCAATTAACCTAATGACTCTGTATCTATTTATTTACATATTGTCTTCTCCATTAGAATATAAGCTCCTCGAGGACAGGTGGTTTTCCTTTCTTCCTTTTTCTTTTTTTGGTAGACCCCAGCACTTCTCATAGGGCCTCCTACATATTAAGTGTTGAATAAATACTTGGTGATTGACTGATTGACTGAAAGAAGGCAATATGCCTTGATGGAAAACTAACTAGTTTTGGGCAAATATACCCATTTAACCTTAGGCAAATTTCTTAATCTCTCTGAGTTTCAATTTCCTTATCTGTAAAATAAGGGGATTGGATTAGATGACCTCTAAGGTTCCTTGCAACACTTAATCTGTGATTCTGCAGCCTAAATCATTAGGCAAATATACCAATGAGACAGTTATGAACAAGTCAAGCAGTAAGCCAAGAATGAATCAGGTCATAAAGTATTGCTATCATAGCCTTGACAGGATGGTATTATTGGATGGATATCCAGGTTACAGACATGGTCATTGTGGACCTTTTCTTTCCTATTCCATCAGTTTTTAAAGTCATAGCGTAACTCTTGAAGAAGACCAAAAAAGCAAAGAGATGAAGAATGTCATACCTGGAAGGTACTTTAGAACATGGAATGTGGAATCTACCTATATTAATCTACCTATTCAGTGCCATACTAATCAAATTGCCCAGGAATTTTTCTTTTTTCTTTTTTGGTGAGGCAATTGGGGTTAAGTGACTTGCCCAGGGTCACACAGCTAGCAAGTGTCAAGTATCTGAGGCTGGATTTGAACTCTGGTCCTCCTGACTCTAAGGCCAGAGCTCTATCCAGTGCGTCACCTGGCTACCCCTCAAGAATTATTTTGGAGAGCTAGAAAAGTAGTAACGAAAGTCATCTGGAAGAACAAAAGGTCAAGAATATCAAGGAAATCAATGAAAAAAAAATGTGAAGGAAGGTAGCCTAAGAAGTACCAGATCTCAAACTGCATCACAAAGCAGTCATCATCAAAATAATCTAGTCCTGGCTAAGAAATAGAGTGAACAGAAGTAAATATAATATCCAAATATGCTCTGACTGGGACAGAGGACAAGGGCACAGTCACCTCTTTCCACTGTGGGCACTTTACCTCTCTTAAAGCAACCTCATTTGGTTGCTGTGTCATCCTCAGGTGTGGACTTGTGTTACACCTGGAGGTCATATGTGGATTCATATTGCACTTGAGGGCCACTGAAACCCTCAGATCTTTTTCACATAAAATATTGTCTAGTATGACTCTCCTCCTCCCCTCACTGATCCTATACTTGTGAAATTATCAGGGTTTTTAAAAACCTATTAGGACTTGATATTTATCCATATTATGTGCCATCTTGTCAGATTCAACTCATCATTGCCTGTCAAGGAAATTTTTGGACTCTGACTCTATCATTTATTTGTTTTTGCCTTTTTTTTTTTGATGAGGCAATTGGGGTTAAGTGACTTGCCCAGGGTCACACAGCTAGTAAGTGTCATGTGTCTGAGACTGGATTTGAACTCATGTCCTCCTGACTCCAAGGCCAGAGCTCTATCCACTGAGCCACCTAGCTGCCCCCTGACTCTATCATTTAGCATATTACCTATCCCTCCCCAGCGTTGTGTCATCTAAAATCTTCCCAACGTGGCATCTATGTCTTAACTGAAGTCATTGATAAAAATGTTGGACAGAACAGAGCAAAGGACAGATATCTGTGGCACTCTACTAGGGAGTTCCTTTCAAGTGCATGTTAACTCCGTAATGACTGACTACTTTTTGAGTCTGGTCACTCAACTGGCTATGAATAGTCTGATTTTTATTGGATTAGAGCTCACATCTCTATATTTAATACACAAAGGGTATTTGTTTCAAAAAGAAAAAAAATTACTCCAGGGTCCTGGAGTGCCTTGTATAGCTAGGTGAAGTAGTAGATAGAGCGCTAGGTCTGCAGGCTAGAAGATCTGAGCTCAAAACCAGTATCAGACACTTACTAGCTGTGTGACCCTGGGCAAGTCACTTAATCTCTGTTTGCCTCAGTTTCCTCACCTGTAAAATGGAAATGATAATAGCACCTACCTCCCAGGGTTGTCATGAGAATCAAATGAGATGATAATTGTAAAGTGCTTAGAACAATGCATGGCACATAGTAGGTGTTTAACAAATGTTAACTATTATTATTATTATTATTATTATTATTATTATTATTATTATTATTATTGCTAGGTCATATTACTTGTCTAGCATTACCCTGATTTACTAGGTCCCAGGTCCCAAGTCCCAGGTAAGCACTCACAACCATTGAATAATAGGACCACAGAAAACCTTGTTCTAGAAGCAAGTTCTTGTCATTTTGTGATGTATTTTTTTGGGGAGGAAATTCCAACCTCATCAAAGCTCAGGAGAGATATTTAGGCTGAGGCTTAAAAGGGACCTTAGGAATCACCTAGTCCAGTCTCTTCATTTTTGCAGATGAAAAATCGAGGCCCAGAGAGGCTAAGTGACTTATATATGGTTCCACAAGCAGTAAATGTCAGAGCTGGGATTTGAACCCAGATCTTATGATCATAGGATCATAATAACATAGCTGAAGGGGACCTCTCCCTGACAAATGAGTCAACTGAAATCCAGAAAGGCTAGAAGTGTCAGAGGTAGGATTTGAACCCAGGTCCATATCCACTGCTTTTCCTACTGTACCACAATGGCTCCTTCTGGAGTCTAAACATTCAACAGATTCAATTCCACAAATAGTTATGGAGTACCTACTATGTGCAGATTTTGTACTAGCTGCCAAGGGGGAGACAAAGTATCCTAGACACTTCTCTAAGATAGCAAATTGTAGTGGAGTTGCTGCCCTGAATTTGTGGAGATATTTCCAGACTGGGAATTCCCAACACTGACTAAATATATACACACATGATATGATTACATATGCCAGCCTCAGAGAGGCAGGGCATAGTGCATAGAGCCAGCCTTGGAAGAAGAAATATCTAGCTTGAAGTCATGACTCAGACGCTCACTAAATGACCACAGTCAAATAACTTCATTTCTAAGTGCCCCTGTAAATCTTTGAAGACTGCAAATTACAGGGCAGGTGCCAATTTACATAAATAGAGGGAATTTACTTAGTGGGAGTTCCCTATGCCCAGGAAATCACCTGTCAAGTTCAATGGGTAGAACTCTGGACCTGCAGTCAGGAAAATGAGTTCAAATCCTGCCCCCAGGAACTTAGTAGCTGTATGACTTTGGGTAAGTCACTTAACCTCTATTTCAGTTTCCTCATCTATAAAATGGGGATACAAATGGCATCTATGTCCCGGGGTTGTTGTGAGGATAAAACAGGATAACATTTGTATAGCGCTTTGCAAACTTTAAACTCCTATTTAAATGCTTGTTGTTGTCGAATTGTTTCAGTCCTATCTGATGCTTCCTGACCCCATTTGGAGTTTTCTTGGCAGACGTACTGGAGTGGTTTGCCATTTCCTCCTCCAGCTCATTTTGCAGATGAGGAAGCTGAGGCAAAAAGGGTGAAGTGACTTGCCCAGGGTCACATAGCTAGCAAGTGTCTGAGGCCAGATTTGAACTCCGTTTTTCCTGACTCCAGACTCCAGGCTCGGTGCTCTATCCACTTCACCACCTGGCTGCCCATATTTAAATGCTAGTTATTATTATTTTTTTGATGGTGTAGCAGAAGATTTCTGGAAGTTCAGAAGGAGTTAACACTCACCTCATATAAGCTTCCTAGCTCTGTGAAACATAATTTAAATTGAATTTTCCCTAAATATCTTTGTGATGAACAATTTGTCTCATTAATACCACATCTATGCTCTGCCCTCAGGTCCTAAGGAATGCCAAGGAAGCATATGTTTCAATTACCTAAAGTTGACCACTAGGTGGCACTAGTGCTCTTTTCTAAGACTCAATGAGAATTCCCATGATTGGAACATGGGATAGGCCAAGTGTCCCCTCTGCCATCCATGACATTTCCCTTCCAACATGATTTAGATGCAATGATGGCTATTTGTGCAAGAAAATCACAGCTCCCCGACTCCAGGCACCCCAAAGTCTTAAGTCAACTGAGCTTGCATGGGATCATAGCTTTAGATGGAAGGGATCTCAGAGGCATGTTCTTTTAAACAATTTTAAATATTTTATTTTTAATTTAAGGAATAAAAGAAGCATTTCCATAACAGCATAATAAAAAGATGATTGCACATGAAACTGCCAATCTACTATGCAGAACTGGCTATTCCTTTCAAATATACAACAAAATTATCATGTAAAAATTTCCCCCTTTTTTATTCCTTCCCTACCCTACCCCTGCCTTAGAGATGGCTACCATTAGACATAAACAGGGGTGTGTGTGTGTGTGTGTGTGTGTGTGTGTGTATGTACACATATATATGTAAAACACACACACACATATGTAAAATTATTCTCTACATACTTCTATTTATCAGTTCTTTCTCTGGATGCAGATAGCATCATTTAAGCAATTTCTGACCATACATTTCTGACTTTCTAAGTGAATATTAATCACTGCCTACCTATCTGACCTTTGACAAATCACTTTACCAGTCTGGGTCTTAGTGCCCTGCACTATACAATGAGGGGGTTGAGTTAAACGGCCTCTAAGATCTCTTCTATCTCTACAAATCTCTGGATTTCAGTTTTCTCCTCTGTCAGATGAGGGAGTTGAAGTAGACGGCCTCCAAACTTAGTCTTACTGGCTCCATAGCTGGCGCCCACTGTGCCAGGAATGCCTCTTTGAGCCTCAGTTTCCTCTGCTGTAAAATAAAGAGGTTAAACTAGATTTCTTCCAAGGTCCCTTCCAGCTCTGAATCTATGATGCTAACTTCCTAATACAGCTTTCTTCATGCCCCGTTGGTTTGTTTTGCTTTTTTCATGTGCTTTTAATAACAACAAGGATTGAAATCACCTTATGTAGTATTTTAAATGCTTTCCATATATTATTTCATCTGAACCTCACAATAACTTTCCAAATGCTACAGGTATTATCATCCTCATTTAATAGATAAGGGGGCTGAGGCTTTAAAAGATTGTCACTTGCCTAGGGTCCCACAATTAACAAGTATCGGAGGCAGATTTGAACTTGGGTCTTTCAGAATCCAAGTGCAGTGCTTTAAGCAATATGGAAGGACAGAACAGTTAACTCACAGTTAGTTATCTGTGCACCAATTATACTTTAAAAGACTTAATCCTGGACTGACGGCTTCATGCTAATCGTATATGCCTTGGCCCTTCCTTTGACCGGATAGTACATGTGTATAGAGGCAGCTACAGAAAGTGCCTGGGATGAAATCAGGAAGACTCATCTTCCTGAGTTCAAATCTGGCCTTAGGCATTTACTGGCTATGTGACCCTGGGCAAGTCACATTGTTTTACTCAGTTAATCACCTGTAAAAAGAGCTGGAGAAGCTAATGGAAAACCACTTTAATATCTTTGCCAAGAAAACCCTAAATGGGGTCATGAAGGGTTGCACATGACTGATAATGACTGAACAAAGTACATTGAACCTAGAGGCAGGGTATATGACATTTAGGGCTGGAAGGAGCATAGGCTAATAGGGCTTAAAAACATCAGAGGCCATCTAGGCCAACCCACTAATTTTACAGATGAGGAAACTGAGGCTCAGGAAAGGAAGTGACTTGCCCAAGGCCACACAAGTAAACAGAGTGAAGATTTGACTCTCATTTATAAAATCCTAAAATCATAGACTAGGAACCTCAGAGCCCATCTAGTGCAACCCCTTCATTTTACAATGGAAGAAAGTGAGGCCCAGGAAGGATAATTAGCTCAATCAAGGTCAGATGTATAATGAGTGGAGGGAATTGGTCCTAGTGGTCTTTCCTCTGTACCATGATGTTGGGGCAGGGGAGATCATGTCGGACTAGTGCAATCAAGGAAGACTTCATGGAAAAAGTACTACCTGATATGAATCCTGAAGGATCCACAGGATTTGGAAATGCAGAGACAGGTGATCGAAGTGGCCAAAGCTTTGAAGTTGGCCTCCAAGGCCGTCTTGTCCAACCTCTTCATTTCATGGAAGAGGAAGCAAAGTGAGATGACTGGTAGATAAAATGCAGTGGAAGGAGGATTTGAACACTGGTTCTCTGATGACGAATGCAGCCATCTTTCCATCATGCCATACTGCTTGGAGATAGATGATTGGGGTCTGAAATGGGCATAGGTGTTGGGGGAAGGAGAGAGGAAAGAGAGATCATTAAAGGGGGCCAATGGGAAGATGTCCTGGTATAAAGGGAGGTCTTTTGTTGAGGTATAGTGGGAAATAAGGGTTGATAGGTAAGACAAGCCAGATGATGGAGAGCCTTGAATGCCTGACTCCAGAGCTTAATTTCCTCTAGATTTAGCTTTAGAAGTTCCTACCTTTACCACTTATAAGCATGTGGCCTTAGGCAAATCACTTCACTGGATCTCTGTTTCTTCATCTGTAAAATGAGGAAATTGAATTATATAGAAAAGATACAAGGTTCTGTTGGTAAGAAGAGGTATTATGGTATAGTAGGAAGAATGCTGGATGTGGAGCCAGGAAGGTCTAGTTCAAATTCTGCCGTAGACGCTTACTGGCTGTGAGAACTTAGGGAAGTCACTTAACTTCTCTGACCCTCAGTTTCCTCTTCTATAAAATTAGGGGGTTGGATTCAATCACTTCTAAAATCTCATTCTTATCTATATCAATGATCCCATGGTGTGAGTACTCCTAACATCAACCAAAATGATAAGTTGTAGGTTCTCTCTTAATTGCTATGGCTCCAAAATTCATCTCCTCATGGCTAGACTCCTTCCTGGTCAGGCTGCTTTCTCCACTTAGCTGGGATGGTTCTTGGATGACAAGAGGTACTGTCTATTTCTAGTACTATACTAAAAAGCCTGTCTAGTTTGTAATTCGTTTTTCACAGAAATATCTCCCAAGAGCCCAGGGTTGCATCATGATATGATGAAGAATCAGAGTGAGACATTAGTAAGGGAATTTTAATATTAGATTAAGAAAAAAATTTAGTAAGGGGCTACTGTACAAAAAAAAAAGAAATTCTAACATGCTTTCAAGACCAATACCATACATTTTTGTAGTGTTCGTGGGTGGGGGTTGTCAGTGTCGCTGCTTTCATGAATAATTGATATGAAAAAGTTTCCAACTAGAGTCTGGAGGTTGGATTGAAAGAAATATTTTCCTTTCTATGTTGCAGTGCCATGGTTCCCAAGAACAATCCAAGAGCTTGATAGGTTTGCCAACCAGATTCTCAGCTATGGGGCTGAACTGGATGCAGATCACCCAGTAAGTTGAACATCTCCCCCCTTTCTTTCCTCCCTCCTCCCTCCTTTCCTCCCTCCTCCCTCCTTTCCTTCCTTCCTTCCTTCCTTCCTTCCTTCCTTCCTTCCTTCCTTCCTTCCTTCCTTCCTTCCTTCCTTCCTTCCTTCCTCCCTCCTCTCTCTTCTTTCTTTTTTCCACCCCTCCTTCCCTCTCTTTCTCTCTTCCTTCTTTCTTTTTTCCTTCTCTCTCTTCCTTTCTTCTTTTACCTCTCCTTCCTTCCCTCTCTCCCTTGTTTCTTTCCTTCCTTCCTTCCTCCATTCTTTCCAAATTTTATCTCTTTGCACCACTTTTTCTTCATTTGTAAATGAGGGGTTCAGCTTTCCATCACTACCAAATGCTTTCTCTTTGAAAAGACTCTGACTCAGGGTAGTATTATAAAGTGAACTCTATGGGTGCTTAGAGAGATGGGTGTGACTAAAAAGAAAGGGGGTTAATGGACTTACTCTGGCAACCTCAAGTATTTTCTTCTTAAGGGAGAGCAGCCCCAGAAGGCCTGGGTTCAGATCCTGACTCTACCAATTACTACTTCCAAGAATTTACCTCTTTGGACCTCATTTTTCCTACCTGTAAAGTGAAAGGGTTGGACTGTATGACCTCTAAGGTCCTTTACAGATAGAAATTTATAATTCAATAAAATTCAAAAGCTCATCTAGGCCTCTAGGATATGGAGACCCATCAACAAGGAAAAAAGGGTTGCTTTGAGTGTCCTGAGATGTGGGTGTGATGTATGTATGTGTGTGTGTTGGTTCAAATGCACCATGTCTCTTGTAAATATATTGTTAACCTGTTTGCTGATATATCTGTGAGTTAGAAGGGATCTTAGAGGTTAATCAGTCAGCCAGTTAGCATTGAAGCCCCCAAGAAGTGGCAGGCACTGAAGACCCTAGATAAAAGAATCAGTCTTGCAATTTACCTATCGGGAAGCTTTCATTTTATTTAGGGAGACAAAAGGCACAAATGTAAGTATACGCAAAATAAATACAAGGTAGTTTTAAGGAAGAGGGCACTAGATGCTGGGGAAAAACCAAGCAAGGCTTCATGTGGAACAGGGGCTCTTAATCTGGGATCCATAGTCCATCAAGAGATGTCAGGGGGTCCGTGAATTTGAATATGAAAAATAACTACTTTATTTTTGCTAAATTATAAGTGAAATTTGGGCCACTAGGTGGCACTGCAGAGGATAGAGCATCGTCTCGGAATCAGGAAGACTCCTCTTCCTGGTTTCAAATCCAGGCTCAGACACTTACTAGCTATGTGACCCTGGGCAAGTCACTTAACCCTGTTTGCCTCAATTTCCTCATCTGTAAAATGAGCAGGAGAAAGAAATGGCAAACCGCTCCAGTATCTCTGCCAAATGGAGTCACAAAGAGTCAGATATGACTGAAATGACTCAACAACTAAGTGAAATTTAATACTGCCTTCTTATTTAAAAACATTACTCTGAGAAAGAAGTCCATCCATTTCGCCATAGTTGTCCATGGCACAAAAAAGTTTTGGAATCTTTGATATGGAAAGTGGGACTTGAGTTGATCTTTTGTTTGTTTTCATTCTTTTATTTTCAAATTGTTTAAAACACTTAAAAATAACCTCCTTTGTTCTGACTGCTTCCAGATTTCTTAACATTTACTTAAGCAAGCAAAGGGTCACGTTTCTGTCATCCAACAGAGGGAAACAACTTGGAGAAGGGGGAAAATGCTTAAGTCAGCCCTGAAAATGAGTCTAGAAACTCAGCTTTTTCATTTATAGTCACAGTCTGATGATGAGTCTCCAAATGAGGTTTTAGCTCAGTGAATGCATAGAACCACCCAGCATAGCTTTCCTAGGATTCCTTATCTCAAGATAGGTTGCTCACAAATACTCAGAATGTTGTGAAGGTCAGAGTTGGTGCAGTGGCAGACAAAGAGCCAGTGGTATGTTAGTCAACAAGCATTTGTTATGTACCTACTGTGTCTAGGCACTGTGCTAAGCATCAGGATACAAAGAAAGGCAAAAGACCTGCGCTCTGAAGGAACTCAGTCTAATGGAAGAGATAACATGCAAGCAACTATATACAAATAAGCTACAGACAAGAGAAATTTGGGGTACTGAATGGAGGGAAAGAGTTAAGACTAAAGGGGGCTGGGAAAGGCATCTCGCAAAAGGTGAGACATTAACAGACACTTGAACAAAGAAGCCAGGGAAGCCAGGAGGTAGAGAGGAAGAAGGAGAGAGCTCCAGGCATGAGGGACAGCTGGCACAAATGCTGGGAGTTGAGAGTATGAGGAACAGCAAGGTCAGTGTGCCTTGATCGTAGGTTCTTTATCCAGTGGCCAATGGCAAAGTTGATAATTCTTGTCTTCCAGGAGAGGAATAAAAGGAGAACAGCTAAGAGTGAGAATTCTACCAGTCCCTGGGCATGATGGGCACTTTTTAGTCAACTTAGTGAGAAGTCTCTCTATCCTTTAATTTGTATGAAGTTCTTGATGGGGAAGGAAAGCCTGACCCGATCTAAACCTTGCCTTGATTTGATATCTTTGATAGATCAATCAATCAATAAACATTTATTAAGCACCCACTATGTGCCAAGCACTGCATAAGTTTGAGAACTAGAAGGGACCTTGGAGTTTAACCAATCCAACTCCTCCCTTCATTTTTTTTTATATGAGAAAAATGTGGCCCAGAGATAGGACAGAACTTGCTGGTCCAAGCTCATTCAAAGCCTATATTCCATTCAGTCTTATCCAAATCCTACCCTTCCTCAGTTTCTTCACATGTCAAAATGAGAGGGTTGGACCTGAAGGCCTATGAAGTCCTTTCCAGCCTTGGAACAATGTTCCTATGATCTCATCGCCCACTGTACTGCACAATTGGTCTGAACCCCAACTCTTGTCTGGGGTAACTTTTGCTTCTGGTTCCCAGCTCCCCTAAATACCTCAGTTTGCTCCCCATCTCACAATCTCATCCTCTAGATTCTAGAGTCTAGAATATCCTTCCTCACTTGTTGGGGTGGATTGGAAAATTGTCAAGGACCCCTAAGCCATATTTTCCTCTGGTTACCTTCATGTTACCCAGGTACAGATGTGGTCAGTTGTAAATCTGGTTAGCCCTTCTTAAAAAAATATCCAGCTAGCATCTCTGACTTCCCTGGCCTCTAAGGACCATGAATATTTTATTGTAAAAAATAAAATTTATCAGGTACACTGATTCCCTCCACAAAGAGTAGGCAGCAGGCTCATTGTGTTCCTGTGATTTGTTTAAATTGGGTCCTGGGAACGAAGTCCAAGGACAAGGCAAACCCCTTTGGGTGTTTCTCAGCATCCCCTGAGCCCCCTCATACAAGAACATGTGGCCCTGGATTTAATGTGTGAGATGGAAACAAACCCTAGCCTGGGAAGCAGGAATGTTCTTTCCAAAAGGACCCCCTGTTCTGAGATTTCTGTTGTGTTGAATATGATCTCTGTTCCTGCCCCCACCCTGCCCCCACCCCTCCACTGACCCCTGAGTCTTGGCAGCTGGAGCTGGAAGATGACTTATATTTCATATTGGGGCCACCAGGCCAGTCACTTGGAGAGGGGTTTGTTTTCTGGATGGAGGGTAAAGAGCTCTCCCAGCCTTCCCATCCCTCCTGACCCAGTGTGAGAAATGAAATGGAAAGAGAAGAGAGTAACTCTCCCTTTGCCAAGTCCTGTTCTAGATGTCAGAGGCTTAGGATGGGGGAGCTTAGAGAGGCTCTAGTTGAAGCCTCTTCTTTTACAGATGAGGAAACTGAGGCCCAGAGCAGTTAGTGATTGTTAAGAACAAAGGTAAAGATTAGACCAGGTTCTCTAATACCCATTTCAGCCTTCTTTCCACTATACCACAGACTCATAGCATCAGAGTCAGAAGATACTTTGTGGGCCATATTATCTAATCCTTGTCTGCATGAGATATACCTTCTCGCATATTTCCAGGTAGTGATCATCAGGTCTTTACCTGAAGACCCCTGGTAATGGAATTATGCCCTCTCAAGGAGGCTCATTCTGCCTTTGGAGAACTCTCCCACCTAGGCAGTTTAATTGACATCAAGGCTCAATCAGACTCTTTGCATCCTCATTCTCAAGGCAGCTAGGTGGTGCAATGGAGAGAGGGAAAGATATGGAAGCAGGGAGTCCTGAGTTTGAATCCTGCCCCAAACACCTAGTTCAGTTTCCTCATCGTTGGGGGTTGGGGTGACACATAATAATAACACCTACCTCCCAGGACTGTTGTGAGGGCCAAATGAGTTTCCACACAAAAAGGCTTTACAAACCTTAAAGTCCATATAAACGCTAGTAGCTATAATGTTCCTTGTTCTGCAGATAAAAGCTAGTTTGTCTTTCATATGATGGCCTTTGGAATTCTTGAAGAGCTGTCACATCTTTGCCTCATTCTAGGGGGTTGCTCGCTTTTCCTCTCTGCTCTGCCTCACCTCTGGTTTTCCCTTCTCTTGGCTACAAATGCCCATTCCTTTCCTCTGATCCTCATAGTGTGAAGGCTCTTCACTATCCTGATTGCCCTCCCTTGGACAATCTCCAGGTGATCACTGTCCTTCCCAAGTTGTGGGGCCCAGAACTGAACACAAAACTCCAAACCAGGTCAGGGAAGCGGGACCATCACCTCCTTTGTTCATAATACTGCACTTCACTTAAATCAGCTTAATTTGGGGCGGGGAGGATGCCTTATCCCATTGTTGGTTCTTATCGAGCCCAGTTCTACCAAGCCCCAACCTGTCCATGACTCCCATGAAATGGTAAAGTCGACCTTGCACTATACAATCACTTTGAATGCTTTCAATCAGTCGATCAACAACCATTTCTTATACTTCTAGTACTATCAAGCCATGAGCATGTAAGTGATAATTCTGTGTGTACAAAAAACAATGGCAGTGAAGGAAAAAAAAATTTTTATGCACACATGCATACACACAAGCACCCTTAAGGTGAAATGGGCACCTTCATATTCTTAACAACAATGGGCATTTCAAGCATCATATGGCATTATTATAGGATTGCAAGGTTTCCAAAGCTTTTTGCATACATTATCTCATTTAAACTTCCTGACGACACTGGGTGGTAGGTATTATAGGGACCATTGTTCCCATTTTACAGATGAGTACAGAAAGATGATGACTTACTTGAGATCTTATAGCTTCTAAGAGTAGGAGGTGAGATGTGAACCCAAGTCTTCCTAATTCCATGTCTACCTCTCTATCTACTATAACAGAGGTGTCAAAATACAAAGCCCAGCAGGGTCCCCAGCATTCCTGAGTGTGGTCTGAACCAGACTAAAACATAATTGAGAAGCATTATAAAACAAATAAACAAATAATCAATGATGAAATATAAATAAATAACATATACAATGTGATAGAATATAATAATAAATAATAAAATAAAATAAACATAGATAATATTACATTTTAATGCTGTCAATATGCGTCCTGAGGGATCCTTATGTACTGTTCTATTTGAGTTCAACACCATAGCACTACCTCAGACTTCCACTTTTATTGTCTGGATAAAAATTTGGATTAAAAATTTAGCTACCATATGTATGTATCTAGAGTGGGAACCTAATTCTTAGATGTAATTGTAGCAACAAGTCATTAAAATAACAAGATAATGGGATATTATTTTTACCTTTCATGAACAAATGTCACCTCTGGCTATTGTTAGGGGTTTAATTTTGTCCTGCACTAAAGCAGAGCTGCCTAGTTCATATGGATGATGGGACCCTTTGTCTTGGCCACATTAATAAGGTAAGCTAACAAACACAGTTGGGGCAGCCAAGTGGCACAGTGGATAGAGTGCCAGGCCAGGAGTCAGGAAGACTCATGTTCTTGAATTCAAATCTGGCCTCAGACACTTAATAGCTGTGTGACTCTGGGCGAGTCAATTTACCCTGCTTGCCTCAGTTTCCTCATCTGTAAAATGAGCCAGAGAAGGAAATGGCAAACCACTCCAATATCTTTGCTAAGAAAACTCCAAATGGGGTCACAAAGAGTTGGACACAGCTAAATAGCAACACCAGAGAATATCTATTTCCACCTAACGGGGCAGAGAGAATTGTTCCCCCACCAACCCTCCCTTTTCTTATTTTAAAGGCAGGGCTGGGGAAGTTTGATTGGTTGTTCAGTTTCCTCCATAATGAAATTTGTAGAATTGTTTGTGATGATTATGGCAAAAAACTTTTAGGGGTGGGTGTGTGTGTGTGTGTGTGTGTGTGTGTGTGTGTGTGTGTGTGTGTGTGTGTTTAAATCATGTTGCATCTTACTGCAATATGCTTGCTCCCTTCCTCCCCCCTCCTTCCCCAACAATTTATTTTCCTGTCAAAATATACTGAGTTTCGTGCTGTGCAGTCCAAATTGCCGCTATTAGTTTAATTGAGATGGAGCAATTATAAATAAATCCCATGCAGTGCCTGCTGAAATTGCCGCTATTAGTTTAAATGGTGACAGGGTGATTAGTCATTCACCAAGTATAGCTAACTCCCTTCTTATTGCAGCCCCTGTGGGTGACAGAAGACCTGGGGTCCCATAGAAGCATAATAGTCATCCTGCTGACCAAAGGAAAGGGCAAATCAGGCCCAGAGAGGAAACTAAATGGGAGCATGAGAACTGGCTTCAAGGATCTGAAGGGCTGTTATAGGGAAGAAACTTGCCGGGCTTGAGCCCCAAAGGGCAGAATGAGGAACACAGCATGGCAACTGTCATGAGGCCCATGTTGACTTGTCAAAAAACCTTCCTAGCGGTGCGAGCTGTCCATAGTAGAATAGGCTGACTCTGGAGCTGGTGGGTTCCCAGAAAAGCTTAGGTGGCAACACTTTGGGGATTGATATAAAGGGGATCCTTGGTCACAATAGTTAGACTCAATAGTCTCTGACATCACTCCCAACTCTAATTATCTGCAATTCTATGATAGGCTCAGGGCTGGAATTCTGGTTAGTCCCACAGAAGTACAACAGCACAGACAAAAATGACCACGGTAAGGTGAGAAGGGGAAATAGAGGGGCAATCCTACTTTTTGTCTACTCATATTCACCTCTGAAATAATCAATTATCATAGTATTTAGAAATAGAAGGGACCTCTCAGACCATCCTCACAGATAAGGAAACTGAGGCTAAGAGAGGTAAAGTCACTTAACTAGGATCATGTGGTTAGTGAGTGACAAAGGGGGAGTTTGAACCCTGGTCCTTTGACTATAAATCCATTGCGGTCTTCTCATTGCATGGCGCTACATTGATGTCTAATAAATATGGGAAGGGAAGGCAAGGGAATGGGAAGGGGGAAAGTCAAGATGGAAGGGAAGGGAAGAGGGAAGAGAAGGAAAGGAGGAAGGGAGAAGGGAGAAGGGAAGGGGAAGGGAGAGAGAAGGTAAAAAGGAAGGGAAGGAAAGGAAGGAAAGGAAAGGTCATCAGAACCAAGGACATTAAACCTTTCACTCTACTGAAGCCCCCAAATTCAACTCTCCTCTTGTAAAGATTGCACTTCATTCTCAACTAAACCTGGTGGTTATTCTCAGTTCTGCACATCAGTCATAGAATTCTGGGACTGGAAAAGACTTTAGAGATCATTTGGTCCTCATTTCACAGAGGAAGAAACTGAGGCCCAGACAATGATTGTGCTGAGGACACCAGGTGAACAAAGAGCAGAGGTGAGGATGGAACTCTGGTGCAGTACACCATACTTGTCAGAGAACAGAGGTGGGGAGGAAGTATGGTGGTATGGTTAAAAAAAAAAAAACAAAAAAACCCCCACAGATGCTGACCTCAGAGGATTCTGAGTTCAAATCCCATCTCAGATACCTACCAGATGTGTGACCCTAGAAAAGTCATTTCCTTTCCCTGTGCCTCAGTTTCCTCATCTGTAAAATGAGGGGGTTAGACTAGACAGCCTCTGAGGTCCTTTCTGGTTCTAGGTCTATAATTTGTTTAGCTCTTTGGGCCTCAGTTTCCTTCACTGTAAAAATGAGTGGGTTGGGCTGGATGAGCTCGATGGTCCCTTCCAACTCTAGATCTATGATCCTATAACCTCTCTGGGCCTCAGTTTTCTCCTCTGTAGTATAAAGCAGTCTCTGATATTCCCTACCAGCCCTAAGTCTACAATTCTATGATCCCATGAACTTGTTTGAAGGGGTCATTCAATGTGTGTGTGTGTGTGTGTGTGTGTGTGTGTGTGTGTGCACGCGCACATGCTCACGTGTATGTGTTGGGGAGGTGCCTTCCAAAAGTTGAAAAACATCTTCTGAAACATCAAACCATCCACTGTCACAAGAGGCCTCTCCAAGGGGGCCCTGCTGGAATAAACAATTTCACAACGTCCCCCTCCTGGGACATTTGGTTCTTCCTGCATTGTGTGAAGTGTCCTGATGGTCCAAGGTGCAGCTTGTCCATTTCCTTCTGTGGCCATAACTTTTAAAATGAAAATAACATTGAACTCCAAAACTGGTTGCTTTGTCCTTGAATGACCCCAGATTTCTGAAGTAAGAAGCATCCACAAAAGACCTGCCAGAGAACCTGCTAGGGACAGGCACTTTCTAGCCATCATTACCCATTAAATTTATTGAGCCAGAGTCTTCCATGTTTCAGTAACTGGACACAGTGATGATCTGGAAGGGTTGGTATAGCCCAAGGTAGGATCACACAATTGTAAATTTAGGGCTGGAAGGGGACCTTGATGGTCATCTAGCCCCACCCCTTCTCATTTAACAGAGGGGGACACAAAGTCCAGAGAGGGGAAGTTGATTGCCCAAGGTCATACAAATGAAACAGGATTCGTACCCAGGTCTTACGAGTACAGATTGAGTTCTCTTTCCCTTGGATGTACTATGATAACAAAATTGTCATGTTAAGGTTCCAGGTCTTATCCAGGGCAAAACCTTTTAGACTCTTAAGGAGAAGGGACCTCAGAGGACATCTAGACTAGTCCTTAACATGAATTCCCTCTAGAACATGCCTAGTAAGTGTTCATCCAGCCTTTCTCTGAAGGACCTCTACTGAGGCAGAACCCACTATCTCCTGGGGCAGCTTACTATGTATGCACAGTTTTGATCTTTGGGTGGCTTTTCATTTTGTGAGACCCAATCTGCCACTCTACAACTTCCACCATGTGTCAATCAACAAGCACCTACTATGTGCCAGGGACCATATTAAGCAATGGGCATGGAAAGAAAAGCAAAAGACTGTCCCTGCTCTCAAGGAACTCAGATGACATGCAAACAGCTGCATATAGAAATGATAAAGACTGGGCTAAGTCGGGCGTATTCAGCAGAGGGGAGGCTCTAGCATTAAGGGTAATCAGAAAAGATTTCTTACAGAAGGTCAGACTTCCTCTAAGGCTCTAGGGAAGCTGGGAAGCAGAGATGAGGGAGGAAAGAGTCCTAGACACAGTGGACAGCCAATAAGAACGTTCTGAGTCAGGGGATGGAGCGTAGTGTTCAAGGAACAGCTAGGAAGCTAGTGTGGCTGGATCACAGAATTTATGGGGGTTTGGGTAAGTAAGGTGTAGAAAAGCCAGAAAGGTCAGAGGGGACCAGGTTATGGAAGACTATGAAAGCCAAACAGGATTGTTATATTTCATCGTGGGGGCAATAGGAAAGCTACTGGAGTTCATTGAATGGGAGAGCTGGACATGGTCAGACCCAGGCTTTAAGGAGATCACTTTGACAGCTGAACGGAGGATGGAGTGGAGTGGGAAGAGACTTGAGGCAGACAGATCCACCAGTAGCTATTGTAATAATCCAGGTGTGAGGGGCTGAGGGGCTGAGCCAGGTGGGTAGCAGTTTCAAAGGAGAGGAGGGGACATATTTAGGAGACATTTAAAGTTAGAAATGACAAAACTTGTGGATTGATTTTGGGGAAAGAGAGAGAGAGGGTGAAGAGGCAAGGATGACATCTTTGAGTCCAGGGAACTGGAAGGATGGTGGTTGTCCCTAGTTCTGCTCTCTAGCACCAAGCAGACCAATTTTGTTGTTCAGTTGTTTTACAGTCATTTCCAACTCTCCTTGACCCCATTTGGGGTTTTCCTGGCAAAGATCCTGGAGTGGTTTGCCATTTCCTTTTCTAGCTCATTTTATAAATGAGGAAACTGAGGCAAACAGGATGAAGTGACTTGCCCAGGGTCACACAGCTAGTAAGTGTCTGAGGCCAGATTTGAACTCAGGAAGATGTTTCTTTCTGCCTAATTCCAGGCCCAGTGCTCTATCCACTGCAGTGCCACCCAGACCAAGACATCTCTTACATCCTTTAAGTGAGTCTGTTCCTCTCTGGGTTAGGTATCCCCAGCTCCTTTACTTGATTCTCATGTAGCATGAGGCCCTTCATCCCTCTGCTTGCTTCAGTCTGGGCCTCTTCCAGCTTTGCAGTTCCCATCCTAAAATACTGCACTTATAACTAAGACTTTGGTTAAAACTCACTAGAGAGCATTCCAGACTTGGGAAGAGCCTATTCAAAGACATAATGCTGAGAGTTGTAATGCTGTGTACTAATATGGCATCCACTCCTTCTTTCTCTCTTTGGGTTGGCTCCATTATCCTAAACTACCTTCATGTTGGCAGGTTTGGATTCCAGCTACAGCCATTCATCTACTATTTAAACTCTCTGCCTTTCAGTTTCTCTGTCTGTCTCCCTCCCTCCCTCCTCTTTATCTGTTTCTTCCCCTCTCCTCTCCTCTTCCCTCTCCTTCCTCTCCTCTCCTCTCCTCTCCTCTCCTCTCCTCCTCTCCTCTCCTCTCCTCTCCTCTCCTCTCCTCTCCTCTCCTCTCCTCTCCCTCACTTTTATTAATTTAGTTTTAGTTATCAACAATCACTTTGACAAGCTTTTGAGTTTTAAATTTTTCTTCCCCTCCCTCCCTATCTCCCTCCCCAAGATGGCATGCAATCTGATATAGGCTCTACCTATCTCTCTGTCTCTCTGTCTCTCTCTCTGTCTCTCTGTCTCTCTGTCCTCTCTCTCTCTCTGTCTCTCTCTCTTTCTATGCCCTACTTGACACTTGATCATACTATTTCTTCCCAAATGTTTCTGAGAAACATGGAATCAGAGGACTTGGTTCAAATCTCAGCTTGGCTACTCACTACCTGTGTGGTCTTGGACAAGCCACTTCATCTCTCTCTGGGCCTCAGTTTCCTTAATTGTAAAAAGCTGGGTTGGAAGGCCTTTGAGGTTCTTTGAAGCTCTCGAACTATGATCCTGTAATCCTAAACATGATGCTTTTTCTCCTTAGGGCTTTAAAGATCCCGTGTATCGGGCCAGGCGGAAGCAATTTGCCGACATTGCCTACAACTACAGACAGTAAGTGTCCCTCACCTCCCAGCTGGGGAAGAAAGGAAAGCAAACCCCAAAGGCTCTCCTCCCCCACCTCTAATTTTGCTGGATTGAGAAATGATTGCCTAGAGACTGTATCCTTTCCTTTTTTTCTGTGTGGGTGTCCAAACCCTGGGCTACCAGCATTTATCAAAAAATTGCCAGAAGACAAAAAGAAATTGCCCCCAGTGCTATTGAGCCTGCTCTCTCTCCTCTCAGCTTTGTTGGATAATTGCAGAAGCTTTGTCTTCTATAACTACAAAGGGCTCTAGCTTGAATCAGCCCTCTCTGGTCTCCCCCACATCTTTCAATGGGGAATACCAAGGAGGGGAGAGAATCATTTACATGAAAGAGAGGTCTCTATTCTGGGCATCAAATAATGAATCCCTTGTGGTCTCAGGGTAAACTAGGACTCAATGCCCTACTTTCATCCACCTAACCCATATGCCCTGCACAAATTTAGGGTGGGATTTGTTTTGGGGAGAGTGGAGGGGGAGTAGGAGTGGGGGTTTCTCTGCCTTCCCTGCTCATTCCAGCTAAAAGAAAATGGAGAGAAGGAAAAAACTTGATCTTCGGTATTTTATTGTGGGTGGTCATAGGATCACAGATTTAGAGCTAGAAGGGTACTTAGAGGTCATCAAATCCATCCTCCCTTATTTTCCAGATGAGGAAACTGAGACACAGAGAGATTAAATTATTTTCCCAAGGTCACAGCCAGTAGATATCTGAGAATGGATTTGGGCTCATCTTCCTGACTTCAAATCCTAGACACCATATTTCACCACATAATTGTTGGTACTGCCTAGTTTTTTTCAGTCTAAAATTGGCTTATAACCTTTCATCAAGTAATCATCACATGGTATAATTCTGCTTGTCATGCTGCTTAAAAGGTAAACAGAGTCGCAATGTATTCACCAGTGGCATATGGATACACACTTAACTCTCGAGCATTGTGAGCCTTGAGGCTAGAATTCTCAGAGCACTGGCATTGTCAGTATTTAATTTTAATATATATGCATGAGTATTCTGTGCATCCTAATATTGCATCAAAGACAGTTTAGTAATAAATGATTTTTAAGTAATACCAGCACAATTTTTTTAAAAAAGAGTTTCACATAATAATCACACCCCACTTTTTTGCAAAAAAATTTGGCATAAAATCTGCAATGATTATGTGGTGAAATATGGTATACTTTCTACCCACCTGATCTAAGAATTATCTACTAGGATCATAGCTATAAGAAGGTGCCTCGGAAGCCAATCCCCTCATTACAGTTGAGGAAACTGAGGCCCATGGAGGTTGTGACTTTATCCAAGATTTTAAAGGTAGTAAATAAGAGGTAAGACTTGAACCTAGGACCTTGGACTCTGTATCCACTGTACCACACTGCTTTTGAGCTGGGCATTGAGGATACAAAGAGACAGTCTGCTCTTGAGGAGTTACATTCTCCTTGGAAGATGCATCATTGAAGAGAAGAGAGAGCTCTAATGAATAAAGAGACCAAGAAAGGTTTTCTGCCTGAAGTGGCACCAGAAGTGAGTTGAAAGCAGCTAAAGGTTCCGAGAGAGAGAGAGGGAGGAAGAGGCACACTCCAAGACAGGGAAGGAGAGGTGAAAGGCACATAGATCAGGGGTGAAATGCTGAGCTGAAGAAAGACAAGCAGGCCAGTTTGATTAGGTGTACGGTACAGAGGTCAAATTCTGGCCTACAGAATATTAATGGCTTGCAAAAGCCCTTAGGGCAGCCCACATTAGATTAAAATGTAACTGGGAAATATTTAACAAAAGAAATAAATATACAATACAACAGAGATAATGTTAATTTGTGGTTTTCTAAGTCAATGTGCAGCCAGCAGGGAACCATTTGTATTTGAGTTTGGTACCACTGCTTGTAAAGTGTATAGGGAGTGGGGAGAGCAAGGAGAGAAAAGACTAGAAAGGTAGATGGGAACCAGATTGTTATTGTTCAGTCATTTTTCAGTCATGTCTGACTCTTCATGACCCCATTTTGGGGTTTTCTTCGGAAAGATACTGCAATGGTTTGCCATTTCCTTCTCCAGCTCATTTTATAGATGAGGAAACTGAGGCAAGCAGGGTTAAGTGACTTGCCCAGGGTCACCCAGCTAGTAAGTATCTAAGGACAGATTTGAACTCAGGAAGATGAGTCTTCTTGAACCCGAGTGTTCCTGACTGAGTTCAGATTTCTAGTCACTATTCCAGGGCTGCCTTGCTAAAAAGACAAAATTTCTCACAATTAGAGATGTCTGAAAATGCATATGTCTACAGAGAGTTCCCATCCTTGGGGGCCTACAATTGGATGTATAATTCTCAGTGATACAGTGAGTAGGATTCACGCTCTGAGTCATAATTGACCTCTGAGGTCCATTTCTTAAGGGTTTTAGATTTCTGTACGGTTTCTATAACCAATATTTATTAAGCACCTACTATATGCCAGGTATTGTGCTAAGCTTGGGAAATACAGCATGAAAAAATAGGCAAAAGACAGTCTTTGCCCTCAAGAAGTTCATAATTTAATGAGGAGAGACAATAAGAAAATCAACATATACAAGCAAACCACAGGTAGGATAAATAGGAAATTATTAACACATCTTGGTCTCAGCTTTAAGAGAAAAAAATTACAATCTGCCTCTTATAAAAATGGAGAAAAGAAGGGGAAAAAAGGAAATCTGGTTTCACTGAGGAGCCTGATACAGGTTTTCCTTCTATTGAAAATATACCAAAGACCTCATTTTGATTGAGTTGTGATAGATGACTTTGTATCCCTAAGATGGGGGCTTGTGACGGATACTTTGGGCTGCTGCTCAGCCATCATGTCAAGGAATTCTCTTCCCAGAATCAAAGCTGACCACTGCAGAGCACTCATGGATTGTCTCCCTCTCAATTCTTAAGCACGAGATAAACACTCTCTCCCTTTCTGCCACCGCTCTCCACCTCAAATGGCATCATAGGTCACAGAATGTGAGAGCTGAGATCGGTGAGTAGCATTGCCTCCTTTTGCAGATACAAAAGATGCCAGGAATCACACTCCACCCCAAACACCCTGGTCTACTCAGGACCCAAGGGAATTTCTCCTATGACCAGACAGCCATGCTGAAAAAGACTGAGACTTATCTTGTCTGACAGTTAGTATTCCCACTTTTAGAAAAGGGCTGAAGATTGATGATATTGTCTCTGCTTGAGGAACCAGTTCATTCTTCCTTTTCTTATTTAAAAATGTATACAGTTATTATTTATTTTAACACTATTTTCTTTTTAAATTTTGAGTTCCAGCTTCTCTCCCTCCCAGTCCTCCCTCACCCAATGAGAAGGCAAACAATAAAGATATCAATTATGCATGTGAAACCACGCAAAACATTTCCATATCAGCTATATCACAAAAAAGCAAACAAATTGAGAGAGAAGTATACTTCAATTTGCACTCAGAGTTCATCTGTTCTCACTATGGAGGTGAACAGCATTTTTTTCATCATGAATTCTTTGGAATTGTCTTGGATCATCATGTTAATCAGAGTAGCCATGTCTTTCATAGTTGATCATCATTACAACATTTCTATTACTATGCACAATGATCTCCCAGTTCTTCTCACTTCACTTTGCATCAGTTCATTTAGGTCTTGCCATGGTTTTCTTAAACCACTTCCCTTGTCATTTCTCATAGCACAAAAGTATTCCATCACATTCACATACCACAACTTGTTCAGCCATTCCCCAATTGATGGGCATCCCCTCAACAACCAAATTCTTTGCCACCACCAAAAGAACTACTATAACTATTTTTGTATGTATAGGCCCTTTTCCTTTATTTTTGATCTCTTTGGGATACATATCTAGTTTTAGTATTGCTGGATCAAAGGATATACATAGTTTTATAGTCCTTTGGGCATAGTTACAAATTATTCTCCTGAATGGTTGGACCAGTTCACTACTCCACTAACAATTCATTAGTGTACCTATTTTCCCTCATTCTCTCCAGCATTTATCATTTCTAATAGGTGTGAGGTGGTACCTCAGAGTTGATTTAATTTGCCTTTGTCTAATCAATACTGATTTAGAGCATTTTTTCATATGACTATAGGTAGCTTTGATTTCATCTTCTGAAAGCTACTTGTTCATAGCCTTTGACCATTTATCAATTGGGAAATGTCTCTTCATAAATTTGACTCAGTTCTCTAAATATTTGAGAAATGAAGTCTTTATCAGAGAAACTTGCTGTAAAATTTGTTAATATTACTTCATTGTCTATGGTACCTTTTAGCAAAATATAGTTTCCCTGATTATCTCTTTCAATTAGGTCTAATTCTACTTTTACTTTGTCTGAGGTCATAATCACTGTCCCTCTCCTCTTTACTTCAGCTGAAGTGTAATAGCCTCTGCTCCAGCCCTTCATTTCAACTCTGTGTGTCTTTCTGTCCCAAGTGTATCTCTTGTACAAAACATATTTTTGGATTCTGATTTCCTATCTATTCTTCTAGTTGCTTCCATTCTATGGGTTAGCTCATCCCATTCACATTCACAGTTAGGATCACTAACTGCATTTCCTTCCATCCCATTTTCCTCTGTTTCTCTCTCTCTCTCTCTCTCTCTCTCTCTCTCTCTCTCTCTCTCTCTCTCTCTCTCTCTCTCTCTCTCTCTCTCTCTCTCTTTCTCTCTCTTTCCCTCTCCCTCCCTCTCCCTCTCCCTCCCTCTCCCTCTCCCTCTCCCTCTCCCTCCCTCTCCCTCTCCCTCTCCCTCCCTATCTCCCTTTTTATCCTGTCCCTCCTCAAAAGTCTGTCTTGCTTTGGAACATTGCTTATCCAATCTGCCCCCTTTTCATCTCCCCCCCATCTCTTATCTTCTTCCCCTTTTGTCTCCCTATGGGGTAAGAAAGATTTCTATACCCAACTGTGTGTGTGTGTGTGTGTGTGTGTGTGTGTGTGTCTTTCCTCTTTGAACCAATTCTGATGAGAGTGTTGCTCAAGTATTGCCTGCCACCACCTGCCCCATTTCCCCCTTTACTATAAAAGCTCGTCCTTGTGTGCCTCCTTTAGCTGAGAAAATTTGTCCCATTCTACTTCTCCCTTCTCCCAGTGCATTCCTCTTTCTCACCCATACATTCTTTTTTGGGGGATAACCCCAAAATAATTGACTCAAACCCATGTCCTTTCTCTATGCAGACTCCTTCTAACTGCCCTAATAATGATAAAGTTAAATCTTCACATATAGGAATCATTCTTCTTTTAAATAAGTTGAACTGCCCAGACCTGACTATGGATAGATGATTATTTCTAATATCCTTCCAGATTATTTTGTCGGAGTCATGGAGCATGGACAGGTGTCTCTAGTGCTTAACATACCTATTTTAAGAAATAGATTTTTTTTTTTGCATTTTTAAACCCCTACAACTTCTTGGTGAAACAACTGTTACACATAGCAAACATAATAGAGTGGACAAGGTACTGGATTGAGAATCAGGAGGATCTGGGTTCAAATTCTGTCTCAGATACTTACTAGTTGTGTGACCCTGGACAAATTACTTAAACTTTTGATAGCCCAGTTTCTTCATCTGTAAAGTGAGTTGGAGGTAGACTCAGTAGTCTCTATGATTCCTTACAGCTCTATCTATGATCTTATGATGCCACCATGGTCTGATGGAAAGCATTAGTCTTAGATTCATGAAATTTTGGATTTAAGTTTTCAGCTCATAATTCTACCACTTAGTAGCTGTCTGATCTTGCACAAGTGACAGCCTTTCTGGTCCTCAGTTTCCTTATTTTTATTATTGGTAATAACACTGTCTTGAAATCCCTTCTAGGCCTGGGTCTATGATTCTATCATCTCCTGTTAAGACTGTCTTTATCCTCAGACCCATATCTCTATTTTCTACATCTTTGTTCCAGTGGGCAGCCTATCCCAAGAGTTGAGTACACAGATGAAGAGAAGAAAACATGGGGCGTGGTGTTCAAGACCCTGAAGTCTTTATATAAAACTCATGCCTGCTATGAGCACAATCACATCTTCCCTCTTCTGGAAAAATATTGTGGTTTCCAGGAAGACAATATTCCACAGCTCGAGGATGTTTCTCAGTTTCTACAAAGTAAGTTTACCTACTACTTAAGATCTAGGTGAGACATCTTCTTCTAGGAAAGTCATTGTATTTGCATAATTTTAGTTGTTGAATTTCATGATTATCCCTACCTCTGGTATCCTCCCATCCTATACTTGCGTGTGTGTGTAAGACAGAGAGACAAAGACAGAGAGAGAAGGAAGGAGAGAGGAAGAGAGAGGGGGGGAAGGGAGAAAAAGAGAGAGGGGGAGAGAGAGAGAGAGAGAGAGAGAGAGAGAGAGAGAGAGAGAGAGAGAGAGAGAGAGAGAGGAAAAGAGGGAGGGAGGAGGGAGGGGAGAGGACAGAGACAGAGAGAAGGTAGGAGGAAGAGAGACAGAGACATAGAGAGGGTAGGAGGGGAGAGAGAGAGGGGGAGAGAGATACAGAGAGAAGGAAAGAGTGAGAGAAAGGGAGAAGGGTGGAGGGAGGGAGGGGGAGGAGACATGGATTCAAATCTTAGTTCTGCTTCTTACTAGCCACATGACCATGGCAAGCCTTTAAACTTTCTTGACCTCAATGTCTTCCTCTGTTAAATGATAATTATATACTTCTTCCATTTTCTCTATAATATCAATATTATCTATAAGGTCTAAGTTGCCCCAGACTGAAGGGGATAATGCCCACGTAGAAGAGGCATCACAACTTAGTAAACAGGCCCCTAGTTTTAGAGATAGGAAGACCTAGGTTTAAATCCCATCTCAGACACTTGCCAGCTATGTGGTCCTGGATACTCCCTGAACAAACCAGTGACCTTCTCTGCATCTTCCATTTCCTTAACTATAGAATAGGGCATTGGACTTGATGGACTTGATGGACTTGATGCCTCTAGGGTCTTTCGTAGTTCTCAATAAAGTGCTCTGCAAACTATAAAGTGCAATGTTTTGTGACTTTGTGAATGTGTAGGAAGAAGCTGATGGGGAGGGCTGGGCCTGTGCTTTCCTTAGTATAGGGAATTCCCAAGGAAGAAACTCTCTCCACTAATGCAGATTAACCATGCATCTATATTTTATAGTTTTAAAGAGCTGTCTGGAGGCACTGGCAAGTTAAGGGCTATCAAGCTGCTACATGCCATAAGAGGGACTCAGACCCATGACTTCTTAGCTCTCAGGCCTTCTTTCCACAATGCTGTGCTGCCTTGTGAATCAAGGGCGATCCTTCCTGTTTAGCTGACAAAGGGGACCTGGAAGACTTGGCCTTTGGGTAGCTGACTGATTGGAAAATGTTATTTACCTCATTTTTTAGGTGCTCATTTTTGGTCTTCTC
Source organism: Phascolarctos cinereus (assembly GCF_003287225.1). Classification (NCBI taxonomy): domain Eukaryota; kingdom Metazoa; phylum Chordata; class Mammalia; order Diprotodontia; family Phascolarctidae; genus Phascolarctos; species Phascolarctos cinereus. The sequence continues at coordinate 272,226,976 of NW_027555514.1, read as the reverse complement.
CCTAACTAGCACCCATGGGTTTTCAAGTTGGGTTCCTAGGGAGTTGATTAATCTCAGGTTGAAATATGCAGTCTTTCAGTATGTATTCCTGCTACTATAGATCACAAGCCCCCACTGATGCACTTCCCACTAATAATCAGATGACAGATACATGCAGCTCTTAGCAAAGTCATTTGTTTATATGGCGTAGTAAGATCAAGAGTTACAAAATGCTCCCTCCCAGAAATATGAGGTGTACTCTCCCACTGATACACATGGTTTCTGTGGGAACTTAGAGACAGTGGTAACGAGGCACCATATGTAGGGAACACATGAGCCAGGCTTTGGTATTCTTCTGATACTCAAAGTTTTTTCTCTTGTGTAAAGTCTACATAAAGCTTCCCCCTGAATGTGGCATCTCTGCTGGGTAAGTTGCTCCTGTGGGTCCCCAGGGTCTGTTCTTCATAACGTGATTCTTAATGACCAGGGATAACTGCAGCCATGTGCTGGAGCCACCTCTGATCCAAGAGCTGATTGCTAAATTTTCATTATAAGCATTTATAACTAAGAAATCAGCCAACTCTATATGTCAGGGCTTGATTTGTTTTGTTAATTATCTAGACTTAAAAACGTGTCCAACATACAATTGCCCCTCAACAAACAGTTGTTTTACATATATCAGCACATCCCTGGATGACTCTTTTTAGTCTCTGTTGTTTAGTCATTTTCAGTCATGTCTGCCTGTCCACAACCCCATTTGGGGTTTTCTTGGCAAAGATACTGGAGTGGTTCAACATTTCCTTCTCCTGCTCATTTTGCAGATGAAGAAATTGAGGCAAACAGGGTTAATTGACTTGCCCAGGGTCACACAGCTAGTAAGTGTCTGAGGCTAGATTTGCACTCAGGTTTTCCTGACTCCAGGCCCAGCACTCTATCCAGTGTGCCACCTAGCCACTTCCTTTCTTTGTTGTCAGAGATCCCACTCCTTGAAGATGCCTCTGGCCTCAAGTGACTACTTCTTTATATCCATGTTTGTCTGGGGTCGCTACTCCTTGTATTGTCTTCCAAACCTGTAACATCATTTGGCATATCCATTAAGTGCTTTTTCAGATACATTAGATGCAGGAATTGTTCTTTAAATTTATTCTTATTATCAATTAATCTGATTCACTTCATTTATTCCATTATTTGCTACTTCAATCAAAAATTTTACTCTTTGGGTAGTATTGTATCATGTTCCACAAAATGTTCCTTAATTTCTGTGTGTGTTTCTCTGTGAAACTCTTTTAATTAATATATTTGTTACTTAACTCAATTTATGATTTAGTTTATCCTTTGAGACACCTTCAATCCTGTCCCTGGATGTTTTGACTTTCATTACGGAGGGAATTTTATCTCTTAGGTCTCTCATATTACAAAGGGTAACTTTGTGTTGTAATTTTAAATTTTATTATGCAATATTCTGATCAGGAGTAAAGATGGTAGAAGGCACAGGCCTAGCAAGTCTGACTTGGGTAGAAGCTGGAGCTATTACTGCCAGGGAGTATTCCAGGTAGAAAGCTTTGCTCTGGCTCAGGAATGTGAGTAGATCTAGGTGTCTTCTCTGATCCAGTTGGAGGAATAGAGAGTTAGGGAGAAACTGAGAATATCCTCAGCTTTAAGAAGTGAAGAATCCTCTCTACATTAATGTAGGTATGGGTTGAGGTAAAAATATTCCACTGCTTTCAACATCTTGTCAGGTACTCTTTCAGTAAGATGAAGGAATAGGGGTGTAAGGACTGAGCTTACTGCTTTCTGCCTCTGTGTGAGGCAGATTTCAACAAAATAGTAGGAAGGATAGTTCTTTAAAAAAACTGCTTTGCCCTTTACTAATTATACAATATATATGAATTTTTCACATACAAATATGAATGACACATGATCTTTTCTAACTTTAAAAGAAATAATAAAATTAATTTTAAAATTATGAAAATTCCATATGTCAATCTTTATAGAACGTAGTCAAAGCAGTGTCTAGAATCAAGTTTGTATTTTTAAATGACTATATTAATAGAGAAAAGATAAAATGGGTGCAAGAAAAAGGGCAAAATAGTAGTATAGAATACGGTAAAAAGAGATTATAAAAAAGAGCAAAAAATAGAAAATTTAAAACCACAACAATTGATAAATAGAACCAAGAGGTTTTTAAAAATATATCAATAAAAGTGACAAAGCATTTATAAATGATAAAAAGATGAAATGCAAATAAGCAAAAATATAATGGAAAAATCATGGCAACAAAAACTAAAGAAATTGAGAATTTAAAAAAAATATTGGTATTTTATTAACGATGCAAATCATTGCCTATTCATAATGGATGCCTGGTCAAAGGATATGAAAGGACAATTTATTTAAAAAGAAACACAAATTGTCAATAATTACTTCAAAAAAACCTCAACCTCACTAATCATCAAAGAAATGCAAATGAAAATAAATTTGAGGTACCACCTGATATCCATCCAATTTGCAAAAATGATAAAAAGCAATGAAACTCACAACTTAGCGGGGTTATAGAAAAAAGTATCTTTATTAATTTTTGATGAAATTGCCCAACAGAATATCATTAAATAGCAATGCACAATAAAAGTTACCAAAAAAAAATCTCTTTGACCCGATAATTCCATTTTTTAGAAACATAACTTGAAAGTGTTCTCAAAAACATATACACACAAATCTGCTCAATATTTTTTCATGACAACCTTAGTTCTATTAGAAAAAATTTGGAGGCCACTCTAAAGGAATAGTTAAGTTGTGATAATAATCACGTTATAGCAATGTGGATAATATGAAGACATGTGGAAAGGTCTTTATGAAATAGGGCAAAGAAAAATGTGGAGAAGATTAACCCTCCCTCTTTTGGAAATATTAATAAAGCATTAAAATTTACCCTAGTCTGAAGTCTTTGGACTAAACCAAAAAAGAAACCTTTACCGGTCATTAACTATCAATTCTGAAATGCCTTGCTCTCTTCTCTTCTGAGAGATTTTTGCTCTTGTCTTGTTAACACTCTCATTAAGACATTTCTTCCACATACACACATAAATGGAATAAGAACAGAGTATATACATACACACACTCATATAATACATATACACACATACATGCCCTCACACACATACACACGCACACACATATACTTACACACATACTGAATATATAAGAGCAAACATGAATAATAAAGAAAACATGATTGAAGGTTCCTGCTGGAGGTCTAGAGGGATTGCATGATATTGGCATGATATTTTGTGCAGTGAAATTCACTTATTTAGATGTAAATTGCTGCAAAACAAGTTTGATTGGTTTTTATAAATAACTCGTTAAAGTAATAAATGCTATTAAAGAAGAAAAAGGTCAATTTAAGAGACACTGGGAAAGCCTTCCCCAATCTCCAAGTGTATCTCTTGTCTGCCTTTGATGCTGAGATCAGAATTTCTATTATAACTTAATTACTTTAGTTTAAGACCTTGTTTCCTGTGAAAACATGAACACCAGAAAAAGTAAATGAGAAGGAAGAACACTGGATTTGGACTCATTTGACCTGGGTTCAAATCACATCTCTACCACTTATTACTTCTGTGACCTTGGGCAAATTATTTAATCCCTCTGGGTCTTTTTTTAAAATCTGTAATATTTTTGTTGTCGTTTAGTCATGTCTGACTCTCCATGACCCCATTTAGGATTTTCTTGGCAAAGATACTGGAGTGGTTTGCCATTTCCTTCTCCGGTTCATTTTACAGATAAGGAAACTGAGGCAAACAGGGTTCACACAGCTAGTGTCTGACATCAGATTTGAACTCAGGCCCGGTGCTCTTTCCACCACACCACCTAGCTAAACCTATATGAGAGCAATAATATATAAATATATACATATGTATACATACATGCATATATCACCACATACACACAGATATACACAGATACATATATACGGCGGTATATAAATACCACCATTCTAACAGGGTTGTTTTGAGGACAGTGCTTGATAAATCTTGAGAGAGAGAAGTAAGGTGGTACAGTAGAAACAGCAGTGACTTGGGGGACATCAGACCTAGGTTCACATCCTGTCTCTTCCTGTTGTTGCCTGTATGGCCTTGGACAAGTCGTTTAATTTCTCTAGTTTTCAGTTTCCTCATCTGTAAAATGAGCTGGAGAAGGAAATGGCAAACCTCTCTAGTATCTTTGCTAAGAAAACTTCCAAATGGGGTCACAGAGTCAAGAAATTACTAAAAACAACTGAACAACAACCTCCTGGTGGCTGGGGAGGGAGGGGGGGCTGGGCTGGTTGGAAGCCCTGAGTAGCAAAGATATATATATATATAGATAGATAGATAGATATACATATATGCATATATATATATATATATACATACATGTGTGTGCACGTATATGTATATACATTTATATGTGAATATGTGTATATGTACACACACGTATGTATAACACACTCACACACACATACACACACACACACATATATAGGTATACATGAACATTCAGTGCTCAGAGAAGGGCTCCTTTTGCCTAACTCATCATTTGCCCTCATGTGGGCTCTGGCTTCCATCTATAGAAGGAGTCACAGGCCGGTAAGAACCTATTCTGACCAGCTCTGTTTTCTTTGTCCATTTGCCATTTCTAACTTCTGAAGGCTGTACTGGATTTCGCCTCCGACCCGTGGCTGGCCTGCTTTCCTCTAGGGACTTCCTGGGTGGCCTGGCATTCCGGGTCTTCCACTGCACACAGTACATCAGACATGGATCTAAGCCGATGTACACACCAGAACCGTGAGTAGTTGACCCAAGAGTCCCATGGGGACAGGGTGTGGCACTAGCCTGAGACCATTAGACAGAACTGAACTGAGAGATCTTGCCTTTGATTTCTACTGTTGTTACTCTTGTTTCATTATTATTGCATTGTGATCATTACTGGATATTCTCCTCCCCATCCATCTCCGGGAATTGAACCTTCCCTCCTTCTACCACCATCACCAACAAAACAGTTAAATAAAACAATGATTTTTTTTCCTCCCAATTAGTTGTGTCTGATGCTCCATAACTTCATTTGAGGTTTTCTTGGCAAAGACACTGGAGAGCTTTTCCATTTCCTTGCCCAGTTTATTTTACAACTGAAGAAACTGAGGCAAGTCAGGTGAAGTGACTTACCCAGGGTCACACAGCTAGTTAGTGTTGGAGGCTGGATTTGAACTCAGGTCCTCCTAACTCCAGGGCACTCTATCCACTGTGCCAACTAACTGCCCCAAAACAAGGATAGGGTGACCATATCTGTCAATGCATTCAACATTCTGCCTTGGTAGTCTGTCCTGTCTCTCAGCCAAGAGGAAAGAGATGCATTTCAGTATCTCTTCTCTGGAACCAATATTGATATTTTTTGTAATTACAGTCAGAGTGTGTGTTCCTTTGAGATTCTTTTCATATCCATTACTGTAGTCACTGTCTATATTTTTCTCCAGTGGTCCCTGATGGCATTAATATCAAGGCTGGATCTGGTTGTGTTAATGGCTAAGCAACTGATGCCTTTGAGGCTTGGACTCAGATGCCTAGGTGTCTGAGAGAGACTGGCTGTGGGGGTCTGGGCTCCCCCTCAGTTGCTGAGAAAGTGCTAACTTTAATTGGTGGAGGGAGTTTGAGACAATATTTGTAAAGAGCTTATCATAGTGTAGTATGTAGCAGGTACTTGATAAATGGGTTTCCTTCCTCCTTTTCCTCCTCTCCTATTCCAAATCAATGCAATCACAGACCAGAAATTTATTGAATTTACCAAACATATGAGTACTTTGCACTTGCCAGATGTGTGAGTATCAGCCAAAGTAGTAGGCATGAATTTGGACATTTCTGTTTGATTCAGAGAGGTTATAAAGGAAAAAACATAACAGATAGACCTCTAGACTTGGGGTCAGGAAGATCTGGATTCAAATATTGCCTCAGACATTTAATTAGCTATTTAACTCTGGGCAAATTATTTCAACTCTCCAAGCCTCAGGCAACTCCCTAAGCCTAAGTGTGTTGCTATCTGCAGATGTTCATGGGTTCTTCACCAAGGACATCCCAGATCATTAATGTACTGATTCTGAGAAAGACTTAGGAACTGTAGGACCATGGCAACAGTCAGTCAGTCAGTTAACAAGCATATATTAAAACTTACTATGTAGCCGATATCATGCCAAGGACTGAGGCTACAAAGAAGGCAAAAGCAAAGTCCATGCCTTCAAGGAGCTCACATTCTAGTAGGGAAGACAACGTGCAAAAAGCCATGTACATACGTGAAATGTACATGATAGATGGAAGGTAATAATCTCAGAGGGAAAGTGTGTTTTTCTTTACCCTGCTCCTCTCCTTAGCTCCAGATACTACATAATACCATTTAATCCACTAGGACTTAGTCCCACAGTTGATCTAACCTGTGTCCAAGCCTGTTCTCATTATATCTTTGGTATGGTCCCAGTTTGGTGCCAACTGAGCTTCCTTTGTGGGGTAAGGCAGAATGGAATCATGGAGTCTACCCACCATTGCCATAATTCTGGGTTGGTTGAATGTTTACTGGATTTGGAAGTAAAGGACCTGGCTTCAAATCCTGATAATGCTACTTACTACCTTGGGCAAGCCATTTCTTCTCTATGGGCCTAGTTTTCTAATCTTTAAAATAAGGGAGTTGGACCACATGGCCTCTAAGGACCTAAATACTTTGATCCCCTAGAAATTAAATCTCAGGATCTCCGTTTCTGGTTGGCACATAGTAAGCACTTAATAGATTGTTTCCTTCCTCTTCTCGTTCCCCTTCTCCCCTTGGCCTCCTTCCCTTAAATGCCAGAAGGAGTAATAGGGAGTCATATTGCTCATGCCTATTACCACACCCCCTGCTTCACTATGTCTTAGCTCCAATATAATTTTTTTCAACTTTCTTCTTGCCACACATAAAACCTGTGAATGACACATAACTTCTTTCTGACTCCTTTAACTTTTTATTCATTTATTTTTAACATTCATTTTTTTTAAATTTTGAGTTACAAATTCTCTCCCTTCCTCTCTCCCCTCCTCGAGAAAGCAAACAATGTGATATCAATTGTACATGTGAAGTCATGCAAAACATATTTCCGTAATAGCCATGTTGCAAAAAATAATTTTTTTTTAAAAAACAAGAAACATAAAGAAAGTGAAAAAAGTATGTTTCAATCTCTATTCAGAGTCTTATCAGTTCTCTCTCTGGAGGTAGAAAACATTTTTCATCATGGTCCTTTGCAATTGTCTTTGATCATTGTCTTGAAAAGGGTAGCTAAGTCTTTCATAATTGATCATTGTTACAATATTGCTGTTACTTTGCACAATGTTCTCCTGGTTTTGCTCACTTCACTTTGCATCAGTTCATATAAATCTTCCCAGGTTTTTCTGAAACCATCCTGCTCATTAATAAAACATAAGTTTTGTGCTTTCTTTCAGTGACATCTGCCATGAGCTATTAGGGCATGTTCCATTGTTTTCTGATCGAAGTTTTGCTCAGTTTTCCCAGGTGAGGAAATAAATTTCTGTATACATTCAACAAACACTTATCAATTTCCTACTGTATACCTCTGTATACCTACTATATAGCTCTTTACTGTGCTAGGTACTATGTATGGATAATAGAAACACGAATTAGGCAATCTGCCTTCAAGGAATTTACAGTCTAGTAGGCAAGAGATTTGTATGCAAATACAGTATTTTAATATACGACTTCTTAACATATGTGTGATGGACCCCTTTGGCAGTCTCATAAAGCCTATAGACTCATTAGAATAATGGGGATTTTGCTTTTGTTTTTGTTTTAAAGACTACATTTCCTTATATGTGCCTGGAATCCAGTAAGCACTTAATAAATAGTTATTTCCTTCTCTTCCCCTTCCCCATATTGTCCAATATGGGAGGAAATCCAACAGCTATTTCTCAGTCCCATTCTGCTCAATACAGGAGTTTTGACCCTCTTCATTTCCAAAATGGGCCAGTTCACCTCTCCTTAGGTAACCTAGTACTTTCCCTATTCCCTGTTCTTCCAGGCTTGCCATCTCAATGCCAAATTTAATGCAGACACAGAATTGGTATAGCCTATTATACCTCAGAACCTAAGTCAAGAGATCCTACAGCCTTTGCCTCCCTGGTACCTATCATTACAGGTGTTTACCATCACACCTGGCCAGGATAACATTTTTAAATGCAGAGGATCACACAGGAAACCAATTGTATTGAAATATAATTCCATACATACACACACACACACACACACATTTGTGTGTATATACATATATATTTGTATGTGTATATATACACACATGCATTTACATAAAACCAAGTTCACAGACCCCAGGTTTAGAACTCCTGTAAGCAAGGCAGACTATAAGTGCCATAAGAGATTTGGGAATAAAGTGCTGGGGAAGTGTGGAGAGATGAGAAAGATCATAGCCAAGATTTTTTTTTGTTGGGGGGGCAGTCATTGGAAGGTTTTATGAAAGAAGATTCTGTTTAGCTGGTACCTGAAGGATGAATAGGATTATGAGAGTTGGGAGGCATGACCAGACTCATGCTTTAGGGATAGCAATTTGGCCACTATATGGAGTATGGATTGAATAGGACAGAAGATGGATTTGGGGGGTTCAATTAGAAGACTATGGCAAAAGTCTAGGGGAAAGGTGATGGGAACCTGTACAAGGGGGGTAGCTGGGTGAGTGGAGAAAAGGGGACAGACAGGAGATATATTATATCACCTCCCATTTTATCCAGTATGACACTTTGTACATCATATAAACTTAGTAAAGTGGCTGATGGACCCCTAGCATCTAAGAACACACTTTTTTATTGTTTCAGGAAATTGGCCTGGCTTCTTTGGGTGCCCCTGATGAATATATTGAGAAACTGGCAACGGTAATATGAGCTTTGTGGGACTTTTGAATGATCATCCTGGACTAGGAGACAATTATAACAGTATAAGCAGGAGTCCTTTGACTCGAAGTCTGAACACTTGACTATTTTGGAGAAGTCAGGGAGACTTTTAAGAATCAGTACAGCACAGTAAAGTACTGGGACTCAGAATCAGGAATACCTTGGGCTAACTGGGTGACCACAGCCAGTCACTTAACCTTTATGAGCCTCAGTTTCCCCACATGCAAAATAGGAATAATAATAGCACCTAATTCACAGGGTTGTTGTGAGAGTCATGTGTTTGTGTGTGTGTGTGTGTGTGTGTAAGAAAGAGAGAGAGAGAGAGAATGAATGGGGGTGGGAGTGGGGCATGCTTCACCCAATTTTCCGTTTCAGATCTACTGGTTTACTGTGGAGTTTGGCCTCTGCAAACAAGGTGATTCCATTAAGGCATATGGTGCTGGGCTCCTGTCTTCATTTGGGGAATTACAGGTGGGTAATATGGGCCTACAAGAGCCAATGACAGTTTCCACAGACTCAAGCATTGGTGGGGGGGGTGTTATTGTTGTAATTGGCCTAGTTGTAGCTCTCTTCAAGGCACCCATCTACTAGAGAAGAAGAGAGAGGGTGGGGCAGGATAGCAATGGAGAAGGGAAGGGTGAATTCTCTTATAATTATGACTTTGGGAAGTTGGGGGATGTCCAAGGCTACTCTGCTTCATGACCTTTACATTCCCACCAATTGACTGATTTGCTGTTTCCAGCACTCAGAATTCCACCTTTCATTTCAGTGCTTTTGCACGGCCCATTTCCTGTGCCTGGCATATGTCTCATCCTTAGCATACTTTGATGACTCAGGAAGAGAAAGTGAGGCTGAGGGACTTTTCACAACTGTGCTTCACTTAAATCCAATTCATGCCAAGTCAAGACATCACTTGTGATGTCACTAGTCCTCTTCAAAAACAAAAGAAGAGCAACAGCACTCTCTTGGAATGCTTAACTGAGGGCTTAAAAAGGCTTAGTTCAAGTGCCAAGTCCTATGGAAAACCTTTCCTGATTCCCCCCAGTTTGTATAAGGCTCTGTTCCTCCAGGGGCAGCTAGGAGGCACAGTGGATAGAATACCAGGTCTGGAGTCACTTGAACTATAGCCATTTCTTAATCCTTGACTCTCACTACATGGCCAGCCAGACTTGCCTCTGAGAATACCTATCATCTATTCCGTACATATCCTGCTGGTATCTTACATTTGTTTGCACGTTGTCTTAGAATGCAAGGTCCTTGAGGGCAAAAAATGTATCTGTGTAGCTCTAATGCTTAGTACAGTACCTGGCACATAGTAGGCACTTAGTAAAGGTTTGTTGATTAACTATTAACTATTAATTGAAAAAAACTCCATTTCTGGCTTCCAGTACTGCTTATCTGATAAACCTAAGCTTCTACCCCTGGACCTCGAAACAACAGCAGTCCAGGAGTACTCTGTCACCCAATTCCAGCCTGTGTATTTTGTGGCTGAGAGCTTTAATGATGCCAAAGAAAAAGTGAGGTAAGTCTGCTTTCTGACAACCTCATTGTAAGGCTGGGCTCTTAACTTTTTTTGTATCGTAGCCCCCACTGGCTGTCTAGTGAAGCCTATGGATTTCTCTCCAGAATATTGTTTGTTACCTGATTTCATAATGGAAAGAAAAACTAAATTTCAGTTAAGACAGTAGAAAAAATTAAAATGTATTTTTTTTACATCCAAGTTCACAGACCATCTGAAATCTGTTCACACACCCCTCTGAAGGATTTGTGGACCCTTTAGGTTCAGAATCCTCAGCAATAAAATGATCTTTCTTTCAAGCTGTGGGCCACTGAGGGCAGATCTTCAGGTGGTATGATGGTACATAATAAACACCAGAAGTGAATCTCCCTGCTAATTATTTTTTAAAAGAAATTCTCTAGATCAAATTTTGGCCTTCACCCAAGTCTCTGTTTTTGCCTTTAGGAGCTTTGCCTCAACAATTCCTCGACCCTTCTCAGTGCGTTATGACCCATACACCCAAAGGATTGAGGTTCTGGATAACACTAAAAAGCTCAAAATTTTGGCTGACTCCATCAGCTGTAAGTAATGGTAGCCTTGGGATTCTCTCTCTTTAGAGGGCAGCCGAAGGGGCAGAAGGGAGGTCCGCTATTTGTGGAAAATTAGGAAAGACAGCTAAGTTTGACTGATTGAGAGGCAGATAGATGGTAACAGCATTTAGAGTGTTGAATGTGGATTCAAGAGGACCTAGGTTTAAATGCAATCTCAGATTGTTACTAGCTGTGTGATTCTGAGCAAGTCACTTTAACCTCCAGGACATACCATCTGGATGGACTGCAAGTTGGGTCCATGGTTTAACAGGAGGGGGCAGCTAGGTGGCACAGTGGATAGAGCACTGGCCCTGGAGTCAGGAGGACCTGAGTTCAAATCTGGACTCAGACAAATGATAGTCACTAGCTGTGTGACTTTTGGCAAGTCACTTAACCCCTCTGCCTCACCAAAAAAACCCCAAAACAAACAAACATAGTTTAACAGGAGGAAAAAAGAAGGCTGGATTACTTTGGGGAAATTGCAGCGATCCTTTACTGACCCCAAGTTTCCCATGAAAGCCAAGGTCCATCTTTTCAATAGTGACATTTACTAGTGTAGCTATTTGACAGTGGGACCTGAAACACCATCACTTCTAAAGAGATAAAGATGAATATCCCACAGAGGCCAATGAAGAGGTTCATGGAGGGTTGATCAGGCTACGAAGTCAAGTCAGGAAACACTTATTCATTTTTAACTAAAGTAGAACTCCAAAGCAGAGCAAAAGTAAAAGATGTCATTAAATAATTCCCTGACGGGAGAAGAGGGGCTGACTGAAGGACAGCCAGATTTCTCCACTGGTCCCCTCACAATGTCAGGAGAAATCAAAGAAGGCCTCAGGCATGTTGGGTGAATCCCTTACTGAAACATTTTGTAGAGACATGGACAAGCCAGGTTGGGCAGGCATGGAAGGGTTGTGATCATCATTTCTTGCAGGACCTCCTGCTTTGACGGGGTAATAGAACTATATTTCAAACTTGGATTTTGGCTCTTCATGGTAATGATGGCAAAGTTCCTTCACACTCTAAAGACCTGTGATTCTATGTCTCATTGGTCCTTGGAGGAAGAAGGTGGCAGGAAATCTGAAGTCCAGCATGCCTCAGTTTACCCACTAGTAACTAGACTGAGCTTTCTTTTCAAGAGAACAATCAAACAGAATGCTTGTCAAGTCTATTGCTTTGGGAGTTGTGAGTTGGACTGAGCGAATCTATAACTGACTTTTTTTAACTTGTTCATGGTGTTTTTGCTTTGTAGGTGAATTTGGAATCCTCTGCAATGCCCTTCAGAAAATGAAATGAAGATGTGCGCCAGGTTCTGGAATTATCAACTTGTTGACCATGTGCATGGAAATCCTTTTATTATCCTATCTAAAACATCAGAATTGTCAATTTTACAAATAGTCAAAAGCTATACATGCTTTATTTAATTTTAAATGACTGTATATTAGCACCCACAATTCTGTCCAATTGACCTTTCTGAATCATCTCGATTAGGGAAAATCATTCTTTTTTTTCCTGCCTAGTTTTGGATTAGTGATCTCCCATATTCGTAGTGAGGTTAGTATACATTTAGGATACCAATTATTCAAAGTTGCAAAGAATGACAGGTTTTTTTGTGACTCAGGTTAAAATTCCACCTCTCACATTCAATAGTCATGTAAGCTTGGAGAAGTCACTTCTCCCTGACCTCTTGGCTTCAGTTTCTTGATGTATTACATGGGGGCATGTTGAACTTTACTTAATTCAACACGGTTTCATTAAGCACTTACTATTTGCCAGGTGTTAGAGATTAAAGGACAAAACCAAAAAAGGACCAAAAAACATCCTTTCCCTCAAAGAGCTTGTATTCTAATGAGGGGAGACATGACACAGGGGAGAGGGATTGCGCTTGTAATTTCCTTGGTATGGGGAACTCCAGTGAGACTTCCTCTATCAATGTAGGCTAGCACTTCTTCTGAAATTTCTAGTCCTAGAGATTTGCCCAAGTCACCAAGAGGATAAGGAATTTGACACAGCTATGTAAATACAAATTACATGCCCAATTTGTAAAAGAGGGAAGAGCTCTAAAAATGAGGTTGAGAGAATGAGTATTTACCTCTTAAGATCCCAGATTTAGAGCCATCAGGAACCTTAGAGGTCATCTCTCTAACCTGCTCACTTGTATGATGAAGAAACCAAGTCCCATAAAAATGGAGTTCCTTGTCTAAGGTCCCACAGGTACAAGTGGCAAAATTGGGGATCTCAATCCAAATCTTCTGACTTTAGAGTCTGTGGTCTTAGGAGTATGCCAGACTGCCTCTCCAGTGTTAATTTCATACTGTTGGTATGTGGATCAATTAAGATAAGATATCTGAAGTCCAAAATGCTATGTAAAGACCAGAGGCTATTATTACTTTGTCACCCTGATAATGTGCTCCTGGAAGATTTTCCCTGCTCAGAGGGGAAATACTATACACATATATGTACACACATGTACATGTATGTATACCTACATGTGTGAAACACCACACTGTTTCACAAGTCATGGGTATATACATATATACATATGCATAGATATGTATGTGTATGTTTGTATATGTCCATGAGAATCAAGCTTCCAGGCTCTGTTTTGAATCCTAACTGGCACAGTTTCCTACTCAAATAAATCATATTTCCAAATCAGGCTTCTTTAATCTAGAAGACAATGAAGCCACGTTAAAAATGTGCTGTTACACGGAGTCCCCTGTAATAGACACACTCCCACATTGTTGTCCTATCATCTGGACTCTCATGGAAGGTAGAGAGTCTTTTCCCTTATCTAGTATGATTTTCCAATAAGGACTCAAAACATTTTTTTTAGGGCAGTTCTGGTGTCAGGTCACTGTGTGCTTTTGTCCTGGACCATTCACAAATTGCAATGGGTGTGAGATAAAGAAAGCAGCTGGGCTTAGCCTTTCCTGCCTGCTTCCCATGGTGGTAGCAGCCAAGGCAGAAGTCAGCTTCACCTTTGTTGGATATCCTAATGGTTCTATTGTGGAAAAAAATGTCTTTATTCAAACATGTACACAACTCTTTAAGCAGCTGCTTCCACCATACTGAGACAGTATGAATGCTTAGATGAATGCTATTCATTTGTCCTTTGACCTAAAAGTGTCTTTATTAAATAACATGGTATCCTACATTGTGTATAATGTGTGACTGCCATGCTCCTATCTACTTTTCCACTACCCCCTCAAGTGCTTTTGTAAACTTGAGAGACTGGCATTGGTTCTAGAGGTAAAATTAAAGTTTATCCCCTGAATGTATCACCTGAATTTATCTTCTAACTCTCAGAACTAGAAAGGATCTCAGAGGTAATCTCCTCCATTCCCTTGTCAGATGCATGAAATCTTTTTATAACATTTTTTCCAATACTGGCCTACCTGAAAGGTTGATCATATAATCAAGACCACATAATTGTATTGGGAATTAATACCTTTTCTGTGCAGCTGGAAAAGGCTGGATTTGGAGTCAGGTGAATTTGGGTCTGAATCCCATCTCTGATGCTGTTGCTGGACAAATCGCTTAATGTCTCTGAAACTCTTCTCTGCAGAGAAAGAACAATATTTGTACTACCCATGAGAAAGAGTTGCTCTGTGGTTCTAATGACTTTGTTTATATAAATATCAACCATTATTATTATGGATTTCAAGCTTCAGTTAGTTGTACTTTATGATTGAATCTTTATTTTTTGTTGCAGACTTTTTCATTAGGAAGTGACTTTTTGCCTTTCATTTAAAAGATTTTTAGGTAATTGAAATTAAATTTTAATCTTTTAGACATGTTAAATTTTTATAGAAAAATATTACACAATTAATGGAATGTCTTCTCTGAATTTTCAATTTGTAATTTATATTACTGGAGAGAGCATCTACATTATGGGGTGGATCATTCTATCTGACAGGCAGATCATAAAGATCTAGAAGGATTTCAGAGATCATCAAGTCCATCCCCCCATTTTACAGATGAGGAAAGTGAGGCTGATGGATATGCAGTGACTGGCCCAAAGTCACAGCAGAGTAAACACCAGTGCAGGATTTGAACCCAGGTCTTGACTTCAGGGTCAGTGCTCATTCCATTGGAGCATAAAGCCTCATCCAAATTTTATGGATGTCTTTTAAATGGTATTCAGTTCTTTGCCACTCAATTTTGTAGCAAGGTGTCAAATGAATTAGTCTCTTATTAACAACAGTAGCAATCATTTTCTGGATGATTGATGATGACTCTTTATAAGTGAAGAATTGTATGAAATGATAAAAATTTATGTCTGTGTGATAGCAGTGTTTGTTACTGATCAGGAAATTCAACTTGTAATTTTTTTAATGTCTATAATTCATCCTTGTTGAAAAGAACAGACATATCAAAGTGCAGAGTGTGTTTTGCAAATAAACTATTTTCAAGAGGAAAAAGTAACGAGAATTGATATCTTTTCTTTGCATTCTTTAAAACCACTGAGAATGTCTTTTTTAAAGTCATTTTTAAATTTTAATTCCTTTTTGCTTTTTTTTCAAACATAGTTACTTGTCATTATTACCTCAACACTCCTTTAACAAAGAAAAAAGGGGTTAAGCAAAATAGATCGATACAGTGAGCCCAGCACCTGCAGTATCCACTCCCTTTACCACTACCACCTGCTTATCCTTGACAAGTGTATCCTTACACATTCTTCAATACCTGTCACGCATGGAAGTTCCAAGGTCAAATTTTGGGAGCACCAGGACAAAGAAAACCAGAAAGAGTTAGCAAAAATAAGTCTTACTAAAAGTTACAGTGGGAAAAAAGATTAAATAGGGGAGGTCAAGCTTCTAACAGCAAAAGGAAACCTGGGCAAAGAAACAGCTATGGGAAACTTCAAGGCCCAATCTGAATTAAGGTTTGACTAAGCCAAGTGCAGCATTTCCTCTTATTTTGGCTTCCTCATGGGAAGTCAATCCAGAGAGTCCTGTAGGTCACATGTTACAATGAAGGGATCTCTGAGAGCCAGCAGGGTTCAGGCAGCAGTCACTACTTGGCTAAGCAGATGTTCCATATTTCGACTGGAAGGGCAGGTGTTGCCCTATTTTATCTGGCTGAGCAGGATCTACTGGTAACCTCGAAATATATGATCAGTTCCAGACAGTGGCCACTGCAATAGCTAGAACTGAGAGAGACCATTTGTTCACTCCATTTTAATCTATAAAGTAATCTATAAATTCATCTCCTATGACAAACACATAGAGCAGTTGAAGGTTGATAGGAGTGGCTTCAGACTGACTACCCAGTACAGGTGACCAAAAAAGTGTGTCTTGAGGAATGTTAAAATGGATCAGGCTGACAAGCATATCTAAAAGGAAGCTGACCGTCTAAATGAAGAGAAAAGGGCAAAGAGAGTGATAGAAATTTTTTTAAAAAACTGTGGGAAAATGTTCTTTTTAAGGCAAAAGTGAAATACATTTTATATTTTCTCTAGATGTGCATATGTATTATATATAAGATATATGTAATATGTGCTATATATTACATACCACATAGTGCACTCACATGAGAAACAATATGATGTAGTTGGTGCATAGACAGCTGGCCTTGGATTCAAGAAGATCTAGGTTCACTTCCTCCCTCTGACACATATTGGTTGGGTGACCCTGTGGAAGTCACTTAACCTCTAAATACCCCAGGGAATTCCTAAGAATGTAAATTGCAGAAAACTGCACTGATAAAGTTCCTCATCAGGAAATCTCTTGTTGTTTTTGTTGAGTCATTTCAGTTCTGTCTGACTCTCTGTGATCCCATCTGGGGCTTTCTTGGCAAAGATGCTAGAGTGATTTGCTGTTTCCTTCTCCAGCTTATTTTACAGTTGAGGAAACTGAGGCACATAGGGTTAAGTGACTTGCCCAGGGTAACACAGCTAGTAAGTGTCTGAGGTCACATTTGAACTCAAGTCCTCTTGACTCCAGGCCTGCCAGTCTATCCACAAGCCACCTAACTACTCAAAGAGCTCTCTACTGGGAGTTAACCCATTTAAAAGAGAATATATAAAGTGCCTTAAGTTCATTCTGTTGAGAGAGTTTGTATGACACAAAAAGAGAGATTGTATATATCTGTATACACACATGCATGTAATTAAAAATCTGTAAGCTTTGGGGAGTGTTTCTTAAAATCTCTCTCACAGATGACGTAGATCTTAATTTTGGTAGTCTTAAGACATAGCCTTTTTATCTATAGTAACTTTTTAAAAAGATCACCTGGTAAATATGAACAGGAATACATAGTGTACATGTAAACATTAAAATAATTTCTTTTAAATCTACTTTAAAGCATTTCTATTGTACCAACAACCTGATTGTTACATTTATTACAGTTAATCAATGGGAAAAATCTTTACAAAGATTTATACACAAACGACATGATATTAATTGTAGGGAATGCTTTGAGTTCTTTGGATGAACAGCTATTATTGTCCCTTTCCCAGGGATTGCATACATAAATCTTGAGTCAATAAATGATCTATAAACATTTGTTAACCACCCACTATGGACCAGGCACCAGGTCAGACACTGGGAGGGCATTAGTGGCAAGTTGATGAGTTTGGCTTCTCAGATCCACTGATTAATTAAAAGGACGTTAGGAAATGAATGTGCATTGCAGGTTAAGTCCAGGAAGGACGTTGTTAGCAGAGGAGAGACTGTGACTGCCCATCTTTGTTGGAGTTTACAGTGGGTTTATCCTTTCACCAAAAAACAGGAGGAGGCTTGAATGAGATGCATTGGTTTTTCTTCTTAGAAGGAAATTAAGCCTTCCCTGCATCCAGCACAGTTTAGGATCCCAGATTTGGACCTGGAGGACACCTTGGAGATTACCCAGGAGTAGAGAACCTGTGGCCTTTAGGCATTTCATTTTATTTATTAAATATTTTTAAATGTATTAAATAATTTTATTTATTTTATTAAAAGAATTTGTTCAGTCAAAAGGCCACCCTTAAGGACCTAGAAGGCCACATGTGTCCTGAAGGCTGAAGGTTCCCCACCCCTGATTCTAGTCCAACTCTCTGAGACTCAGGGAGGTAAGTGATTTGTCACGGTCATAAATGGTAAGAAACAGAGGCAGGAAGTTGAATGCAATTCCTCTGACATCTAACCCCCCCCCCCCCAACAACCTCACAGGTTTTCAACTATATCGAGCTGCTTGCTTCTCACATCAGCCTTAGTGGTGATCCAGAGAGCTCTGGAACTCAGCTCTACCCTCTCAAGCACTTGCTGCTGAACTCTCCCAAATGCTGCCAGAATATCTGCCCTTCTCCATTGATATTCACAAGGGTCTCCCCAGCTTTCCCATATCAGATCTGGTGTTGAGCTTAGCTACCAGCTTGAGATATTTTGTAAATAAAGATGTCCTGGACTCCCTCTCCTGGAATACAGTCTCAGCACTTTTCATGTCTCTCACTCCTTGCTCTATGTAAATGGAAGCGTAAAACTCTGAGTTCCACTTCTGAATGTTTTCCCCCACTTTGTTTCCAAACTGCCAAAAAACACATTGAGACATGCTGATTCACTGGAAAATGGGATTCCCATTTCTCACTAAGGAGGCAAAGCCCATCTGATTCTCGTATCCCCTCCTTGGCTCCAGTCATCTCCATAATGCTGAATGCAGAGAGAACCAATTTTAAGAAGGGATCAAACTTCCAGGGAAATTGCCATGACCAAATATATATATATGGCAACGTGATGGCTTAGAATAGTATGGAAATTGGAGAACCTATGAAGAAAGACTGGCTGTGCCACGGCATCCTTGTGACTATGGTCAAATCACAAACACTGATTATCAGTTTCTTCATCTGATAATCAGGTGGACTTGACTATCAGTAAGACCCCTTCCCATCTGACATTCTGTGGTCTGAAGTTGGGGGTGGGGGTAGGTATCAGGTCACTTCTTTTTGGCTAGACACAAGGTTTGTTTTATAATAGATTCCTTCCTATTTGAATGCTTTCACATCCTCTACTCTTTAGGGTACTGGTAACTGGCTATTGATAATAAGTTCCTTTTATGTCCAGGTTCTCTGTTCTCTGAAAGTGAGAGGAGATCGAAAAGTTTCAGTCTGATGCAGGGCTAAGCTTTTCAATAGTCCTCGAATCCTATTAGAGAGAAGGATTCCAGGCAGGTTCCTTGGGAAGAAGCCCTTTGAAACTCACGTTTCTCTCCGCTCAGTGGGAAGAAAGAAGAGACAAAAGGAGAGGGTGAAATCCTCCTGGGAGAGTAGAGCCTTGATGGGAAGCACGGGAGGGTGGCTTAGTGGGGCTGGGGAGGAGACCGTTTCGATTGCTTGGCTGATTCTTTCTTCGAGTTATCTCTGCGGCTCCGCAAAGCTCTCAGAACATTGGACAGCTCACTCACCTTTCCAGGACAGGGAATCACTAAAGGAAGGGAAAGGTAGGAAGTGGTGGGGATTGGGGATAGAAGTAGGGGAAGGCGCTGGAAATTCTATGCCACACGGAGGTCATTTGTAAATGGGCAGCCTCAAATTGCCCCACGAGCCAGTAGTTCTGACATTTTACCTGAAAGTAAGAAAAGGAAAGAGACCAAAGATATTTCAGCAACAAAGATAAGGGGAAGCAAAGGGAAAATACAGAAGGGTGAATTGAATGAACTGGCCTGGCAGAACTTTAGAGTTTAGAGATCTACTTAGAGAGGCAGTGTTATACAGTGGAAGAGTGCTGGATTTGGAGTCAGAAAACCTGGGTTTGAATCCTAGAGCCTCTGCTTCCCACTAGCTTTGTGACCTCGGGCAAGTCTCTTTATGTCTCTGGGCCTCCTCTGTCAAATGAGGAGGTTGAATTAAATATCCTTTCAGCTATCTTCCAGCTCTAAACTTGTGATCCTAAAACCAGTATAATGTAAGTCCACAGAGGGTGGGAGTTATTTGATTTTGGTCTTCAACTAGTATGGCATGTAGTCTCGTATGTAATAGTCTCTTAATAAACGCTCCTTTTTACATGTAATTGAAGGAAACATAAAATACTTTAAAAATTAAATTACATGGTCTTTGGATCGATTTGATATTTGTAGTTGTTTGTCTAAGATTGCCAGCGGTCTGCCTGTGATCAAAACATTTCCATAACTTAGAAATCTTCCCTTCCAGGGCAGCGAAGTGCTGTGGGGGATAGAATACTGGACCTTGAGTCAGGAAGACTTAAATTCTAATCCTTCCTCACCAAATCTCTAACTGTGTTACCCTGGATAAATCATTTAGCCTCTCAGCCTCAGTTTCCTCACACATAAAATGGGGAAAATGACATCTATTCCACAAAGTCGTTATATGGATTAAATATGATAATATAAGTAAAATGCTCTGAAAACCTTAAAGCACTATGTAAATTTTAGTTCTTATATTTGGATAAATGTATCCATTTATTTGTAAAATATATCCATTTTATTAATGCTCCATATTAACTCAAAAGTAGCTGTCGCAAACTTCCCTCTTCTTATTCACTAGCATCACCTATTTTGATTTGACTCTTCATTTGTAGGTCAAATAAAATCAGTTCCTTCTGTCTCCTGACCACACAGACGGTTTGCAGCGACAATGATCCTGCTTTGGGAGTAAGATGAGATACTGACGTGGCAATGGCTAATGCTCCCATGCATCAGATATCCCCATTTTTATTGGCATGGGAACCCTCCATTCTGGGCTCCCACTGAAAGACCTCTGTCATTTGGGACAGTGAAATGGTAGCCTTTTAGTAGATAGTATGACAGTGCTGGGGAACCCCAGCATCCCAAGGCTAACAGCAAGGAGGCTCTGAAGATTTAGCCAACTTGGTCTTGAGCCTTCCCCACTTAATGGGATCCAGAGCTTGTGCTCTCCTCATATAGTCTCATATAAGAACTTAGAAAAATGATGCTATAGCTTCATAAGAGGAGGCTCAAAGCTTTTCTTCCACTTAATATCCAAACTGGCAACTATATTAAGATGACAAAATTCAATGTGCATACACTATGGTGAAACAAACATGTTAATATATTGCTGGTGGAACAGTGAAGGGTGGAGTTTTACCTCAATGATATATTTTCCCGAGGGCCTTGCACCATGCTCTGCACAAAGTAGTTACTAAATAAATATTTGTTAATTGTCAAAATAGCAACAATGACAAGATGAGAAGAATGAGAATATTGGTAACAAATGCATACAAATGATCTGGTTTAAGAGGATTAAAGAATCAAGGTTTAGAGGAAGCAGAGATTTTTAACTGTAACAGTCTCCCCTTCTCCAACAAAGCCTCTAGCAAATAGAAAATGGAAAGGTAATTTTTTATTCACTGTTAAGGGAAACTACTCTCTCTTTATTTCCACACCCCAACAGACATCATGCTATTATTCGTGCTTACCTCTAGGACAGAGAATTGTTCACTTGTGCAGCTGTAACTCATACCCTCTCAAAAAGCAAGAGCCTAGTCAGAGCTATACCCACTTCTAACAATGAAATATTTGCAGGTTGCAGAGTGAAAAGTTTCCTAAAAAGTTTAATGCTAGAAAGTGACAATTTTAAAAATTCCTAAGCCAACATTGCCTAACAGCAGCAACTCATTATTATTTTTTTAATGTCGTGCGCCATTTTGTCAACCTGATGAAGCCTAGGGACTCCCTTCTCAGAATAATGTTCTTAATGCATAAAATAAAGTACATAGGACTACAAAGGAAACCAATTATGTTGGGATCTAACTATCAAATACATTTAAAAAAAACAAATTTGGGCAGCTAGGTAGTGCAGTGGATAGAGCACTGGCTCTAAAGTCAGGAGGACCTGAGTTCAAATGTGACCTCAGACCAAACACTTGACACTTAATAGCTGTGTGACCCTGGGCAAGTCACTTAACCTCAATTGCCTAAGAAAACAAAAAACCAAACAAACAAAAGCAAACAAACAAAAAAACCCAAATTCACAGATCCTAGGTTAAGAATCCTTACCTTAGAGCATTACAAATGACCAAGTATAGACATAATCACATTTTAGCCTCTCTCTCCAGCCTCAAAAATGCAGAGAAAACATCTCAATCACACCAAGGAAAGATGGGCTAGTTTTTCAATCTTCCAACCTGGAACACACCAGTCAGACTGTCTTCCCAGCTTAATGCTGCCCGGGGTGCTGGGTCTTAGGTAGACATAGGGTATAGAGAGTATAGACACAAAGTTAAGCCCAAGAAGAAAACTGACTACAAATGCTTGGTGATACAGGACAACCCAAACTGCAACGACAGTGAAACATAAATCAATATTGGCCAGTTTTTAGGAGAAAGTCTGAGCTGCAAATCTGAACTGACTCACA
The DNA here is from genome assembly GCF_003287225.1 of Phascolarctos cinereus. Taxonomy (NCBI): domain Eukaryota; kingdom Metazoa; phylum Chordata; class Mammalia; order Diprotodontia; family Phascolarctidae; genus Phascolarctos; species Phascolarctos cinereus. Next base: position 272,204,635 of record NW_027555514.1, on the reverse strand, counting down.
GGGTATTGTTTCTAAGAAAATGCTTTTCATTTTTAGGAACAGAAGCAATCCATATGTGCTTGTAATATATTTTTATGGTGCCATACGGCTACAAACCATTCCCTGACCACAGAGCAATGCAACTTGTGGGTAGGTCTTGAGAGAAGTCATCTTCTGATGGCTGGCTATGATTTAGATGAGGTCAGGGATATAAAACTCCTAAAGCCTGAGGTGGGAGCAGTATGGTACTGGAATTGGAGTCAAAGGAGCTGGGTTTAAATGCTGTCTCTGTCCACCCATTCCCCTTATCTGTTTGACTGCGTACTAATCACTCAAACACCCTGGGGCTCAATTTCCTACTCTGGAAAACAGGGGAGTGTTGGGCTAAATGAGGATTCCTTCCAGATCTAAATTCATGTTGAGGACAGGGGCTGCATTGTTTTAACCTCCCCCAAACCCCTTTCCAGAACCTAGCACAGGATCTGGTACATAGTAGATATTTCAACAATTGGTTTTTGAATTGACTCAAATTACACTGAATCCAGTAATCCATTCCAGTAATTTAGCAGCCCTCTATTCAGCTGAGGTTCTTTACCTTAGTTCTACAAAATGCTTTTCAAGAAAAAAAAAATATTTTGATGACTGCATTTCTATATTAATTGGTTCCTTTTATAATCATATCATTACTTTTATGTATTTAAAAACATCTGAAAAGGAGCTCATAGGCTTTACCAGACTGTTAAAAGGGTACGTGATATAAAAAAGGGTTAAGAATCCTTGCTTTGTATTTAAAAGGAGCAAGATTTGGGGGAGAATTGAAGAAATGATCAGTGGGGGCTTATCAGTCCAAATCACCTATCTCTTTTAAGTTGGAGAGTCCCAAGATCTCAGAGGGAGGTGAGGCACAGGGATAAACATGAAAAGAAACTTTCAGATCACCAAGGTAGAGAGCCCCAGCCCCACCTCCCTCCTCCGAAGCCTGGCTCTGGGTAGTTGGAGGTGGGGGCCAAGCTCTTTATAAATTCCATTCTCTACGGCCAATTGCCTTTCAGCACCAAGGACAGTCCTCACCTTCTGGCTTCCCACAAGGGCTCAGCCCAGCCAATCCAAACAGGCTGAGGAAAGGAAGCAGGGGGAGCTACTTTTCACCAGATTCTCTTCTCCTCCTAGATCAACTGCTGGGTCTGCTGAGTGAAGTCTGAGGTGTTGCTGTTCCATGAAGATGGAAGTCTCCCACTCCCATTCCCCTCCCTTCCCACCAAGGAGAGGAAATGGACAGGATGGTAGCATGGAGGAGTCTGGAGCCCCCTGTACCCATCCCCAGGCTGCTAAATGGGAGGGAGAAGAAGGCAGAGCAGAGATAACCATACTCTTCTCCCTTGGGAAGGCTGGTTTGTCAAGGGCTGCCCAAGTCTTTGAGGTATTGATTATTTCCACCTAGAGGGACTACAAAATCCTTGCTGAAATTTGGTCAAGAAACTCAGAAGCATACGGCTTGAAGAAAGTTAAGCTCTTTCTTCTCTTGAATGTCTTACAGTTCCCCTTAATTTTCAACATTAAATTACTAACATTCTCCTTTAACTCCCTTTCCCTGTCTATTTTCAATATATAATCTCCTTTTCCAACTAATTTACTATCAGTTACAAATCTCATCTCCGCCTTGACCTTTTTTGCTCTTTCTTGTCTCCCTCTAGCCATCTAGGTCAAACAACATGACAAAACCCAGAATACCTGCTCCCAGGCCTTCAGATAGCAGGGTCAGGTGCTTGTCTGGAATGGTCTGGTCATTTCTGGGAATGAGACTTTCAGAGGAGATTCCCTGTAGGGTTATACTTTCCATCCCATAATCATGGCCCCTCTTGTTGGAACTCAGCAGGATGGGAAATTCCTTCTCTGGTTCCCGTGATCATTCCTGAATGTTTTGGGGAAGAGGAGTAAGAAAATAAAGAAAATGCTCCTTTCCCTCCAATTAGGAGAGTGCTCTTCCAGAGGGTCTATCTGAGACTGGAAACCATAGAAGTTCACCTTTCCCATTTATATCCATGGGGAGCAGTTTCACCCATGAAAGAAATTCAGCAGGGTTCTGGTACATTGGAATGGAAGTCTATTCATTGAGGTTACATGTCACCACTGTGTAAACTGCTTAGTAATGGGAGTGGTCAATGGAGAAGGATTGGGGGTATCCTGCAGGATGTATGATGGCTCCTCCTCCATCCCCTTTTTCATACAGCTAGTCTGGGGAAGGGAGAGAATGAACCATTTTTTTTTCAGGGAGAAGGGAACAGAATTTAAACTGTTTCTGTTAATTCTATTTTATCTTAAAATGGAAATGCACATGTTGGAAGCTTGATGGGGGGGGCAGGGGGATGGGAGGGAAATCTGAGTTCTTTACCTGAACCGAGAGTTTAAACAGCAACAATAACGAAGCTCTCCGGGTTAGTGTAGATGCATGTTTATTAAATGACTCATTGTTTTCAGCTATCAGAATTTCTCAGATGCTTTTCTTCCCTTCTTCTCAGTCCTTTGAAACTAAAATCCACCATCTAGAAACCAGGCCCGCCTCCAACGCCAAAAACCCTTCGCACCATCTGGAAGTTCTTATGAGGTGTGAAATCCATAACTCGAGCATCAGTCTGCTCATCAGCTCCTTGAGGAAAGTGGCTGAGGATGTAAAAATTCACTGGGAAGGAAGAGGTATGTAGGGCTTCCATACTTTTCTTCATCAGCTCAGTAGGCAAGGCCAGACATAAGGATACAAGTACCTGGATTCTCCACTTTTTTTTTTTACCATCTCTGCTATCATTTGGCTCCTCCCGCAGACCCACTCTTTTCTTTCTTCATTCTAAAAACATTTATTAGGTGTCTACTTTGTATAACCTTGGATGTGGCAGCTAGGGCTTACCTCCCCCTTCCCCCAGGGCACCAATATATATAGGCCACTGAAAATGCTTGCAGCCCTTCAGCGGAGTAGTTGCAGCTGACAGCACCTAGTTAACAAGAATTATTAGGCAAAATTAGGAGCTGACATATTGCTGCCCTCACCATAGAGCTACACACCTGAAGAGTTCTTCCCCAGTCTGCCCTATCCTGTTTCAATATCTTTCTTCACTCAAAGGACCTATCTCCAGGGGTGTCTGTCTCCTTCTGCTTCCCACAAGATGATGTTCTATGACCTCCCTCAAATTAATTTGTCTTTAAGCATTTAATTGAAGGCATTTCATGCCATTTCCCTGAGGCAAAAAATGATTAGTTACAGGTCTTAGAGTACCTGCTAGGTTCTGAGGGGTAGGAGAAAAGGAGGAGAAATAAAGTTTAATTATAATCTCTGTCCATGGAACTTACAGCCTCAGAGACGGAATAAGATATAAACATAGATATAAAACACTAAATGATGAATGCATCTGGAGAGTTTAAAAACAAACGCTTTTCAAGGTCTAAGGGGTATGTGTGTGTGTGTGTGTGTGTGTGTGTGTGTGTGTGTGTGTGTGTGTGGTGGCATCTGAAACAGCATCAGGAATGATTGAAGTCCAAAATATGTCAAGAGAATTTCTTGTTAAAGACCTCACCTTGGGGCAGTTAGGTGGCGCAGTGGATAGAGCACCAGCCCTGGATTCAGGAGGACCTGAGCTCAAATCTGGCCTCAGACACATAACTCTTACTGTCTGTGTGACCCTGGGCAAGTCACTTAACTCCATTGCCTAGCCAAAACAAAACAAAACAAACAAAAAACAATAAAGACCTCACCTCTCCAGCTCAGGTAGAGGTAAACCACTATTTGGAGGGACCATTTGGGAATCCCTCAAAGTAACATAGATTTTACTTGTTGAAAGTATATACGAAACAGACCAGGTTAAAAGGGAGCAAATGGGAATAGAATAAAAGCCCAGAGGGCTCATTAGCTCCAGTATATATATAATATAATATATATTATATACACATATATATGTATATACACACATACATACACATGCATGTATATACACACATACATGTGTATATATATATACACATATACATATGCATATATACATACATACATACTACCTATGTTAAAATGTTCTTTTCCTGAATACAAGAAATCTGCTGTCCCAAGGGATAGGTATCTAGCTAATTTAGGAGCATTTTTTATAACAATCTGGTAGTACAAGCCTTATACATATAATTGCTGGGTCTTTGACCATCTACATTACTATTTGCTGGGTCTTTTTTCTCCTACATTCAGAAAGCCTCCCCTTTCTTTCCAATAAAAGGACGTTTGACTTTTTTTCCCCATACAGTCCCTTGGTTCCCAAAGAAGACTCAAGACCTTGACAAATGCCATCACTTGGTTACCAGGTTTGAACCCAACTTGAACCATGATCACCCAGTAAGTCAAACACCCTGTCTTAAATGTGTATGATCACTTTTGTTGCGGTATGATGGGCTGGGTACAATTCACTTCCTTACCTTTTAGATTTAACATCCTTGGAAATGAGAGTTACATAGCACTTTCTATCTATTCTCTCCTGCAGTCCTTACAACAGTCCTTTGAGATTTGTACTGTGGGTGTTATTATCCCCATTTTATGAATGATGAAGCTGAACTAGAGAGAGGTTAAGTGACTAAGTATCAGAGATTTGAACCCAGGTCTTCCTGACTCCAAGTCTCAAACTCTCTCTAATACATAAAAAATTTTAACTATTATCTCACAACACTGTGAGGTAAGATTACTTGGAGTTGAAGCTGCTTGAAGGTGTGGATAGAGTGTTGGACCTGGAGTCCAGAAACCCTGAGATCAAAACTCACCTGAGATGCTTAATGGCTGTGTGATCCTGGGCAAAGGACTTCATTTTTTCAACCTCAGTTTCCTCACCTGTGAAATGGGGAGAAAAAAAGAATGTCTGTCTCAGAGCACTGTTATGATGCTTAAATTAGATAGTATGTGTAAAGCAAACCTTAAAGCACCATATAAAGGCTAGATATTGTTATTTTCACTTTCCTCATTTTAAAGATGAGAAAATTGAGGCTTGGAAACATTAAGTGACTTATACAAGGCAACAAACTAGTCAGTGGCAAAGCTAGGTCTGAAACCCATGTCTCCAAGTCCAATGCTTTTCCCACTATACAACTCTACAGGATGTAACTGGTCCAGACAAAGATGTTCTCACCTTTGTTGGTAAGAAAGTGACCTATGATTCACAAAAATGAGCTGAGCTTGCTATGTTGAAAAATGTCTGGTTCCAAAGGTGGGATCACAGAACTTTGAGTTGGAAGGGGCTTTAGAAACTGATCAGTGCAGGGGCTCTTATCTTGATGTCCATGGATCTTCAAGGGATAGATTTCAGCAGGCTCATGAATTGGAACTTGGATGTGTAAAATATATATCTTTATTTCAATATAATTTGCTTTCTTTGTAACCCTCTGTATTTTATTACATGAATTTAAAAACGTTATCCTGAGAAGGGATCTATGGATTTCATCAGATGGCCAGAGAGGTCCGCAATACAAAAAAATAAGAGTTTCTGGTTCTGGTTGAACACTTTAAATTTTACAAATAACCAAGGTCTTTACAAATCTGCCCAAGGTTTATACAGACAGTAAGAGGCCCACTTCCATAGGCCTCAGTTTCCTCATGTGTATAATAAGGGCTTTGGACCAATAGGGACAATTACAGCTGTAAATCCATGATCCATGATTCTAATTCCAAATCCAATGCTGTTTCCATACACATCAAAGTATCCAGAATATAATAAGCAATTAAAAATGTTTGTTGACTTGCCTTTTCATTTCACACAGCACCATAGTGCAAATCAGTGTCTTACCTCGTAGGCCATCATGGATGATGCTACCTTTTCCACTAAGGCCTGTCCCCAGTAGCTATTCTCAATCCTAATTCTTCTTGACCTCTCTGCAGCTTTTGATACCATTGATCACTCTCTTCTCCTTGATACTCTCTTCTCTCTAGATTTGCAGGACACAACTCTCTCTTGGTTCTCCTCCTACTTATCAGAATGCTTATTCTTATTCCTCTTTGCCGGGACCTCACCCAGGTCATTCCTGCTAACCATAGAGGGCCCATTGGGTTCTGTCTCTGCTCCCTTTATACTATTTCACTTGGTGATCTCATCAGCTCCCATGGATTTAGTTAGCATCTCTATGCTGCTGATTCTCAGATATACTTATCCAGCTATAACCTCCAGATTCATATCTCCAACTGCCTTTTAGATATCTTGAACTGTATATCCAATAGACATCTCAAACTCAGTATGTCCAAAACTGAACTCATTCTCCTTCCCCCTAACTTTCCCACTCCTAACTTTCCTAATACTGTTAAAGGCAGCAACATCCTTCCAGTCCGCATTCCAAAGATAAATCATCTCAAGTCATAAGACAATGACAATTTATGCCCATAATTCACAATCAATGTTTATACTGAGCTCTAAATTTTTTATCCTATGGTCGTGTGACCAAAATTTGGTCTCCTATGGCCACTCTCCCACTCACCCAATATCCTTCCTAAAACACATGTATAGAATTTACTTAAGCTGTACTCTAATAACCATAGAATTTAAGAAGACCTAAAGGCCATCAGCATGTTAGATAGATCTTCTGTGGAGGAGCTATGGTAGAACATTGACAAGCATTGTGCAAGTCAAAAAAAATATGGATGAATTCACAGGGATGAATTTTGTATGTATTGGATAGAGTTTGGGACTTGGAGTCAGGAAGACCTGGGTTCAAATATCTGATACTTTAGTCGTTTAACCTCTCTCTCCCAATTACACTGATGATATTACATATTCATCAATGTCCAAACTAAGTCCAAGATATTAAAATACTAGACTGTCTCTTTTTCAGACGAGATAAGGGGCAGTAGAGTATCTTCTCAGGGAAGGAACTGAAGTGTTTGTGAAAAGGCCATAGGAAATGAGTCAGGACATTAAGTTCTAATCCCATGTTTTCCAATATTTATCTATGTGACCTTTGCCAAGTCACTCCAAATCTCTGGGCTTTAGTTTCCTCATTTTACAAATGAGGAAGTTGAACTAAATCAGCTCTTGTGGCCCTTTTAGCACTAATACTATGAATCTGGCCTACAGAAAACATCAGTAGTACCAATTCATATGATTGCTGCTACATTTCTATAAAATCTAGGATTTGGGTTTAAATTCTGTTTCTACTACTTACTATCTATGAGTCTATTGTCCTACTGTCTATTAACACATCAAGGACATCCTAGATGAAAACACAACAGAAAAACAGTGAGAACTTTGCAAATGACTTTCTACAGCAAACTTCTTTATGGTGATGCAACTGTCCAAGAAGAGTAGTTTCTATGTTGGGAGGAGTCAACGTTCAGGAGGCATTTGAATGGGAAGAGGCTGTTTCCTTGGTAGGCCAAAAGAGGGAGACAACATCAATCTAAAATATTTCCAAGTCTAGTGCTTAACTACATTGTGCAATTCACTGACCAGGGCTGGAGCAATTTCATTGGTATATTACAAAGCAATTCTTTGCAAGATATTTTTGCAGAAAAAATAACTTTGGGTGTTCCCATTTTCCAAAGGAAAGTCAACAATTGTTAATAATAGCTGTTTGTGTTCTCTGTAGTCATATTTCTACCCTGTGTGATAAACAATGGACTTAAGTCACATGTTTTCCGATGTGAGAGAAGCAAGCAATGAGCTCATACGAATAGAAAGCTGAAACTTATCTGCACAAAATTTAGAGACAAACAAAACAACAATAACAACAAAGCAACTGAATGGTACTATCTTAGACAAGACCTGTTTGAGGGTGTCATTTAATTTAGGGCCATCTCTACTCCAAACATTCACATGGACTATCTGTGCCTGACCTGTGGCAGAGCCTTCCAAGCTTACATTGGTCTGATCAGCCCCAGTTGGACACACTGTACCTTGACCCCAACATAATGATGTCATCTTGGTTCAATTCAAGCATGAAGGACAACAACCAACCAACAATTTCATTCTTAAATGTAGCTGTGATCTCCTTAATAACACGGTCAATATCAACTCATCTATGCCTTTTCATCACATTCAATTGCTGTTTATGCTTTTGCATAGATCTTTCACAGACGGTCTATCCATCATGGTCAAAGGCCTGCCTCTAGGTATTGTTTATATTCTACAGGTATGAGTGAATCACTAAAGTTTCAATTCTAGACCCCAGAGTTTAGGAAGGATAATGGCAACTTTGAAAGTGATGAGAAGAGGGTAAGCAGAATGGTCATATGACTACAAAATCTTTGATCTAAAGATGGAAGGGACCTTAGGGAGCATTTGTCCTTTCATTTAATAGATGAAGGAGTCTTGGAGTTCATGCTAAATGAGGATCAGTTGAAACAATGGGATATATTTATCCAGGAGAAAAGAAGACTTGGGGGATGCTGGTGAAGGTGAAACATGACAGCTATTTTAAAATATTTTAATATACATCCCACAGAGTGCAGTTAAACTTCCTTTTTGGTCCCAGAAGACAGTACTACAAGTAATGAATGGAACTTGCAAAAAGAAAAGTTAGACTAAATATCAGGAAAACTGTAAAGATAAAGAGAGCTACCACAAACTTGAATAGATTGCCTTGGGAGGTGATGGATTACCCTTCATCACACGCCTTAAATCAAAGTTTGAATCCCTACTTATTGTGTACCTTGTAGGAAGGATTATTATTCCAATACAGGTTGGACTAGATGTCTTTTGAGGTCCCTTCTGTCTCTGAAAATGCTGTAACTTTATGTCTGACTATATGGTCATTCTGTATGACCAACTCATCTCCTTTTCCATTTGTACATTTCCTCAAATAGATCCTCTTAAGCCACTTGTTGAATATATGTCACTATTGTAAATATTGCTACCTTGTACCCACCGTATACCTTGCACCCACACCTTTCTCCATTGCCCTCTGCATCACTGACTTACTGTAATTTCTTAGAAAATTGTGGTGGTTGGAAAGTCCCAGACATACAACATTACCTTTAATCCTTCCCCTGGTTAATAAAAAAGTCATACTTGTGTTAATTAATTAACTTATCTTTTCAGTCAAAGCAATTGATACCATAGTCCTCCTACATAGATATCTATGTAGTTATGTAGTAGGAAAAGAATTGGATTTGGAATCAGAGGACTTGGGTTCAAATCCCGGTTCTGGAATTTATTATCTAGAAGACTTCCCTCACTTCTCTGAGTTTCCTTTTCCTTCTAACTCAGAATTCTAAGATTTTTTTTTTTTTGGTGTATGTCTTAACTGAACTTTATGCAAGTTAGTGCCTTATAATCTGGAACTGGAAAGGACTCAAAATGAAACAGTTCCTGCCCTCAAGTAGCTTATGTTTTATTGAAGCAGATCATCTGTAGATTGATCAAAAACTAAATTTGCTATTGTTGTTGACTGTCAGAGCCAAAGGAATCACCATGATTCCAAATCCAGAGCTCTTTGGAGATGTCTTGTCTGACAGTCAAAGACCCCAACAAATTGAAAATCTTAGCTTATGGGCCTCCTTGATACATTTCAACGGAGAGAAATGATTGTTTCTCTCCTGTATTAATAACTATTGAACCAGGACCAGGGTTTTTCCCCTTTTCTACTTTCTCGTCTAGAAGTGCAACTAGTATGGGAAATCTTTCTCAAAGACTTACCCAGACTAAAGGTCTAATCAAAGACAGTGAAAGAAATTCTAAGTTCGGGCTAATGGGCAAATTCCTGCTCACTGCATTTGCTCAGACAGGTGTGGGAAAATGTGGATTCTCCTTTTTGTCAGACAGGTGATATGGAAATTGATGTCTCTTTGACCAAGACTTGGGTGATCCAAGTGATGTACCTAGGCAAGACCCTTGCTGAAATATGGCCCACTTCTCATTTTAATATTCATTTTCTCATTAATTGTTAACCAATCAGAGTTAAGTGCTACGTTCAGGAACACCCAGTCTTCCAAGAGCATATAAACTGTGAGCCTACCACTATGAGGATCTTTAGCATTCAAGAGTGCCACTGACCTCTTTTATTAATAACATGCTAGTATAATTAATAAAGTTACTAATTACTCAGAAATTATGTCTCTTAAACTTTTTGAACATCCCACAATGAAGCAAGTCTGCACAAAATCACAGACTGCTTATGGCCACATGCTGCTTGGGGCCCACCAAAGAATTTTGGGCAGCCAGCGAAAATGCAAATTCCTCAGCAAAACTGACTATGCGAAGTTCAGCCTGCACAACCTAGGGCTGCTTGTGCCCGCCATAGGATTTCAGGTGGCCCTGTACAACATTTGGCCTGCAGGCCACTTTGGTGGGCCACAAACAGTCTGTGGGACATAGGTTGTGCAGGCCTGCAATAAAGGAAAACGACTCTTGCTGTGAGATATGCTCATTTTTTTTGTAAATAGCTACTGTCACGGATGTTTCTTTCTCTAGGGCTACGCTGACCTGCAATACAAGAAACGAAGGGCAGAAATCATGGAACTGGCTGTCAACTACAGAGAGTAAGTAGATCACACAATCCTTTTATCTATTATATTTAAATGAAGATGGAGAGGCAGCATGATTTCCGGGGGTGGGGCGGGAGACATTAGACCTGTGGATTCAAAGGATCTAGGTTTGAGTCTTGACTTATTTACTATATTTTGGGCCAATCCCTTTGAGACTCAGCTTCCTTACCTGTAAAACAAATTGGCTTCTAGCTCCAAATTCTACATACCTAGGTATCAGGTATCTCCTTGGGCCTTTGTAAAATAATAGTTTTGGACTAGATTACTCCTAAGGTTCCTTCTAGTTCTAGTCAAGGTGCCTCCCTGAGTCTCAGTTTTCTCATTTATGAAATGGGTTGGAATTGGAGACCTCTTAAGACTTTTTTTTTCCAGCTATACTATTCAAGTCAAACTGAATCAAATTGAATCAGATTGGATTGGATTAAATTATTGATGAAGATAACGTCCCTGAAGCAGCAGGCAGTATGCTTGTCAAAAGAGAAGGTGATGGTGAGAGGGAAGGGCAAAGGGCTCTGGTGCTGTACAGGGGCCTGGCATACTGATTCCATGGTTTTGTATCAGTAGAGAGGAGGTGAGAAGTCCTTCCAGGGAAGCAACATGAGCAAAGGCACAGGGCCAAGAATAAATCTGGTTGATGTGGAAAAAATAATGGGCATTTACATAATTCTGTAGGGCTTTGCAAACATTATCTCATTCACATACAAACATATATTCAATGCAATCCCATGAGACAAGTGCTGTAGATATTATTATTCCCACTTCACGGATGAAGGAAATGAGGCTAAGACAGATTAAGTGACTTTGTCAAGGTCACACAACTAGTATACCTGAAAGGGGATTTAAACTAGGGTTCCAGGGTGTCACATTATGCCTGGTACATATTGAAGAGCAGCGAGAAATGATTGACTGGTAGGGTCAATTTGTAAAAATCTTAAAAGCAAGTAGTAAGAGTTTGGACTTTATGTGGAAAGCAATAGGGAGCCATCATAGGTTCTTGAGCAAGGAACCAATGTGATGAAAGTGGCATAAATGAAGATCAATGTGCCACACACATGTTATATGGATTGAAAAGGAGAGAAGCAAGAAGCCTATTGTAAAACTTGAACAAGGCGATAGAGGCCTGGATTAATTTAATGGCAAGGGGAATGGAGGAGAAATAGAAAACCCGAGAGCCATTTTGAAGGACAGAACAATAGAATTTAGTGACAAATTGGGGTAGATGATGTGCCTATTCTTGCCATTTTCAATCCCGTGATGGTGCTCAGTTAAAGTCTCTCTTTCCTGAGCGCACAGTTCCTGGCACATAGTAGGTACTTCATAAGTGTTTATTGATTGATTTCTGGTGAGCAGATGGTGAGGCCGTCCACATCGCTGCTTGAGAAATGTGTTACATGAGCAAGTCTTCTCTTTTTTCGCTGTTTTATGAATCAGATCTTTTCCTCATGCCAAGAGATACAAAGAAGCTACTGCACACACTCCTTGGGAGGAATCCTATTTCTAATGTGTCCCATTTTTCTTTTTGTTTATAAAGGATGATGTCTTTTAAACTTATTACTAAATCCCATATCAAATTGCTTGCCTTCTCAATGGAGGGGGAGAGGAAAAAAAAGGAAGAGAATTTGGAACTCAAAATCAGGGGAAAAAAAGTGAAAAAATTGTGTTTTTTATGTGTAACTTGGGAAAACTAAAATAATAAATTTAAATAAACTTATTACTAGACCATTATTAATTCCTTTTTGAATATCATTAATTGACCAGTTGACTGATGCTAATTTAATTTAATTCAACTCTATTCAGCTCAATAAATATTTAAAAACCTACTATGCAAGACATTGTGCTAACAGCAGAAAGAGGGCTAGTTACAGTCGGAAGACATGGGTTCAAACCCCACCTCTGAGGCTTTCTCCTTTTGTGACCTTGGGCAAGTTATTTAACTTCCCTGGGCCTCAGCTTCCTGTAAAATGAAGAAGTGGATCTATACGGCCTCTGAGGTCACTTCCAGCTTTAGAGCTGTAATCCCAGGGTCTCTGAAGAAGCTTACATTCTTGTGACAGGAGGAAGTGGGAACACAGCATGGGCATGCAAGCAAATAAATACAAAGCAATATGAAGAAAGGACCAGAGCTATTGGTTCTTGAAGTGAGATCAGTCAAGGCTCCCTGTCAGTCAGTGAACAGAGCTCTTAAAGTGTTAATGCTGACATGACAGCATCTATGTTTCCAGCAGGACAATCTTAGACTTTAAAAAAATGGACCTCTGGGGGCAGCTAGGTGGCACAGTGGGTAGAGCATTGGCCCTGAAGTCAGGAGAACCTGAGTTCAAATCCGGCCTCAGACCCATAACACTTACTAGCTGTGTGACCCTGGGCAAGTCACTTAATCCCTATTACCTTACCAAAAAAGCAAAAAAAAAAAAACGGACCTCTGACTTCATTGGTATAAAGCATTCCTGTGAGGAAATGTCCTCTGCCCAGGTTGATTTACACTGTCTCTGCCACTTTGAGATTTATAGTTGTTGGGAGAGTCCCTCACAGGGGGACATGATCACCCATGCAGTATTTGTCAGAGGCGGCATGAGGCCCTGGTATCTTCCCAGTTGTTAGCCCTCCTCTCCTTCCAAATTATTTAGTGATTACTTTCTGTATAATTTGTATATGTTTATTTGTGTACTTTCCTGATCAGACATCCCTGAAGATGGAGATAGTTTGACTTCTGTCTTTTAGAGCCTGGCACAGTGTACGATGCCCCAGTAGAAGCCCAATAAATGTTTATTGAAATGATTTGGGTCTGATCCTGTTATTAAAAAAAAGTGATTGAAATTTCATAATATGGTCCCTCCTTCCCTATTGATCAGGAAGCAAGGGAGAAGCTTGGAGGGAGCAGCCCCTTTTCAGAAACAACCAAAAAAGAAAGAAGAGATGGTTGGAACTGGGAAATATGCTGTTGCTAAAGGGATCCATTGTGTCTTCTTTTAAATATTTCTATAGATCGTAGATTTGACTAAGGAGGGAATTTAGAGCTCATAGGAACATAGCTCCAGAGCTGGATGGGACACGAGGCACCATCTAGTCTAACCCTTTCAATTTTATAGATGAGGAGTCAGAGCCTTCAACTCCCCTGAAGTGAAATTACCTCCCCAAGATCTTCCAGATAGTAAATGACAGAGCCAGACCCTAAGCCAGACCAGATCCTAAGACTCCGATCCAACATTCCATCCATTGCACCCCGCTGCCTCTCCGTAAAGCTGGTCCTTCCTTGAGCTAGAAGGCAAGGAGAAACTTCTCCGACAGAACTTCTGACAAAATCTGTCATGATGTGTGAGGAATGGTGTCACCTTAAACTCTGTATAGGAAACCATTTTTGGAGAAGCTTACTAATCAATGCTGCTAACAAATAAGTTGACATTAGGTAAAAAGGAAGCCAAATATCAACCAGTTGCTCCTAAATTTTGGTAGGCAAGTATGGAAAGATTCCTTTTAAATTAAAGCCAGTGGGATTTCAGAAAAACCTGGGAAGACTTACATGAACTGATGTTGAGTGAAGTGAACAGAACCAGGAGAACATTGTACACAGTAACCGCAACATTGTGAGATGACCAACTTTGATAGACTTAGCTCTTCTCAGCAATACAGTGATCTAAGACAATTCCAAAAAAGTCATGATGGAAAATGCTATACATATCCAGAGAAAGAACTGTGGAGTCTGAATGCAGATTGAAGCATGCTATTTTCTCTCTTTTTTTTCCTTTCTTGTGGTTTTCTCCTTTTGTTCTGATTCTTCTTTCACAACCTGACTACTACAGAAATATGTTCAATATGATTATACATGCATAGCCTGTATCAGATTGCATGCCATCTTGGGGAGAGGGGATGCGAGGGAAGGGGAAAATTTAGAACTCAAAATCTTATAAAAGTGAATGTTGAAAACTAAAAATAAATCTTAAAAAAGAAAAAAATAAATAAATTAAAGTTAGTGGCTCAAGGATAGGCTACTGGGAGTTTTGATGCCAAATAAGGCCAGAGCTCTTTCTTAAACCATCCCAGTGTTGGGGAAGTGCTGTAGGACTAAGGAAAGGATGAGAGAAAAAACAAGGGGATAAACTAAAAAGAGTTTATCAAAGACAGATGTATTTTTGAATTTTAGGGTGGATTTCTATTTGTTTAAGTTATTCTAAGGAATTATCATCTGTAAGTTTGCTGTTACATTAAAATCCCTTTAATTTATTGTTGATAATTAATCAGGTCATCTTTTTTTAAAAATAAGTTTGTTTTTTGGAAAAGAATTCTCATGTGTAATCTCCTGGCAAGCTTACATTGGTAATGGTTTTTCTCTGTTTCCACCTGGTGGTCTGATCATGAAACTGCAAGGGAAGTTCTCAACTGGTAAAAACAAACCCATACTAACAAATGCTCCAGATCATTACTAATTGGAAAAATGCAAATTAAAGTAATTCTGAGGTTTCACTTTGTGCCCTTAAGATTGGGAAATTTTACAAAAAAATTAAAATAACAATTGGAGGGACCAAGGGAAAGCAGGTACATTAATAAACTGTTGGAGCTGTGAACTGGGCCAGCCATTATGGAAAACAATTTAGGATGATGTCCACGAAGTTACTAAGCTAGGCGTAACCCTTTACACAACGATATCACTACTATTCCCATGCCTCAAAAGAAATCAAAAAAAGAAAAAAAGTCTCATGTGTACATAACCATTTATAATAACTGCGTGTGTGTGTGTGTGTATGAAAGAAATAATAACAAAAAGAGTGTGCATCAACAGGGGGCTTGGATGAATGACTTAGGTTGTATTAATGTTGTGCAATATAATTTTGCTGTAAGAAACAATGAAGATCATAACTTAAGAGAAACTTGAAAAGATTTACATGAACTAACACAAATTGAAGTGAGTAGAACCAGGAAAACAACGTGTTTTCCTATATGCAATGTATGTAATACATTGTATGTAACAACGACATTATCACATCAAATAACTTGGAAAGACTTGTTGATTCAATGATTAAACATGATTCCAGAGAAAGGGGAAGGGTGTAAGCATTTATTAAGTACCTACCATATACCAGATATTCTGCTAAGCAATTTACGTTTAATCAGAACACTGATGTTGAAACATGCTACCTACTGCCTAACAGAGAGGTGATAAATTGAAGATGCAAATTGAGACAGATTATTTTTGAAATGGTCAGTGTGAAAATTTGTTTTGCTTGGCTATGTATATTTGTTATAAGTTTTTTCTTTTTCTTTAGTTAAATGGAAAAAATAACCGTTGGTCTTGAAAATTCAAATCTCTGTCATGGAAGTCACAGTTTATGAGAGACCCATATAAGCTAGTAATTTCAATGTTCTTTGAACTTTATAGATATAAAATCTCAGCTCTAATGTAATAGATGACACAGTAATTTAAAACTGAAAACGGGCATTTCCTTAAGGAATTTCTTTGCCTTTTTCTTTCCTAAGTGGAGACCCTTTGCCAAAAGTTGAGTATACACCCCAAGAGGTTTCTACCTGGTGAGTGTACTATCATATTTTTATTATTTTGTTTTAAATTCTCTGCATGTTTTTTAAAAAAAAACCTTCCTAAAAAGTAGAGAAATGTGCTTTTTAATACTGATTTTCAGAATGAGCAACTGTAGTGTAATAGAAATAACACTAGATCAAAAATTAGAGGACCTGGGTTTGAATCCTACATCTGATATTTATTGCTGCTCTTTAATTGTTTTCCAGTCATGTCTAACTCTTGGTGACCCCATTTTGGGTTTTCTTTGCAAAGATATTAGAGTGGTTTACCATTTCCTTCTCCAGCTCATTTTACAGATGAGGTAACTGAGGCAAACAGGGTGAAGTGACTAGCCCAGGGTCATACAGACAGTAAGCATCTGAGGTCAGATTTGAACTCAGGAAGATGAGTCTTCCTGACTCCAGGCCTGGCACTCTATCCACTATACCACCCAGCTGTCTCTCTAATATTTATTACTTCTGTGTTTTCAGGTACATAGGGACAGCCTTAGTGGATAGAATACCGGACTTGGAGTCAGGAAGGTGGCATCAGATCCCATTTCTGCCTCTTCCTAGTTGTGTATCTCTGGGGAAGCCACTTAACCTCTCTCAGCCTCAGTTTCCTCATCTGTAAAATGGGGATAGTAATGGTATCTACCTTGCAGGGTTGTCATAAGGATCAAATGAGAAGATATATTTAAAGGACTTTGTAAATCTTAAAACACCATATAAATAATAGCTATTATTAAAGCTATCATTGGCTATATTATAGCTGTGTGATCCTGGACAAGTCACTTGACCTCTATCCATCTCAAGCAGCCCCCTAAGACTATAAATTATAGAAAAGTTGTCGTTTGCGTAAGGGAGTTCCCACATCAATAAAACAATAGGCATTTGAACTGTTGCTAGGTCCTTAAACAAAGCCCCTCTCCTCTCTGGGCTTTCCTTTCTTCCCCTGTAAAAGGAGGAAGGGGTAAGCCAGATGATTACAAAATTCTTATGAATCTCTGGTCCTGTGAAAAGTCACCTTATCCTTCTATGCCAACCAATAGGAAATGAGAATTCTTATTTTTGTGTCTTTGCATTGGCCATCCTTCATGCCTGGAATGCATTCTTTCTTCCCCTCTGCCTTCTCGAATATCATGCTTTCTTCAAAACACAGCTCAGGCACTATCTTCTTTGTCAGGGTTCTTAACCTATTCATGAATTACCTCTTAGTTCAGTCAAGCAATTAGGCTGATTGTATTTGCAATGCATTGAAGCTGATTGCTTTGGTATCATGTGGATATGGCCGATTCAAGTGGATTTTCCCCTCCTTTTAAGAAGTTTCTGAGTATATAGAAAAGAGATCTGAATTTGGAGTTATTGTATCACATATTTAAAGCTATGAGGAACCTGAGAAGCAATTGAGTTCAGTCCCCTCATTTTACAGATGAGGAAACTGAGGTACAGAGAAATTTAGTAACTGAGGGACCCAACTGGTGTGAAATAGAAACTGAAGTTGGGTTTTCCTGATTCAAAATCCATTGCCCTGTCACCTATAACATTGTTTCAAACATCCCATGTTCTTAATAATGACTCATATTTTATAAAGTTTTATGGCTTGCAAAACATTTTCCTCACAAAAATCCTCTGAAATAGGTAATGGAAATTGTAGAGAAAGAAAATAGTAATGGAGAGGTGGCATAGCTTAGTGAATAGAGAAGTGGTCTCTGGATTCAAATCCCACTTCAGTCATTTAATATCTGTGTGACCTTGGGCTAATCACTTTCTGGGTCTCAATTCCCTCATGTGTAAATTAAGAGGGCTTGCACTAGATGGCTTCTCAGGTCCCTACCAGTTCTAAATCTGTGAAACTATAATCCATTTCCATATTGATCTCAGGATTCCAAAGTACTTTGGAAAGAACTATGATTGTGTGGATGTTCAAAGTCAGAGACAGGTCCCACACTGGGTGGGTGGGAGGGTGGGGGAACTGGACTCAGAAATTTGGAACCCATGTCTAAGAAGCCCCTTAACTGACCAAGTCTCAAGCTCTAATCATAGTCTACTGGAAACAACACTGGATTGTAAATCAGGGGGCTCCAGTTCAAACCCCAGATCTGCTGCTTGACAGTTTTGTGACCACACATAACTCGCTTAGATTGTAAGCTCCTTGAGGGCAGGGATTGTCTTTTGCCCTTCTTTGTATCTCCAGCACTTAATGTAGTGCCTGGTACATAGTAGGGGCTTAATAGATGCTTACTGATTACCAACTGATAGCATTTCTGTACCTATTTTTCCATCAAAAAAAAAGATATGCTAATAACTCAATTTTTGAGACTAGACCTGTGGTTTCAATGATACTGACTGGTACTCGCTCTGCAAATTGTATCCTTAGAGCAATGGTGTCTTTGAGTTTGCAAACCCCTTGAGGATGCCTGATTATGGTCCAAGGGGTGCAGGCCAAAAATGCTCTAACTGTACCTTAAGCCATAAATAATTGCAAAATATC
Organism: Phascolarctos cinereus; assembly: GCF_003287225.1. Taxonomy (NCBI): domain Eukaryota; kingdom Metazoa; phylum Chordata; class Mammalia; order Diprotodontia; family Phascolarctidae; genus Phascolarctos; species Phascolarctos cinereus. The sequence goes on along the minus strand of NW_027555514.1, from coordinate 272,186,165 downwards.
ACGAGTAGCATACTAAATTACCCAGGGGGTTTACAACATTTTTTTGTCATCATTGAAAGGGGTCCATGGACCAAAAAATGTTGAGAACCGGTGCCTTAAAGATATACCTGCAGTATTCAGAGGTGAGGTGACTTGCATATAGTCATAATCCAGTATGAGTCAGACACAGGGCTTAAACTCAGGTCTTCCTGACTCACAGGCCTGATCTCTAGCCATCATGCCATACTGCCTCTCCATTGCTATCCTCTATTCTAGTATTTTCATTATCTATTTCAAAGGGCTAGGGTTATGAGGAAAATGTTTCATAAGCCACAAAGTGCCACAGAAATGTGAGTCATTATTAAAACAGGGGGTGTTTGGGACAATTGATCTCAGGCTTTTCGAAACCACAGGAGCAATTAGGAATGTAATGCCCCTTGGCGCCAAATGACTGGAGGGGTTACTTGCAACGATAATTCGCTGTGGCTCTCTCCTGCCTCTCTTCTCCAATGAGCTCTTGTCCATTCAGAACTAGTCCCCATATGGCCTCTGGAAAGGCTTTTTGGAGAGGCAGCTGTCTGTCTTCTCCACACAGCCCAGCCCAGCAGCCCTAGGGACCAATTACATCAATTGTTTCCCCAAATTAGCTCTCAGATTTATGACCAAAGTATCCTCTGGCTGTGGTAGAGGGTCATGGACATTACATGAGGGCCTGAGATGGCCTCAGCAAAGCTCGGGGGTGGGGCTGGGGAACTTTGTAACATAGTGTAAATTCCCTCCTTGGGCCTTTATGGAAAGACCTTGGACTCTTGTGTCTTGCATTGCAACATGCCCATAAAAAGGAATGAAAAAAAAAGGAATGAAGAACAGAACAATTGGCTTCCAAAACAACCCCAAGGCTGGGACTATTTGAGTCCATCCCTAATGAATCAACAAGTAAATAACATTAAGCATCAGTGGTGGAGGGGGGCACACCACACCCCATAGGAAAAAGGGACCCTGGTGCTGGGGCTTGAGTAACACTTTATATGTTGGAGGCAACATGGCATAGAAGAAAAGTCTTAGATTCCAAAGTCAGATCTCAATTTTAGTCCACTTGCCTCATCACTTCCTCTCACTTGGTCTCAGTTTCCCCAAATGTCAAATGAAGAGAGTTGAACTAGGTCATTTCTTAAGTCCTTTCCAACTCCAAACCTTGATGGTTTGATGAACTAGAAACATTGATTTAGAGCTGAAATGGACCCCCGAAATCTTCAAGTCCAGCTACCTCCCTTTACCAATAAGGAGACAGCCCCATAAAGACTTAACAACTTGCCTAAGGTCCAACCAGCCAGAAGCTGCCGAGATAATATTTGAACCTAAGCCTTCTGACTCAAGATCTAGATCTCCTTCCATTATATCATCAGCTCAACATCCGGTACTTAGACCAATCAGAATCCCATTTGTTATAGACAAAATAATACATTGGAGAAACAATACTTTGTTATTTAATGTGTAAGTCTATCTCCATTTGTGATTTAATAGGATAAAAAATTTAGAGGCAAAAGGGAACATAGAAGCCAATGCCCTCATTTTACAGGTACAAAAATCAGGCACAAAAGGATAAATTACTTCGGGAACACACAGCTAGTAAATGTTGGAGACAAGATTTGGACTTAGGTCATTCTGATTCCAAGCACAGAACTCTATGCTACCACTGCAGTGCCTGGAACGCTGTTGCCACCTATCAGTGTGGGGCACTCCCAGTGTGAAAAAATCTTCCAAGATGCAGATTGGCAATTTGCCTATAAGTTAAATTGTTTTCCCCCCTGAGGAATTTAGTGATTCACCAGATTTACACAACTAATATGGGTTCAGACACAAGATCTGAACCCAGGTTTTCTTGACTCTCTTGATCCTCTATGCCATGTTGTCTCTCAGGATATCTGTTACATGGTACACAGACTAGCTGGTTTTCATCTGTCCCAAAGACCACTGAAGTGATCCTAACTCTTACATACTAGTTGGTTCAAAGCAATGAAAACATATCTTTCATATGATTTAAAGCTGGGAGGAAGCTGAAAGGTCATCTCACCAACCCATCTAATTATACAGATAAGAAACTGAGGTTTCAGTGAAGTAAGTGTCCCAGGGTTATACAGGTTAAGAGTAGTGTGACCAAGATTTCGCCCTAAGTCTTCTGATGCCAGATGCAATGCTGTTTCTGGACAGCTTTCCCCTACTCATTCCTTTGTCCTTTTTACTAGAAATGGTCCAAACCCAACTTGACAATCATGACCTAAGAGCTCTCAAGTACAGCCTTACTTCCTGTTGCTTCTTCCTTTCCTGTACATGTCTGCCCAGGTACTGGGAGCAGGAATTTGTATCCTTCAGCTTAGCCAAAAGGTGTTGTCCCTAACTTGGTCATTGCTACTGGAGGTAAGAGATCCAGGCCCAAGTCTCTTTGATAACAGGACTTTCCCCTGGGGTACTAAGTCCACTGTTAATGAAACCTTGCCTTTGAGTTCACCATAAAAACCAAAAGGAAGGGCCATGGAAAAACATGGCTGGAACATTTGCCCAAAGATCAGGCTGAAAAGAGACTGGAAGGGTCAATGGAATTTGTCCTTCTGTGATTTTCCTAATTGCACCATGGGTGAGAGCCAGCCTCCTCCACACATGGATTGATCTGTTAACCGTAGCCATTGGCTGACTCAGTTTCTTTCTTTTTTGAGGGGGTGGGGGGGTAACAAAAGAAATACGTAGGATGGAAAGATAGTCATTCCCCAACACTGGCCATCTCCTCCTTAGCAACAATAGCTGTAGAAGGGGGAAAAATACACTAGCAAAACAAGCAGAAGGTCATTTTCTCCAGCCATTTCCAAGAGTGATCTCAATTTTTCATAAAACAATGTTTATAAATTAGTTAGAACCCCAGAGCCATGCATGAAGAGGGATAGCCATTTTTACAAGGCTTCCTGCCATTTCATTATTGCCTGTTTCCTTTGAATTAGAGAAACACGGTGTGTGCAATGGGAGCCTTCCAAATGCAGCTGGGAGCTCGCTCCAGAGTCTTCAGCCAGATGCCCTAGAGCAGAAAGGAATCCTGGGTTCCTTCAGCTGGGGGGGATGTCTTAAGGAGTCATTCTGGGTGGGCACGGACTGCTGGCTGCGGGCAGGGGCAACGTGAGGCAAAACTGTGAAACCCAAAGAAGTTTTTCCCCTCTTTTGCTTTATCTTCTTTCTATTCCATGCCTCTTCCTTCCACACCCTTCTCTCCCAGGGTGCCCATGACCTCCCTTGTTGCCCACAGCATGCCCTAAATAAAAATTAACCCACAAAAGAGAATAGACTCACCAATGGAAAGGGCCTTGAGCTCATTTAGTCTTGCACCATCATCTTACAGATAATGAGATCATTGGTCTAGAACTGGAAGGGATTTTAGAGTCTTTCAAGGCCAACCTCTTTATTTTACAGAGAAGGAAACTGAGGCCCAGAGAAGTTTGATTACTTTCCCAAGGTCGTGTGGGTAGTAAAATGGCCAAGCTGAGATTCAATCCCGCCCTATGCTCTAGTACCCACATGTATTCACCATGTGTGACCATGGCCAAGTCACTTCATCTTCTCTGGGCCTCAATTTCCCCAATCCTAAAATGATAGTTTTGGAAGAGATCACTTTGAATGTCTCTTCCATCTCTAAATCTCTACATTTCTACTATGTGCCAAATGCTGAGCATACAAAGCCAAAAGGGAAACCATCTCTACATTCATTTTCCCTGGCTGCTGCAGGTCGTCTAATCTAGCCTCTTTACAGAGAAGGTTGTTGGCTCAGCCCCCAACGTCACACTCAAAATTACAGGCAACATTTCCATAGCACTTTCGCAAAGTTTATAGAGGGCTTTGCCTCCATACTTCCATCTGAACTCTCAACGTAACCATGAGAGGTAGATATTTTATGTATGAAGATACTAATTTTTTAGCCTCAGATCCATGGGCAATCAGCTATAGGAATCATACTTGATTTTATGATTTCTTTCGATACCATCCATCTTTCAGTGATGTAGTGGAGAAAGACTGACAGCGTTGGTGTCAGGGGACCTGTATTCAAATCCCACCTATGGTCTTAGACAAGCTTTTCTGACTTTCTTAGCCTCAGTTTCCTCAGGATAAAAATCATGCTTATGGTACCTAACTCATGGGTACTGTGCCCATTAAATGTGACAGTATATGGAAAGCATTGTCTACATATTCATCACCATCATCATCATCATCATCATCATCATCGTCATCATCATCGCTGTTGTTGTTGTTCAATGGGGCCTGACTCTTCATGACCCTGTTTGGGGTTTTCTTGGCACAGATACTAGAGTGGTTTACCATTTCCTTCTCCATTTTACAGATGAGGAAACTGAGGTAAACAAGGTTAAGTGATTTGCCCAGGGCCACAAGCTAGTAACTATCTGAGGACAGATTTGAACTCATTATTATTAGATAAAACTCCAGAAAGGGTCCAGTTATAAGAAAGAAATGTTCTTTTCAGGAAAGTAATCTACAGGAAACTCCGCAGTCTTTACCCTACCTATGCCTGCAAAGAGTACCTGGATGCTTTTCAGCAATTGGAAGAATATTGTGGCTATGCGGAAGACCATATACCTCAACTCCAGGATGTATCCAGATTTTTAAAAGGCAAGTCATCCTTTCCTACATGCCTTGAGACTCCATCATATTTCTGAAGCCTCTTGCCTCTGGGAGATAACATTCCAGTTCAAGGCAGTTGGTCCTTCTGATGTGAAAGCAAGGTTGAAGAACCCCAGGGAGACAGGGGAACATTGGTGCAGTAGGTTTGGGGGTAATTTGCACAATTTTATATATTTCTGAGGTGGGGAGTTAGGGCAAAGAGGGAGCAACAGTGACCTCAGTTCAATATCCCCTAGAGAAAAGTGCACCTCTAGAAGATCTTTTTGTCTTCTTCTTTTTCCTTTATTCCTTCTCCCTTTCATCTTCTTTGTCTTTTTCATTCCCTCTCCCTCCTCCTTCTGTCTTCTTTCCCTTGTGTATGGCTCCTTCCATCATTAAGAATTTCAACAGTTTCTCATTTGTAAAATGGAATGAAACCCACCTTCTCCCTTGTTATCCAATATTCAGACATTACTGAAATTGATGATCTGTAGACTTGATGAACCACTAACAGAAGGACAAATAGTTTTCAGGAAAAGATGACAACTTACAGAGTGCATTTGGGCTTTGTTTTCCCTCAAATCATATTGCTTAGGCAGTCAATTATTCCACCTAAAATGAATCCAAACTAGTCATTTCCAAACTGGTGGGGTAAATTACTGTTGATCACAGAGGACTAGGGGATGTAGGGCTGAGTCAGTGAGCTCCCCTCCCCATCATGTCAATAGCCTGTAGGGGTTCCTGTGCCCAAAACTATTGAGGAAGCAGGGATGAGTCAGCTTAATAGATCTGAGCTATGGGAAGGGAATTCCTGAATAGGGGTCTAGAGGACAGAGAAGTGGTGGGAAAATAATAGAAAAGAGTTAACACGAAAGAAATAGGCTGAGTATCAAAAGGAGGGTCTGATGAGTATGAGGAACAGGATGGGATGGAGAGGGGGAGAAGATGATATAATAGGTGAAAAAAATGTAGGAAAGGAAAGTGTCTGAGGGAGAAGTCTGAGGATAGGTAGATGGATATATGTAGTGTGTGCATATTATATATGATTATACATATAAATATAATTATATAAATGTATCATCTGTGTGTATATGTATGTATGTGTATATATATGTATGTATGTATACACACACAGACACACACATATATCATAGTGGGGTAGTGCTAGGATTCCAGTTATATATACAATCCATAAGACCTTAGGTCTAAAGCTGGAAGGGACCTCAGAGACCATCTTCCATCTCCTTCATTTTACAGATGAGTAAACTGAGGCCCAGATAGATGAAGTGACTTGCCCAAAGTCATAAAGATAGCAAGTAGCAGAACCAGAGTTTAAGCCTAGGTCCTCCGATGCCAAACTCAGTGCTCTTTCCACTCCCCCATGTTGCCTTCCCAGCAAACTTCAATTATCAGCAAGATTGAAGAAGAAAATATTCTGCTAAATTCAACAGCCTGGTTAACTGAGTGTTCTATAATCCTTATTCCTGAAAATCTTTCCAAAATGGATTAATCCAATTTTCTGGTTTAGGGAACACAACAGAATCTTCGTTTAAGGAATGAGGGCCTTTCAATGCCTTGTTACTCAGTAAATCATCTTTCCTAAGCTATAGCTGTAGATGGGAAAAATGTAGCAAATAGAATCCGATATGTACTGACTCCAGATTACAACGGAGAAGGTGATAGTTTTTATTTCATTCATTCATTTGTTTATTTTTTTTTTATTTTGGTGTTTGTCCACTAAATCCCTAGAGTTTATTTTATGGCCATTGGCCTCATTTTTTTTTTAAATTTTTAGGCATTTGGGGTTAAGTGACTTGCCCGGGGTCACACAGCTAGTAAATGTCAAGTGCTTGGTCTGAGGCCAGATTTGAACTCAGGTACTCCTGACTTCAGGGCTGGTGCTGTATCCACTGTGCCACCTAACTTCCCCAGCCTCATTTTCTTAGAAGTCCAAAGCAAGAGAATGATTGAGAGGCAAACATGGTATAGGGCAGTGATGCCATATTCCAATAGAAATGCAACCACTGAGCCATACATAAGAATCACCACAGCACATATTGACTTAGAAAACCACACATTAGCATTATCTATGCTATATTATATTTTATTTTCTTACATATTTCCCAATTACATCTTAATCTGGTTTCAGCCACAGCTGGAAGTGTTTCTAGCCTCATGTTCAACACCTCTCAGTGGATAGAGAACTAGCCTTGGAATCAGGAAGACCTGAGTTCATATCTCAGTTCTTGCACACATTGGCTATGGTACTCTGGGCAAATTGCTTACCTAGGCTATGTGCCCTACACAAGTGTCTAAGTTGTAGAGCAGTTGCTGATGTTAATTGATAGAGGGACTTTCCTATACAGGTGAAATCAAAGAACCAGTTAAAGAAACTCAGACAAATATGATTCCAGTTAATTAGGGACATTTAACCAGAATAACAGCCACTTCTTTGCTTTGACTGTAAATAGTACCTGATAGATTTACTTAAGTTTTTCCTGATGGATCAATTAATCAACCAGCACAAATGACGAGCCTCCTGTGTCCTAGGCACTGTGCTATGTGCCAGAGATAGAAGGACAAAGAATGAAGGTGGCAAATATGGACCTATCAAACATGTAGGAGTTTAATTTCCAGAAGAGAGGCTATGGTGGCCCCAAGGGGATGTCTGGTTTAGAAATGCTTTCATTGTTGTTATTTGTCCTTCATTTTCAAAGAGGAGCAATGATATCAACAAGGTGATGTCTTGACACCGCATGAATTGGGCATTCATTATAAAGAACATGGCAGCCAGAATGGTCCACCTGAGATGCCAACATGGAAGTAGAAACTCCAAAAATCACAGTGACACTAATTTGGTGTCAATAAAATGGACTGTGCCAGTGGGCAAATAGGGCTGACTCTGGGGGCTGCAAGGTGAATAGGATGAGACTTTGAGATAATCCTTGGACCCCATCCAGTTACAAGGTGGGGCCTCACTTTCCCATCTGTCCAACTGCTTATAATCTAATGTAGCTTTCTAAAGGAGAAAGTACTAGAGAGGAAACTCCCTTCTAGTCCTGCAGAAGCTTAAGTGAAAGGTGCCAGATGGAGCCTGAGGCTGTTGCTAAGTTTGGCAAAATGAAAAATAAATAACCCATGGCTGATTTCAAAAGAGTGAAAAGAAATTAGGTTGAAAGCAAATTCTGAACTGACTCCAATACATAGCCAGTCATCCACCTGCCAAAGTAACAAACTCGAGCTGAGCTCACATAAAGGCTAGAGGGGACATAACCTCTTGTCCTGGGGTGAATCTTGTTTGGAATGAAGCAAAAATCCTCCTTAGAAACAAAGATGGGGAGGGGTTCAGCTGGTGTCTGCCTTTCTCAGATTTAAAACAACAGACATCACAAATAAAGGTGCGATATCTTTTCTTAGCAGGGTGTGCCTCTACACCCGGAGGATTTGTTGTTACATTCTGATGACCAGATTTCAGGAAGAACATTTTGGGAAGGATATTGCCAAAGTGGAAGGAATCCAGAAAGCATGGCTAGGGTATTGAGGGGACTGGAGACCATGTTAGGTGAAGAGCTGTTGAAGAACGTGGTAATGTTTAGCCTGGAGAAAGGAAGACTAGGATCCCATATAGAGAGCTAGACAGGAACTTAGAGGCCATCTCATCTCACTTTGCCTCATCCGAGCCAGTTTTTGGCTTCTTGGGGCAGTTATAACAGAACTCTGATCTAGGCACCGTTAGGTGCAGCTACTCATGTGCCAGAGGGAAAACCCACCACCACAGTCTTGTTTTCCTCTCTGTTCATCCCCATCTGTGTGAAGGCATGTGCACGTGCATGTGAGCACGTGCCCTGCCCCCCACATTCACACACACCCCACCTAGAATATCACCACCATAAAAATAAAAAATTACTCATGTAGGTGTTTGAAGACTACTGATCTAATTCATGATAGTATTCTTTAGGTATGGCAAGGTTATCTTTTGGAAGAGAGATTAATGCCTTGTTCTCTAGCTCCAGAGGTCAGACCTAGGAGCAATGGTTGGAGGCTACAGAAAGACTGGTTTTTTGTTGGTTTTTTTGTTTGATGTTAAAAAAAAAGACTTCCTAATAACTGGAGACATCCAGACATGAAATGAAATGCTTTGGGGGGTAAAAGGTTCTTGGTCCCTGGAGGTCCTCAATGAAAGGCTTAGGGGCCATTTGTTGGGGATTTCTGGGTTGGACTCCCTGGCTTTTGATATTCTCTGACACAGGCTTATTCATTCAGCAAACATCTTCTGAGTGTTTTCAATGTGCAGATTTGGGTACTCACTGCTGAGAGGCATGCCACCACGAACAAAGTGTAGTGCTTATCCCTAAGGCACTTTAAACAATAGGTACCCAAGTAAGCTTAATGGTTTTAGGGATGGTGATCCACGGATGGAAACCCTCTGAGGAGTTATTTTTCTAGTCCCAAAGGGTGGATTTCCTGTGTTCTCTGCTGGCTGCCTCTCTGAGTCATTGCCAAATTATCTAGAGGATGTCCCACTTGCCTGCCTGTCCTCCCCTCCCCCTGTTCAGGAGCCAGGTCAATTTTCCTGAGTTAATAGCGTTTAGTAATGTCTTTGTCCACAATGGCTCCATAGGTATACTGGAGTTAAGTTCTCTTTTTGCTTGCTTTTTTGTTCTTCTTTCCTTCCCTCTTCTTCCTTCCTTCCCTCCATTTTCTTCTTCCCTTCCTTTCTTTCTTCCCTTTTCTTCCTTCTTTCCTTCCTTCCTTTCTTTCCTTCTTTCTTTTCTTCTTCTGTCCCTCCCTGCCTTCTTTCCTTTCTTCCCATCTTCCTTCCCTTTTCTTCTTCCCTCCTTCCCTGCTTTCCTTCCTTTTTCTTCCTTCCTTTTCTTTTTCTTCCTCCCTCCCTTTCTTTCTTCCCTTTTCTTTCCTTTCCTCTCTCCTCCTCTCTTTTCTTCCTTCTTTCCCTTTTCTCTCTCCCCTTTTCTTCTCTTTTCTTCCTTCATCCCTGCTTTCCTTCCTCCCTTCCTTTCTTTCTCTTTTTCTCTTTCTCTTTTCCTTTCCTCTCTCTTTCCTTCCTTCCTTCCCTCCTTCCTTCCTTCCTTCCTTCCTTCCTTCCTTCCTTCCTTCCTTCCTTCCTTCCTTCCTTCCTTCCTTCCTTCCTTCCTTCCCTCCTTCCTTCCTTCCTTCCTTCCTTCCCTCCTTCCTTCCCTCCCTCCCTCCTTCCCTCCCTCTCTCCTTCCTTCCTTTCCCAGAGTTAGAACTAGAAAGGACCTCAGAGTCTACCCCTTCATTTTACAGGTGAGGAAATTAAGACTATGATAAGTTCATACAAATAATGACGACAATCAGCAGCATTTGCATTGTGCTTTAAAGTTTACAAAGTGGTTTTACATGCATTATCTCATTTGAGTCTCAGAGTAAGCTTGTGAGGTTGGAGCTGCAGATATTATTATCCTCCCCTCCTCCCCTTTTTTTGCAAATGAGGAAACCGAAGCTTAGAACAGTTAAATGAGCTTATCCCCATTCACACAGTACACAAAAAGGGCAGGATTCAAACACAGGTCTTCCTCAATATAGTCCTCAAGAAGACCACAGAATTGGAATTTGAACCTATATCTTTTTGTTTTAAATTGCTACTTTTTATTTTCATATCACCTTCATATCTAACACCCACTCCCTTCCCTATAGTCATCCCCTATAACAACAAACAGCAAAAGAAAGACAAAAAAATTAAAGTACTTCAACGAAACTAACATCCTTTAAACTCAGGTCTTATGAGCAAATCCAGTATGTTTTCAATTATACCATAGATGATTATCTGGAAGAAAGATTAGATTAAAATGGAGGTTTAATTTTATTTTTTCCCCACCATATTTTTGATAATTTCAGTCCTCGGGCCAGAAAATTCAACTGTTATCAAACAAACAAATTGCCTGAAGAGGCAATGTGGGGAGTTTTCATCAAGCCCCCCATCATTTCTCCAGGCAGAGTCATGAATCTCTTAGCACAATTTCCTAAAATAAACTCCACTGTGATGCTTGAATTTTGCCATTACATATGGAAAGCACAGAACCATAACACTGGTTCATGAGCCAACTAATTACTCTCTCATTAAATGGATATTATGAAATATCAGACGAAAAAGTCATGGGCAAGATCCTCCCAGTGGGCCTCCACTACCCTCAACATGTATAGAGAGATTAGTGATCTCTGAGATAATTAGGTCAAAAAATAAATTTAAAACCCAGCTCAACATTTGGAATGGCCCCTGGAAATGACTACGAAATAAGGAAGACATGACTTCTGGGGACTGCCCAACACAGAATATGCACCCGTTCAGTCCACGGGACATGCCCAGGGAGGTTCTTCTGAGTTTCTCTTTCAGGGTTAACAGAAGTACAAGTAGACCCAATTGTTTCTTTCTAGGGAAACTATTTCGATTTGGGAATTTGCTCTGCAACCCACCTGGAACTCATTACCAACAAAGTTTTTTAGGTTAAAAAAAGTCTATTTTATTTAGTTCTCTTTGTGAAGGTTGTCTTAGGCTGAGAGACAGAGAGAGAGAGAGAGAGAGAGAGAGAGAGAGAGAGAGAGAGAGAGAGAGAGAGAGAGAGAGAGAGAGAGAGAGCAAGAGAGAGCTTATGTACACACTGACAATGTGGTAGGGCCAGTTAAGTCCTTTTTTTTCAGTCTTGTCCAGCAGCCATCATTCCACTCATGCCTGTCTTCCCATCATTCCCTGCCCTCCTGTTGAGCTCATCACCACCATGCCTCTCCCTGGCTTTCCCAGTTCCATCCTCCTGTTCTTTTCAAATGAACATCCAGTTATATATTTATTCTTCCTGGCAACAATAATAGGCCTTTTCAACATTATGGAAAGTTTCATGACTAAACAAAAATGACAGCCATTTTCTTTGCTCCTCGAGGTGTGGAAATACAAAGATGATGATACCCCAAGGTATAGAATGTGCTATGTTCATACACACAGGGGTGTGGTGGTAAATGTTTATTTATTTAACCACCAGCTGTCTGGAGGGAAAGGAGGATGTTACAAATGATACTCTTTTAAAATTAATCCTCACTGCCTATTGGAGAAAAAACTATACCCATCCAAAGCCTTTTTACATGGATTGTTGATGTCTAACCACACCTATCCTATCTTGTGTTTGAGTGGCTGATTTTTTGAACCCCAGCATAGAACTTTACATTTATCCTGATTAGATCTGGCTTCTTACCTTGCTTTGGTTGTGTAATAATAACTAGCATTTACATAGCACTTTAAGTTTTATAAAGCACTTTATAAATATTATCTCATTTGAATCTCATAACAGGCCTGTGAAGTAGGTGCTGTTATTGTTTGCATGTTACAAATGAGGAAACTGAGGCCAAGAGATATTAAATGATTTTCCCAGAGTCACAGAGGTGGGATTCAAACTCGGGTCTTCCTGATTCTAAGCCCAGCCCTCTATGTACTTTGACATCCAGCATAATCACTATTTTCAGGTTGCAAAGCTGGTTCTGTGCCAAGTTATCAAAGAATTTCCAAAAGAATGGCTCAGGGCCCTGCAATTGACTGGTTTGTTGTTGTTAAGTCATTTTTCAGTCATATTTGACTCTTCATGACTCCAATCTAGAGTTCTTTTGGCAGAGATACTAGAATGGTTTATCATTTCCTTCTCCAGCTTATTTTACTAATTAGGAAACTGAGGCAAATAGAGTTAAATGACTTGCCCGGGGTCACCTACCTAGTAAATGTCTGAGGCTAGATTTGAACTTAGGAAGATGAGTTTTCCTTCTTCCAAGCCGTTTTCTATGCACTATGGCACCACCTAACTGCGCTAATTGACGGGTAGCCTCTCAGAAATCTTTCTTCCTCTTCCTGGCACTCAGAGAGAACTGGTTTTCAACTGAGACCGGCTGCAGGACTCTTGTCTGCTCGTGATTTCCTTGCCAGCCTGGCCTTCCGCGTATTCCAGAGTACCCAGTACATCAGACATTCCTCCTCCCCCACGCATTCTCCGGAACCGTAAGATCCTCACTGGTCATCGTCTCCCTGTGGTGCTTTGTGGTCTGCCTGATGCAATGGCTTTTGTTGTCTTGTTTTCCCTGTGAATCGAGCCCTGTAGACATTGTTTATGGAATCTCTCCTAGGAAGCTGGTATTTTTTTTTAATTGATGCCTTTGGTTTTTTTACATTTCATCTGTTTCTGAATATATCCCCCCCTCCTTTCCTCCCTTACTCAGGGTGCAGAGATTGGCATTCCTTCAACCAATTAACAAGTATTTATTAAGCATCTACCATATGCCAAGTGACATAAAAACAGAAGCAAAATAAGGGTTACCCTCAAAGTGTTTGCATTCTAATGGAGCGCTACAACATCTGCCCATATAGAACCTCTTTGTACAAGATATAGACAAGGGAACTTTACAGGTGAAGGCACTAACAGCTGGGAGAACCAGGAGAGAACACCCAAGAATTCCAAGAGGTAGCAGTGAGTAGGGAGAGCATAATGGACATGGGAAACAGCCAGTACAAAGTCATGGAGGTGGCAGATGTGGTCTAATGTATGGCTGGTCTATGTGGAGGGGAGAAACATCTAAGAAGACTGGAAAGGTAGGAAGGTTGTCATGGGCATTAATGCCAAACACAAGAGTTTTTATTTGATGTTAGAGGGGAGGCATTGGAATTTACTGAGGGAGGTGTGTGTGTTTGATATGATCAGACCCACCCTTTAGGGAAATCACTATGGCATCTGTGTGTAAAATGGGGGACCAAATGGTGTTTTTACAAGTAAGCAGACTAGGTAACCACCAACACAGTTTTACTTCAAGGGCTCAAGGATGGTCCTCTACCACCATCCCATATAGCACCCCTCTCTCCTACTCTATACTAGCCTATAAATTCTCTGGTGCTTGAAATGCTTGAAACTCTTCCCAGTAAGGACAATGCTTTTTTCATTTTCCAATTAGAGATGAAATTTAAAATGGAAATTTCCCTCTAGAGAGTAAAAAATTAATAACAATTTAAATTTGCAATCATTTCAGTTCCTTTCCTAAGAGCAGGTTTTACGAACTGGGAGTATACTGGGACCTTAGAAGACAGATGCTCCCACACGGTCAGGAGGAAGATCTCCGAAGGGAGTCAGATTGGAGGCACCAAGGACTCATTTCCTCTTCTCTGCATTCTTCCAGAGGCCCTCTGGCAGGGAAGCAGACCACAACCTATACTCTATGGCCACATGTGTACAGACACTGTACACTGTGGTTCAGAGAGGAGTCACCCTTCTGTCCTTGGACATGAGTTGCTTTGTTGATCATTGAGCATTCTAGACCTCTGACTAGAGCTCTGATTCCCAGTCCTGGTTCCGTGGAACCCCAGGGAGTCTCTGGTTAGCCCAAGGGATGTTGCAAAACTCTGACAACATTTTTTTGAAACTCTGGCTTAAGAAGTAAACTGTATGTTTCACTCAGTGGTAGAGGGTAAGGGTACTGTTTAAAATTAAGCAAACAATAGAAATGTGAGGAGAAGGGGGGTGGGAATGCACATTTCCAAGAGCAGTAATCCGTTTGTGGGGAAAGAACGATAAGAGCAAATTCTAGCCAGACTTTAAAAAATCTAAAACTAACTATAATTTGGGTTATTGGAGATTTTCTTTCAAAGACCATCTAAATTTAAATGGACTTTTTATAGTAGCTACCTTTTTTAGAACCACAGTATAATTGAATGAATAAAATTGAAAGAACAAATACATTTCATTCATTGTTTAATTGTATACATTTATATAGATAGATGGTTGGCCAGCTGGTAGATACATGTATAGATAGATGTATAATGTGTATGAATGCATGTTTGTGTTATGTATAATAATTACATCTGGTTCTGACCTGGAATTCTTTAGCTTGGGGAACTCCTATTGTGGCTTCTTCCTCTATCCAATACAACTCTACCCAATTATTCTACAACTGAATGTCTTAAAAGGTTGCCTGGGCCAATAAGAGGTTAAGTCTCACTCAGTTTTACAACTCCTATATATGACAGAAGCAGAACTTGGACCCAGGTCTTCCTGACTCCAGAGCTGGGTGTTTATTCTCTATACCATCCTGATTCTCCATTTAGCACCTTCGCTGTCCAACGTACTTTATTAGACATACAAAGAAAACAAAGATGGAGAAGGGCATGGTCTCTAGCCTTGGTTGGGTGTGTGTCTATGCGTGTATAAAACAGCACAAATAACTATATATAATTTAGAATTGTGTTGGTTACCCAGTGATATCCTTTACATCACATGTCATAAGGGATATCACACAAGAAATAAATGATAATAAATAAAAGTGGGCCAGTCACATCATAAGAACAAGAGATAACAATGGAGAGCTGATATTGGTGCCCACAGAATTTTTCAAGGCTCAGAGGATGGCTTCCTGCATGTTGGGTACCTCTGCCCTGTAGCATTTAGGAAAAGACATTTACCAAGATTGCATAGAATAAAGAGGCTTGGCCAGAAAGGGGTCTGTCTCAATGGAAATGTACAAACATACACACTCACATACATACACACACAAGGATGAGATCACAGATTCACTCGGGCCTTGAAATACAGGCTAATTACATTGTATGTTGCATTGTAGAGAATGTACCTAAGACCGGATTATACAGTCATCTTTTTGTGTATTTAAATCGTATATATCATCTCATATTTGATGATTCCAGAGATTGCTGCCATGAACTGTTGGGTCACATTCCAATGCTAGCAGACAAAGAATTCGCCCAGTTCTCACAGGTAATAATATTCCTCCCCCTCCCCTCTACCAACCTACATTGGTTCTTAAATACCAGTCAGAAATGTGTGTTAACTTCAAAAGCAAGCATTGAGAGAATTGAATGCAGAATCATAGGATGAGAGGACAGTGGTCCATGAGGGTCTCTTTGTTAGAATAAATAAAATGAAGGGTTGGAGCTGAGAGGGACCTTAGACCATAGAATGTCAGAGCTGGAAGGAACCTTAGACCGAGGAATTTCAGAGCTAAGATGGGACCTTAGAATGTCAGAGCTGGGAGCAGCCTTAGGACATGGATTTTCAGATCTGGGAGGGACCTTAGAACACAGAATGTCAGACCTAGGAGGGACTTTGGAATAGACAGTGTCAAAACTGGGATGGCCCTCGGAACATAAATGAAAGGGGAAAAATATTACAGCTTAGAAGGGACTCTAGAACTCACTGAGTCTCTTTTATTTTATAGATGGGTTAACGAGTGCCGTTAAATGATTGTGATTTCAATTTTGAACATGCATGTGGGTCATACGTATTCCCTCAGCCTTCATTTTGGTAATCAGAATAACACTGATTGAGCATGACGTATTTCCAGGCAGTCCTTTCTTTATATTGCCAGACTTCCCCTGTTCCTGCCCCCACCCAGTCCCAGTCAACACTAACCAGCCCAGCCCAGCCCAGAGCAGACCAGAGCAGTCACAATTTGGGGATGTGGAGTGGAGTACTCTCAGAATTGAACTGACAACTGGAAATTTCGAACAGAAAGGCCTTATGAAGAGGCCCTTTAAAAATAAGATGGCCTCTTTTTATTTCTTTTGCCCTTTCCAGGACATTGGACTTGCCTCACTCGGATCATGTGACCTTGACATTGAAAAACTGGCCACAGTAAGTAGGCATTACACATTTCTAGTTGATTCTCCTATGTATAGAAAGAGACAGCTCATGGAACCATGGACTGAAAGCTGAAAAGGACCTTACAAATCAATGGGTCCATTTATGTTGTTGTTATTTGTCCTTCATTCTCAAAGAGGACCATGACATCAGGACAGTGATGCCCTGACATGCAAGTGAATTGGGTTTAAGTGAGGCAGGGCTGGGCAAGGTCACCAGCCTCACTTTCTCCTCTGGAGCCATCTGGGTCCAGTGGCCAGATACAGATCAGGATGATTGGATATGTCCCTAGAATCCATTTATAGATGAGAAATCTATGGCCCCAAGAAGTTTTCCAAGGCCATACAGGTAGTAAGTGTCTGAACTGAGATTTGAACTCAATTCTTCTTCATATCCTCTTTTCTGTGTATACACACATAGACACAGAGACACTACCATATACCTTTTTCCCTTGGCTCTTCATATGTCATCTTTTTTTTTTTTAGGCAATTTGGGTTAAGTGACTTGCCCACAGTAATAAGTGTCAAGTGTTTGATCTGATGGCAGATTTGAACTCAAGTCCTCCTGACTTCAGAGCCGGTGCTCTATCCACTGCAGCACCTAGCTGCCCCTCACCTTTTTAATTGGTATATTGAAATGTTTGTGATTATTATTATTTTAAAATTCGTAAGTAACAAATTCCCACCCCACCACCAATGGCATAGTGGAGATAAAGAGAACACTGGGCCTGGAGTCAGGAAGACTAAATCCAAATCCCATCTCAGACATTTCCTAGCTGTGCAACTCTGAAAAATGAGAGGATTGGCCTACATGCCCTCTAAGTCCCTTCCAGTTCCAAATCTACGCTCCAGGAACTTAGGTGCTCAATACATACGTGTGGATTGATTGATCATGCTAATGACTCACTCTAAGCAGGAGACACGCTCGAGTTGTTTTTCAAAAAGTGATGGATATTGGCTGGTCCAGCCACACTTTCTCCATCAATCTGGCTGATAACCAGTGACCCACAGATCACTGGGCTAAAAAGAGTTGTTTGGGGGTGAAAGGAGAACCAAACAGTCTGGCCCATTTCTCAGCCCTAATCTCAGCAGCAACACATCCTGACACAACATAGAATACCAGAGCTGGAAGGCACATTGGAACATGGAATGTTAGTGTTGGGAGAAACCTTGAGATATCATAGGATAGATCACAGGGCTAGAACGTGAAGGGACTTCAGAGGGCATCTAGTTCAAACCTTTCATTTTATAAATGAGGAAAATGAGGTCCACAAAAACACCCCTGACCCTGCCTTTGAGCTAACTTCTAAGCTCATTATTTTAGCAGATGGCATCACATTTGTTCTAACAGAACCATAGAGCCAGAGATTTAGAATTGATTAGGGCCTCAGAAGCCATTGAGTCTAACCCCTTCCCCCAACTTTTTTTTTTTTAACAGAGAAGGTAAAGTTAAGTGACCTAGGATTATAGGCTTATACACACAGAGTTGGAACAGACCTCAAAGGCCAGAAAGCGTACCCCCTTTGCTCTACAGAGAAAAGAACTGAGATCTGGGGAGGTGAGATTACTTTCTCAAGGTCACTCAGCTAGGAGTGTAAGTGACGTACACGATGAGCCAAATGAGGTTTGGACTCCACTGGGGATCCAAGGTGTCACTGACATCATTGGCCAAGTGCATGCTGGGATATACCAGCCAGCTCTCACGAGGGACCACAGTTCTAGGACCTGGAATGCAAGTGAGAAGGATCAGACAAGTTTCCAGTGTAATGGATGCCTCCCTAGTTACACGGGCTTGGCATTCCTGCTGCTTGGAGGCAGGTGGAGAGGGCTTTTTTTTTTTTAAAGTTGTTATTAAGAAACACTGTCGATTACCTTCAATAAGTGCTATTTGATGACCCGCTCTCTCCCACACAGCTCAGCCATCTGTTCTGACCAAGCCATTCCATGTTTGCAGCTGGACCTACCTTGTATGAGGTCTGTGCTGTGGCAGCTCTAGCAGCGGATCTGCCAGACTCTGTAGAAAAGTCTGGAGAGATAGACTTCTCCCCCCTCCCCAACCCCTCCCCGACCTTCTCCAGCCCAGTCAGCTCATTTAGGAGCTGCATGAGCAATGCCAGCGGCAGCCGGCTTCCCGCTTCCACAATGTCATCCCTGACCTAGCAACTCACAACTCTGCTACAACAGAGGGCTCCCAGGGGGCTGCCTGGATATAGCTTCTCCATGGTACTTTGTTTTCCTGGCACCCAGAAACACACAGCCTCCGACAGGAAAAACCTTGCTGCCCTGTCTCTAGAGCCGTGAGCCTGGCCCAGGACTAGAGGCAAGAAATGTGAGCCTGCCTCTGGGCCTCCCGTTCCGTCAAGTACCAGACATCTTGTGTGACCTGAGTCCTGAATCTCCCAAATGAATTTACTGGCAGTGAACTTTAACTCAGAGAAATGAGGTTTTGGTTAGCAATAGGCAGGGGCTAGAGGCCTTCAGGCTCCTGGCACAGTATAGGCAGAGAAAGACATTGATCAATTAACAAGCAATTATTAAGTGCCTACTATATAGCAGGCATGGTGCTAGGATCTAGAAGTAGAAAAGGCAAAAATGAAATCATCCCTGCCCATGAGGTATTTAAGATTGTGTGTGTGTGTGTGTGTGTGTGTGTGTGTGTGTGTGTGTGTGTGTTTGAGGGGGGAACAAATGTAAATATATAAGAAAAGGGAGCAAGCCTGAAATATCGACATAGGAAACTCCCATGTAAGGAAATTACCTCTACTGATGCAGGCAGGTGACTTCTCTGTATCTCACAATTTGAGTAAGCTACTTGGGGTCATGGAAAAATTGGATGGATTGCCCAAAGTTACACAGTTGGTGTATGACAGAGGTAAGGCTTGAACCCAGGTCTTCTAGACTCAGAGGCTGTACATAATGCCATATTGCCATAATACCCCATTAAGTGTGTTGGCATACAAATGGGTCTGAAATGGAGATTGAAGGGTTAAGTGACTGTCACTCAAAGTCACACAGCTAGTGTCCAAATTAAGAGTTGAACTCAGGTCCTTCTGACTGTCAGCCCAGACATGCACCACCTAGCTATGGAGCATGGTTTTGTCAGTTATGTGATACTAAGCAACTTACCTCCTCTCAATTAGTTTCTTTGTCTGTTAAAATGAATCAGTTGGATTAGATGATCTTTAAGGTTCACTCTGGTTCTAGATCTCTGAACCCATGAATCACAGCTTTTGTTACCTATGTGGCCTTAGACAAGTCACTTAATCTTTCAATGCAATTCAGTAAATGTTTATTAAGGACCTACTGTGACAGGCATTGTGCTAAATATTAAGGATACAAAAAGAGGTAAAAGACTGTCCCTGACCTCAAGGAGCTTACAATCTAACGGGGGAGACAATAATCAAACAGATATATACAAAGCAAGCTACGTACAGGACAAATTTGTTGTTCGGTCATTTTTTCAGTCGTGTCCAACTCCTCATGACCCTATTTTGAGGTTTTCTTGGCAAAGACACTGGAGTGGTTTGCCATTTCCTTCTTCAACTCCTTTTACAGATGAGGAAACTGAGGCAAAGAGGGTGAGGTGACTTGCACAGGATCACACAGCTAGTGAGTGTCTGAGGTCAGATTTGAATTCAGGAAGATGAGTCTTCCTGACTCTGGGCCCAGCACCCTATCCATTTTGCCACCTAACAGCCCATACAGGATTAATAGGAAATAAACAGAGATGGCACTAGAATTAAGAGGGGTTGGAGAAGGCTTCTTGTAGGAGGTGACATTTTAGTGGAACTTTCAGGTTCTTCATTGATGAGGAACTTCAAGGCCCCTCCTAGCTTTAGACCCAGGATTCTGTGATAAGAATTGGTAACATCAAAACACTAAGATTCATAGCTCTGGAGCTGGAAGGGACCTGAGAAACCAGGAAATCCAACGACCTCATTTTACAGATGAGGAAACTGAGATCCAGGAAAGTGATATGACTGACTTGTCTAAGGTCACGTAAAAGAGTTAGAGATAAGATTTGAACACCAAATTCAATACTCATTCCATGACCCCAGATTATTAATTTTGCTGTTCAGTCATTTCAGCCACGTCCAACTCTTTGTGACCCATTTGGGGTTTTCCTGGCAGAAATATTGGAGTAGTTTGCTATTTCCTTCTCCAGCTTATTTTATAGATAAGGAAACTGAGGCAAACAGGGTTAAGTGATGTGCCCTGGGTCATACAGCTAGTAAGTGTCTGAGATCCAATTCTAACTCAGGAAATTGAGTCTTCCTGATTCAATGCCCGGTATTCTATCTACTGCAACATCTAACTGTCCAATAATTACTAAGAGAGGTCCTCAGTCTACAGAACTATCCAACTTTTCACTCCAGTCAAGGCCATAAATAGCTGACCTATTTGTTATTTGAGTTTTCTAGGTTTTTTTTCCAGATAAAAGTCTGATTTTATGCTGGTATGATTATTACACATTTGCTTTGCTACAGAAGACTAATTGTGCAAAGTAACACTAGCTTATATTTGTGTATTTTACTCACAACAAGCTAGTGATGGGAACGATGCTAGGATTATTCTATTCATTTTACAGATGGAGCAGCTGAGGCCCAGAGATGAGAGATGATCAGTCACAACCAGGGAGCTTTGAAATAGTGAAGCTGGGGCTTTGAACCAGACACTCTGACTCTCAACTAATATTCTTTCCTTTACTCTCTCCTGCCTCCTCATTCACGAACCTCAGAACAAAGTGGCAACTTAAGTCAACCCCCTTTGACTTATTAGGCCTAATTTCATTTTGTAGAAGGGAGTCAGAGGCAGATTTAGAATGAGCAGCCCACTTATTCTGAAGTGTGACTGCACTAATCAGAAGCTTCTGAATAGGAAGGGCCTTTCTGGGTTATCTGGTACAGCCAGTGAGCTGAGGTCACACGGGTGGAGATTCTGTTCAACATTTCCACTGAATGGTCAAGAAATCAAACCCGAAGAGAGACAGAATGTTTGGTAGAGATGGAAGTACTCTTAGACAGATCATCTGGACAAAACTCCTCACTTTTACAGATGCTATATAAATGTCAGCTACAATTATTGCACTTCGTGAGTGTGTAGTGAGATATCATTGTGGACTGGAGCCGTCAGGAAAGATTTTATAGAGGCGGCAGGATTTAGGCCAGACCTTGAAGAATGAGTGGGCTTGAGAAGAAGGGGCTGGGTAATAAGCCCAACTCTGGTCGACATGGGAACAGTGAGGGAAGCATGCTGCTCTGAAAGCAGCTGGGGAGGAATTTGCTTCTATTCAATTTGACTCGATAATCGTTTGTCAAGTACTTATTACACGCAGGCCAGTTTTATCTCTGGTACACATTGGCTGTGTGCCCCTGAACAAGTCATCTAACTTCTGACTGGGGGAAGTAAGACCATAAATTTCAGAAAAACTGAATAGGTAAAGGAGTTTTCCTAATTTGGAAGTCCCCTCCACCAATGAAATAATGGGTCCACTCATAGAATCATAATTTTGGCCCTAGAAGGAACCTGAGAGAGTCATCTAGTTCAATCCCCTATTTTTACATAGAAGGAAATTGAGGCCCAGAATAAGGTCAAATGACCTGGCCAGGGTCACACAACTGGAGAAAGTCTGAAGTAGGATTTGAAGTCACCAGGTCTTCCTGGTCCAGCACTTCATTCTCTATAGTTTGAAGAGTACGTGAGGTCAAACGAAAAAGGGGACAAGTACTTAGAGAAATGGAAAGGATCATTTCCAACTGGAATGATCTTTCCAAATCTCATGGTGTCTTCCTATTCTTGAATGCTATTCCTGAAATATTTGGTTCTGACCATTTGCTTTTCCTCTTTTGCATGATCAGCTCTACTGGTTTACTGTGGAGTTTGGTCTCTGTAAACAGAATGGGACCATCAAGGCTTATGGAGCTGGCCTTCTTTCATCCTATGGGGAGCTGATGGTAAGTGTGTTCTCTACCTTGTCAAAGAGTCCTTCTTCATCATTCCTGAGCCCTCAGTTTCTCCCATCATTCATCTCCAATAAATGTGCCATTCATCCATTCATTATTTATTTAATAGACATCATTCATTCAACAGTTGTCATAAATCATTCATTAATTCATTTAATAGTTATGATTCTTTCATTCATTCATCAGTGACTAGAAAGAGTTGCTCTTCCCTTGCCCAGTTTCTTTTCAGCTCTTCCTGGCCTAGAGAATGCCCAAGTCCTCCGAGCTGCTTAAGTTTGTACACTAGAGGGCAGTGTGGAGCCTGCTAAAAACTGCCATTTTGGAAACTAGGTAGGGGTAGTGGTGAGAAGTGTGCTAAAGTGGACCTTCATTTTTATATGTCAGGGAAGATAAAGCTCCAAGCAGCTGCCCTCATTACTGTTAACAAATGTCATTGAATAGCAAATGATTTTGTCCAAAAATCTCTGAATTCAAAAGTTCTGGAAAGCCACAGACCACTTCTAATCTGGAATGTCTGTGTTTATTCTCTTGCTGGTGAAGGACTGGATTTCCCTGGGCCCCTTATCTTATTTCTCAAGGTCTTGGCACTGTGTACAAGAGAATGGAGAGGGTCAGAAAATGCAAGGGGATGTTTGCAATCCTTCCCATTGGAATTACTGTACTGGGAATGAAGCTGACCACTTAGCCAAGCCCAATCACAGAGGAGGTCCCAGAGAGCCCAAGAGAGGATGTTTTTCTTTTTAAAAACATTAATTTTTATTGTTAGCTTTTCTTTCTACATCACCTACATTTCGAAGTGCATTCCTCTCCTTCCTCTTCTAGAGAACCATCCCTTACAGGAGGCATAAGTAGATAGAGTGCTGAGCTTAGAGTTGGGAAGAGGTGAGTTTGAAGCTTGCCTGAGATACCTAGCAGCTGGCTGAACAGCTCTCAGCCTGTTTCCTCTTCTGCAAAATGAAGATAACAGTAGTATCTACCACCCAAGGCTGTCATGAGGATCAACTCTACATATTTAAAGTGCTTTGCAAACCTTTGTTGTCGTTTTTATTCAGTCATTTTCAGTCATGCCTGACTCTTTGTGACCCGATTTGAGGTTTTCTTGGCAAAGACACTGAGTGGTTTGCCATGTTCTTTTCCAGTTTATTTTGCAGATGAAACTGAGGCAAACAGGGTTAAGTGACTTGCCAAGGGTCACACGGCTAGTAAGTGTCTGAGACCAGATTTGAACTCAGGAAGATGAGTCTTCCTAACTCCAGGCACAGCACTCTATCCAAAGCACCATCTGGCTGCCTTTGTTTTCAAACCTTAAACGTGATAAATGCCATCTATTATTGCTGTCATTGCTATGATTATTATAGGGATTAGACCTAAGATTTCATTGGTAGGGGGAACTTATTCTACTAATGTAAGTTGGAAGATTTTCTGCAACTTATAGTTATAGAAAGTTACCTAGAATAGTTAGAGGTTAAGTGATTTGTCCAGAGTCATACAGCCAAGTATGTGTCAGGGGCAGGACTTGAACCCAAGTCTTCCTGGCTTTAAGGCCAGCTCTGCATCCACTATAGCAGAGGTGTCAAACATGCTGCAGTTGCTGGACTAAAATTTAATGAGGAAATATTTAACAAAATAGATACAATAAAACACAGGCAATATTAATATGTGGTTTTCCAAGTCAATTTAAGACACTCCGGGATCCTTATGGATGATTTAGGAGCCCCATTTCTATTTTAATTTGACAGCATTGCACCAAATGGTATTGCCTTGAATCCCTTGTAACAAAGAATAAAAAAGAGACAGGGAAAGCATTTCAATAAAACTAAACCACGCACCCTTCTAAAGGGGGTGTGCTTTCCCTTCGTCTCGTCCAAATCTTTCATTTGGAAAATGATGAAATCAAGACTCAGGGAGGTTAATAGTGAGAGATACTCCTACACATCTTGACACCCACTGGTGTTGCACAATGTAACCCATCCATGTTTTCCTACCCTATGTGATTCTTATTTAGGTCCTTCCATAAACCCTCAAAAGAAGACTACCCCAACTACTGAAGGCCTACGTCCAGATGTTCTAATATTCCATGGGTACTGGTGCAGTTGAGAATGAGATATGTAGCCTCCTATGGAAGGCTCCTTCAAAGCTGTTTGCTTTTGCCCTTGTATCCCTAGGACCTAACCCACTGTGGCTGCACAGGGTAGGCATATAGCAAATGTTTGCTTAATTGAGTTCAGTGGAATGGAGCAAGAGATTAAACTTCTTTTTTAAATCATATATCTCTGTGCTGATGTATTTCCTGCTGCCTCCTGCCCACAAGTCATTGGTGGGGATATGCTGCACACTTATACCCCCTGGCATCTTTCCATTGCATTGGTTCACCTCTAATTTTGATTTTCCAGATTTTGCGATATCCCATGATTTGCAGCCATGTGATATTACCAGGAGAATATGGCTTTTAAATCTGTGTGTGAATGTCAGGGATCAGTGTGAGACCTTTCAAAGTTCTGTTAAATTTCCAAAAGGCCATCTAGCCTACTGTCCCTCTCCTATCCAAAACTTTAGAAATAATGCTTATCATTCAGGGACTGGGAAAAGTAATAATGAGAAGGATCAGGGCAGGACCCATGATTTTATTGGTATAAGGAATTCCCAATGAAGAATTTTCATACCACAGCTTAAATTCACACTAAGGTGTAAATGATTGCTATAAAAGCTTTCCAGAGGGCAGATTTTTATAGGTGATGAGGGCACTAGCTGCCTAAAACTGAGGGTCGACATACTGGCCAGAATGGATTGCTAAATTTTCATTGTGAGCATTTATACCTCGGGAATAGACCACAGCTACAAATCAGGGGTTGATTTATTGTTTTGTTGATGGTCTAGGCTTAAGAAAGAGATAGAGAAAGTGTTAGTAATTCAGGTTAAAGTGAACTATTAAAATGTGTCATGCATACATTTTCTCCCCTGAGAGGCAGCGGTTAAAACATTTACCAGCCCTCCATTGACAAGAGGTGAGGTCTGGAGCTCCTGGCTGACTCCATCACAGTTTGACTGAGGGCTCATTCTAATTCCTTATAAAAACTTCAGTTAACTGAAAGGAGTTTTATATCTTGAATAAAAGTAGCTCAGGATCACAACCCTGTGAACTGATGGGGTATAAGAGAATCAGGGCCAAGAGTATGAGTTGGAATCAAAGAGCCTTTCTTAAAACAGCCATGTCTGTTGTAATGTGAGGGAGGACGCAAAAATGTTAGTACACCCTTTGTCTAGATGAGGGGACTGAAGCTGAGATGAAATGACTTGAAAGAGACAACAGCTACTGTCTGGCGCGTAGTAGGTGTACAATGAATGGTAATGGATTGATCGATGATACGTTTCACCGATTAACTCCTTATAACCCAATTAAAGCCAAAAGTTACTGGATCATGGCTCTAGATCAGAAGGGGATCTGAGAGACTATCTACTCCAATTCCCTCACTTCACAGATGAGGAAACTGAGGCCCACAGAGCTTAGATGACTTGCCCAAGATGAGAATAGGAGTCAGCCAAATCTTATACTTCTCAGTACTCCAAATAGCATCTACCACTATGTAAATCACAGGATTACCAAATCTTAGAGTGGAGGGGACCCCCAAAGCGTGCATAGGTCATAATCTCCAGCAATGGAGAGTATCCATATAAATGAGATCATAGAACCATTATACAGTTAACGTATGTGCAAAATCCAGGACAGCACTTATTACTGGAGAAGATGTAAAAATAATGTATATGAGGTTGCTGTTCAAATGGAATTGAAGTGGGCTTGGCGTCAGAAAGATCTAAATGTGAATCCTGCGTCAGATACTAGCTATGGCATCCTAGGCAAATCTCTTAAGCTCTTAAACCTCTCTGTTCACCTCTAAAATGGGAGGTTGAGCTAGACGGACTCTGAGGTCGCTTCCAGTTCTAATTCTACGATTCAATGATCCTACATACTTAATGTAGAATTCCCTTCCAAAGTTCTATGCTGATCTCTCATCTTGGTGAAGAGGCTATCTTCAATGAGTATCAGCTCAGACCAGCTCCACCAAGCTGGAAATACTTCAGCTACAGTCATGGTAACAGACTATCTATGCTTCCTTGCAGGCCAAGAGAGTGAAGTATGAAAAAAAAAAGTCCATCCCCATTAGTCTGGATATTTGGTGATAAAGAATTCTTTGGCCACTCGTGAAACAAAGACAAATACAAAATGTCCCTCCTCCTGTGTTTCCTCAGTGATAATAGCAAATCAGTGGAAAGCGGGAGTAGAGGACGCTAAGATATGCAGTTTCTGAACTGCCCATAATCATTATCTGCACCACTGATACTCTAAACGTGAAGTTGTGCAGAGACTAACAAGTGGGAAATTCACTGGAGAAAAATGAATTTTATCATCCTTGAAATCCTTGCTAGGAATGAAACTGGAGGATCCAACAAAGATACATCTAAACGGAAGGATGATTTGATGGTTCTCTGGGGGAGGCAAATACACGACTCAGCAGCATTGGCTTTAATGTGCCTCCAAATACAACAAGAAGCATCATTTCGGTGGCGGCCGAATCGACTCATGTTGCAGAGCTCATGACAAGCATTTGCGAAAGCAAACGAACAAAAAAATAAAAACCAAACCAAACAAACAAACTACCGTGAAGATAACCTGCAGCCAAGGCACCCAAATCTATTACAGAGAACAGGGTGGTAGGAAGAAGTCTAAAAATTAAATCTGCATCTTCTTCAATTCATGGTGCTTCAAGTCGTGAAGATGGCAGCATACAACAGAGATTTCAACTGTAGAGCAAATAGAAAAGACCAGTAATTCTTCTGGTATAGTAACACATGATAAAATGCATCTTCCGTAGTGTCACTTCCACTGATAAAGCCACATTCATTTATGATGTTGAAACTTTTGGTGGTGTTAAGGACTAAATATTGGAAAACATAGTTTAAGAAGGAAAAACAAGAGGGGACAAAGGCTTGTAGCTTATTCAGAAGCCTCATATCTACATATCAGGAATATTTCCTTCAAGAAGAGTCAGAGGGTACTGGGTCATCATAGTCACCAAATAACTTCACAAGAAAGAGAGTTGATTGTTTTTAGGAGATATGAAATGACTAGTCATTGATGGTCAAATCAGCCATCTGTATATAGCGAGCTGCACACAACTACTTATTGAAGAAAAATAAATACCAAGTTAAAAGAAAGAATAAAACTAACAAGTTACAATCTGCAGTTGGGTCAACCTTAACCTGACTGTTTAAATAAGCTGGTGATTCTGAAATATAGGAAATGGATAAAAGAATGGACGCTAACATTATCACCATGAATCAATTGCTACGACCGAATATGGCAGCCAAAAGCCACATCAATTTAGAATATGAAATTGTTTGCAAAATCTTATGGAGAAAGGAGGTAGAAAATTGTGACTAGCACTGTCTCTGAGCTCTAAGCCAGAATGAAAATGACAGATCCCATTCCTCAGCTGATGGGAACTCTAGCTGAAGCCCTATTGGTAGCAGCAGCAAGAAAAGCTCAAGAAAGAGGTGGGGAGCTCCATAGATATAATGATACTCAGTCGGGGAGCAGGCCCCCAAAAGACCAATGCCAAGGGTCCCTCAAGAGCAGCATGATGACAGTATTAGGAGATATTAACAGCCTTGCATTGTCAGAGACATGTGGTTACTCCATGTACATCTCCTCCATGTGATTCATATGCATCTTCACTCCTCTCACAGATGGCATGTGACTCTATGGGAGAGAGTTCCCCAACTTTATGGAGGAAATATTCTATTGCTACTTTTCTTACTACACTATGCTGTTGAATGGCCTTCCTTTGAACTACTAGTGTCCTCTATTAAAAAGAAACACGCTAGTGGGGGTTCATGAATTATTATTTTGAGTGGATGAAGTCCCACAAAGTGCCTTTAATATGGGATAGTTTTCTGAGGACCCACATACTGAAAAATAATGATAGATATGTCTCCACATCCCATCCTTTTCCTGACATAAGCCCACTCCCCCCAATATCTTTCTTTTTCTCTGCACCGGCTCCTATCCTTCTCTTCTTTTTTCTTTCCCATCTCCTGTTCTTCCTAAGCTTTTATATCTGTAGCTTGTTCTCCCCGTTCTATGTCTGTTTTTCTCTGTCTCTCTGCCTCTCTCTGTGTCTCTGTCTCCTTTTATTACACACACACACACACACACACACACACACTTTCACAGAGTAATGTAAGCCACATGCAAGTGCAAATAGGATAAAAAAAATGTCTGGGAAAGATTCATCACCACACTGGGAGAATCTATGCCATGTAACTAAACCTCTAGAAAATGTTTCTGAAGTAATACATCCTTGTCAGATTCCAGTCCATCTAAACCAAGAGGCTAAGCTTTTTTTTTTCTTTTCATGTTTCAACTGCATGTGCAAAATCCCAGGGAGATTCTCTGTTTCCCCCTTTATTTTACTTTATTTTAGCCATTGCTGTCAAATCCTCTTTATCATGTCCTTTTAATACTCAGCCTGGCCTCATGTCTCCATAGAGTAAAAGCTAATGACCTGTAGTTCAGTCTTGGCAGGCTATAGCCATAGCCATGCTCTATTTGGAGCAGAGTAGAGCCTTGGAACCTATAGTTGGGTGAGTCACCCAAGGCTGCCTCCAGAGCTTCATGGGTCTTTAAATACCATTGCTGTGGTCATTGCTTTCTACAGATTATTAATACACTAGGGTCTTGAGACAAACATCCCCCATTGAGCAGATCTCAGTATGAAGTATCTGGGGAGTTGGGCCATATCCAATGGGGGCTGACCAGTGGAAGGACCAAATGGACCTCATTCTAAACAGTTTTACCAATAGAATGTTCTACTGCCTGGATCCAAAAGATATTAATGGGGAGCTACAGAAGGCTTCATTCAGGAGTCCAAGGCACTCTGAATGTCCTTCATGCGTTAAAAGAAAGAGAAAAGAAGAAGGAAGAAGAGGAGGAGGAGAAAGAAGAAGAGGAAGAGGAAGAGGAGAAAGAGGAGGAAGAGGAGGAGGAGGGGAAGAAGAAGAGGAAGAGGGGGATATATTTAGCATTTTGATATATTTGATTCTGAAGGGTCCTGATATCAAATTCCTCAGGAAAGCAAGGGATTTAGACTAAAAGTTCATCACAAGAAAAAATTATTTTCAAATTTATATTGGATTTGAATATTGCTTCTTCCACTTTCTACTTATGTGACCTTGGACAAGTCACCCTTTCTGGGACTCAGCTCCCTTACTCATATAATGAGAGGGTTAGGCCAGAAGAGCTAGAAGTGTCCTTCTAGCTCTCTCTGCTCCCAAGAAGGGAAGGGAAGGGAATAAGCATTATATAGTGCCTCCTGTGTGCCAGGCACTGTACTAAGCACTTTTTATAAATATTATCACATTTGATGCTTGCCACAACCCTGGGAGGTAGCTGCTGTTATCTTCATTTTATAGATTAGGAAACTGAGGCAGACAAAGATTAACAGACTTGCTCAGTAAGAGAGTTACTACACACAGGTAGTAAATGCCTGAGGCTAGATCTGAACTCAGGTCCTCCTGATTCCAGGCCAGCATTGTGCCATCTAGTATCCTTCCCTTTCTCCTTCCAGGTAGAGTATCTGGAGTTAGAAGACCTGGGTTTAACTCCCTCCTTGACATTTAAAATCCTTTGTGACTTTGGATAAGTTATTGAACCTTCCTAAAACTTACTTTCCTCATGTATAAAATGAGAGAATTGAACTGGATGGCCTCTGAGGTCTTCTCCCCTCTCTACTGATCCCCTGAAAAATACTGATAATAATATAATGGCTGATCCTCACTTATGTAGTCCTCAGAAATCTAATACCCTAAACCATTCTGAGGGCAGCCAGGTGGTGCAATAGATAGAGTGCCAGGCGGGCAGTCAGGAAGACCTGAGTTCAAATGCAGCTTCAGAACTTAGTATCTGTGTGACCTTGGGTAAGTCACTTAACCCTACTTGCCTCAGTTTCCTCATTTTCAAAATGAACTGGAGAAGGAAATGGCAAACCACTCCAGTATCTCTGTCAAGAAAACACCAAATAAGATCATGAAGAGTCAGACAGGACTGGAATGACTGAACAGGAACAAATTAATTCTGAACAACTATCTACTCAGAAGAAACCGAAGGGATGAAAACAGAAGAGGTTGGTGGGAGGAGACAGAAAAGCAGAAAAACAGAAGAAGTGAAGACAAGTTGTGATTGGTCAAGTTTGTGTCCAGAGGGAAGCATCCTTCTTATTGGCTGGAGACGCCCATAGTAGAAAGGCAATGAAAAGCCTTTTTTCAGCCAAGGGGAAGCCACAGATAAGGAATATGACAAGAAACAAGAAGAAAAAGAGATACGGAAAAGAAAAGACAGAAAAGACCAGAAGGAGAGACAGAACAGTGGAAATCAGAGATGAGGACAAGGGAGGAAGAAAAGGAAACTCAAACCGTCATGGCACAACAGTGTGCTTTCAGTATGGGGCAAACAAAGGCCTTTCAAGTTTGAAAGCAAGGTCCTGGGTTCAAATCATGCCTCTGTTCTTTAATCACTTTCTGATCTCAGACAAATCACCTCTCTGGGCACAAGTTTTGTTATTTGTAAGTAAACCAATGGGCTTGGAATAGATGACCTGGGATCATAAGATCATGTATGTAGAGATGGAAAGGATATTAGGCCATCCAAATCCATCCTTTTACATACCAGAAAACCACTTGAAAGTAAAAAGACTTGTCCAAGATCACACAAGTAGGAAGTGGTAAATACAGGATTCGAACTTAGGTCCTTTGACTTCAAGGCTGACATTCTTTCCACTGGACGACATGCCTCCTTTAATAGTCCCTTGTAGCTTATTTCAGGACTCTTGGTTGTACCATAGAGGCAAGAAACATGAGAAATGGAGATTAGAAAAGCATTCTGGGGTCTTTTAAGGCAAGGACAAGCTACGCCCTATACATTTCATGGACATGCTGAAAAAGATCACCACTATTTTTTGAGGTCACTTACAGGGGTACAAGGGTGATCACCACTGGCATTTTAGGAACATGCAGGCAATAACTCCTGCTAATAGCTTGAACGAGGGCATCAGCCCATCTTTCATTCTGAGGTTGCCTAGTAGTAGCATATAAAAGAGAGAGAGAGAACTCTGGGGTCAGGGGCAATGTTACTGAAACCTTCTAGAAGGGTGTGAATGGACTTCTTGAAAGGGGGAGGACACATCATGGCAAGTCAGGGCACCTCTGAGGAGCCTAGTAGCAAGGGAAGCCTTTCATGCCTATCTCTGTTTTTGCTCCCTCAAACTATGTGTGTCCCTGTGACAATTGTGTATTGAGCTTCAGGACAAGCTGATTGACATTTCAGACCCAGAATAGATTAAGTGGCTGGAACCTCATAGCTCTGGGCTAGAAAGTCAGAAACAGCTATGTCTACAACCACACTGATTTGACCTCAGATACTTACTACCTATGTGACCTTGGGTAACTCACTTCACCTCTGTTTGCCTCAGTTTCCTCAAGTGTAAAATTAGGATAATAATAGCACCCACCTCCCAAGGTTGTTCTGAGGATCAGATGAAATATTGGTAAGGTCCTTTGGAAACTTTAAAGTGCTATGTAAATACTAGATGCTATTATTATATTTTGAATTAGATAAAAACGACTGAGCACTGTGGTGCTAAATATACAATTTGGTCACCTCAACTACATTCTCTAATTCAATTCAAACAAGCATTTGCTGTGTCTACAGTGTGTCATACTCTGTACTTAGTATACTGGGGTTACAAAGATAATAATAACAATAATAATACTAATAGTCTCTACCCTCAGGAAGCTTCTATTCTATTTAACATTATCAGAATTTCCTGAGCATCCAAAGATAAGCAGTGTCCATCTCTCTGACCCAAAGTTAATGGAAAAGGCAGAAAAAAACCTTTTCTGTTCAAATGCAGTCAATGGAGCCATGTCTATTTTTTTGAAGGCTGGCTTTGACCTTTCATCGTTTATTATACATATAGTCATTCACTGTGGAAAATGACCAGCAAACCAGGAGACTACCAAGAAATTCCGTGGCTTTTTCCTCTCTTGAGAATTCATTTCTGAGCATAATCGCCCCACTGAACAGTTTTACGATACTCTTGCACATAACACATTTCAGAAAATTTTTCTTGAGACACAGTTAAAATAAAAAGAGTTTTGCCGATTAAAGGATTAAGTTCTGCTTACCTGGATACCTCCCATTTCCCCCTTAGCAAACATTTATTGAGCACAGGGTAGAGAATGGAAGCACCTTGAGGGCAATGCTTGTTTCACATTGCTTTTCTATCTCCAGTCCTATCTTAGTGACTGAACACAGTAATGAATGCTTATTGAATGAATAGCTCGATTATGGCCCAGGATTTTTCCATGAAAAAATGACATAGGACCAAAACAGAAGCTAATGCCAATCTGATGCAGTTTAGGAGTGCAGGGACCCCAAAACTATTGAGGTACAGGGTGGAGTTGTCTGGGAAGAATTTGAAGACTCAAGCAGTCTTCCAGCCAAGTGGCAAAAGTTTATCATAACACTAATAAAGCAGGCGGAGCTCCTTTGGGAACAAGCAACTCAATGGGGGCGATGCAGTGAATAGTGTGCCAAGTATGCTAATTAGGTGCTGTGGGCAGAAAGGAAACTACAGTTTCTGTACCTTGAGCCATTTCCATCTCCAACTCATTTTACAGATGAGGAAACTGAGGCAAACAGGGTTAAGTGACTTGCCCAGAGTTATGCAGCTAGTAAGTGTCTGAGAGGTGGGATAGCATACAAAAGAAGGCAAGAAAAGAGGGAGGAGGGATGGGACATCAGGGGGTACTCAGTACAGGGGAAGAATGGGTGGGGGGCATCTTATTCTGTGGAGTTGAATGTAGTCAGGACAGCAAATGCAAGGTAGAATGATCTGAGAGTCCAGTTTCTCCCCTCTATAAAGGAAGGCACTTGAAGGAGTTTGGCACTCCATCCTTCACCCTCAACTCGGAGGGGAGAGGATACTGAGGGAGTTTGAGTTAATCAAGGATTGAATTAGCAGTATGGTGGTGAGTTTAGACATTATGACCTTAACCAGGGAGGGAGATTTTTGTGGAACAGAAACAGAGCAGATGCACTGTGGAAGCACTATGCTAAGTGGGGGAATATAAAGACCAAAACGACCTGGTTCCTGCCCTCAAAAAGCTTACATTTTAACAGGGGCTCCCAAATGTACATTTTTAGGCATATGTAGCATATATACAGAATGAATCCAGAAAGTTGGGGAAGGAGGTGCACTAGCTGCTGGGGGGACCACAAGAAGGCTCAGGCAGAAGGGGACCCTTGAGCTGAGTCATAAAAGAAACCAGGAATTCCAAGAGGCTGATGTCAGAGGGAGAGCATACCAGGCATCAGATTGTCCTTGGTGGTTGGGTGGAATTGATGAAATATTAACTCAGAGAAGCAAGGACAGAACATGTTTCTTCTTGTCTACAAGGCACCAGACTTGCCTTCAAAAGGATGACTCTGGCCCTTTCTAGGTTTGTGAAACTATGCCAGTCTATTCAGGATGGAGAAGGAAATGGCAAACCATTCCAGGATCTTGGCCAGAAAACCCAAAACAGGGTCACGGAGAGTCAGACAATACTAAAAGTGACTGAACAACAACCAGTCTCATATCTCAGAATTCATTTGTTTACCTGGAAAATGGGCACAGTAGTGTCCACGCTACCTTGTCAAAAGGGCTGTTAGAAGGAACGAACAAGGTGTTTTATTTGAGTAACATACTTTGTAAATCTTAAAACATGATGTTATTATTATCATTATTATTATTTACTATATTATACTAGGTGCCTCTGCAGAACAGTATTCCCTAACTGGGAGGGAAAACCTGTGATCTTGCTATAAAAAAATACTAATATCATGAATATTAGGTTGTAAATTCAGAGCTAGAAGGAGCTATAAGAGGCCACTGAGTTCAACCCTCTAATTTTAGAGGTGGGGAAACTGAGGCATGGAAAGATGAAGTGACTTGCTAGTAAGTGTCTGAAACAGGATTTGAACCCAGATCTTCCTGATCCCAAGTTGAGCACTTTACTCTACTCTAATAGTTCACATTTGATAGCACTTTTAACTTTTCAAAGAACTTTCCCAATGAATTATTTAATCAGACCCAGATAATGACCTCATGTGGTAGACAAGACAAGTGTTACCCTGGGGCCAATGAATGTTTTAAACAATATTTTGAATAAATATATTTCAATAGAATTGGTTTTCTTTGTACTCCCATGGGTTTTATTTTATACATTTTAAAACACAACTCTGAGAAAGGACCCAGTGGCTTCACCAGACTGACTGCCAAAGGGGGCTAGGAAAAAAAAAAGGTTAGGAATTGAGGACAGAGACTATTTTCTGGCTTAGCACAGTGTCTGGCACAAAGTAAGTACACAGGAAATACTTTTTGAATGATTGAATGATTGAGGAAGCTGAGTCTTTGAAGTGCCTGGTACAAGGTCCTCCGTGTACTGAGCCTTAATCACTAAATAGGTATTGCCTCAGTCAAACTGAGACCTGAGAAAGACCTTAGCTTAAGAAGGCTAAGATGTCCCACTGCATCCTGGGCCATCCATCTCCAGTCATCCTGATCTGTATCCGGCTATTGGACCCAGATGGCTCTGGAGAAGAAAGTGAGGCTGGTGACTTAGCACAGCTCTCCCTCGCTTAAATCCAATTCATTTGCAAGTCACGGCATCACCTTCATGATCTCATGGTTCTCTTCGAGAATGAAGGACAAAGGACACCAACAAGGTCCCTCAACAAGCAAGTGAATCCAGGGACATTGAAAAGATGATTAGATTAGGAGTCAAAGGTCCTGATTTCAGGTCCTGATTCTGTCTCTCACTTCCCCAAACGCAAATCACTTATACTTTTTTGCTTCCAAGTTCCTCCTTAGAATGAAGGGATTGGACGAAATAACCTCTAAAGTCGTAGATGTAAAAGTCTCCTAACCCAAGGCTTTTCCTAAGACTAGACAAGACCTACGTGCTCTGAAATGCACATTCATCGATTCTCTCTGCTCCTCATTTTTGATTTTCAGCATGCTTTATCAAGCAAGCCAGAGCACAAGCCATTTGAAGCTGAAGTCGCTGCCATCCAGCCCTATCAAGACCAGGCCTTCCAGCCCATTTATTTTGTGTCAGAAAGTCTAGAAGATGCCAAGGACAAGCTCCGGTGAGTAGTGACCTTTGGGTAGGCCATAAGTGGGTTTGTGGGACATACCAGGGAGGTAGGGTCAGAGGAGAAGAGTGTAGACAGTCACTGTACTGAGCCATTTCCCCCCAAAGGGTAGTAACCCAACTGAGTGAGAAGGCAGGATGTTCTGTGCACAGCCATCATTAGGCCCAGGTGCACTGTGTTTCGTGATGATCATAGCTGACATTTATATAGAAATTTACATAATGCCTCATAGCCTTATAAGTAGATGCTATAGATATTATTATTATAAATATTGTTATCATCATCATCTCCATTTTACAGTTGAGAAAACTTAAAGCTCAGGTTAAATGATATGTCCAAGGTTACACAGCTAAGAAGTATCAGAAACAGGGTTTAAACACAAAGTTTTCCTGACTTCAATTCCACTATTCTTTGCCTTGAGGGCTACATGGAGCAGTGGAGACAGAGCTGGACCTAGAGTCAGGAAGATGTGAGTTCAAATTCAGCCTCAGATACTTCCTAACTGTATGACCCTGGGCAAGTCACTTAACTTCTGTCTTGCCTCAGTTTCCTCAGCTATGCAATATACATAATAATAGTACCTAGTTCTCGGGGTTTTGGTGAGGATCAAATGGGATAATATTTGTATAAGCACCTAGCACTGTGCCTGGCACACAATTTATACATAATAAAAAGCTTGGTTCCTTCTTTCTGATATCATAAGCAAATGGACCCATGATTGTCTATGTATTTAGCCTCTGTTTGTCCACAGGTGGCTGACTTTGTGCTTCCTTTTTTTTTTTTCTGGCAGGAAATACGTTCAGAAGATCCAGAGACCCTTCTCGGTCCACTATGATCCTTTCACTTGCTGTGTAAATATTCTAGACTCAGTCCAGAAAATCAAGACGGTGCTCCACCAAGTGAAAGCAGACCTGGAACGTCTTAGCCATGCCCTGGAGAAAGTGGCTTAAGCTCCCACTAGATCCCGGCCCATTCCAGCTCAGTCTGGGTCATTCATAGGGGTTCCCTCTGGGATTTTCCCAAGGGCCAAGTTTAGGTGGTTAGAAGGTAGTTAGAAAAGCCCCAAAGTATATTTGCATAACTCCACATTGAGGCTGTTTTCAAGGCCAAGGGTGTGTTGTGCTTAATTGTTTTCATTCTTTAAGTTTCCTGCCAGTGGTGTTAAAGTCAAGTAGAAACTGGGTCCTGGAGTCAGGAAGATTCGAATTCAAATCCAGCCATACATACTTACAAGCTGTGGGACTTCAGGCAAGGCACATAACCTTTATCTGCCTCAGTTTATTCAGTTATAAAATGGGATAATACTATCACCTACTATTATCTCACCTGTTGTGAGAATCAAATGAGCTAACATTTCTAAAATGCTTAGCACAGTGCCTGGCACATAGTAGGTACCATTTCCTTCCTTCTTTTCTTCACTTTCCTTTCACTTCTTCTTTCCTTTCATCCTTCCTTTCTCCCTCCCTCCCTC
The DNA here is from genome assembly GCF_003287225.1 of Phascolarctos cinereus. Classification (NCBI taxonomy): domain Eukaryota; kingdom Metazoa; phylum Chordata; class Mammalia; order Diprotodontia; family Phascolarctidae; genus Phascolarctos; species Phascolarctos cinereus. The sequence goes on along the minus strand of NW_027555514.1, from coordinate 272,149,194 downwards.
CTTCCTTCCTTCTTTCATTCCTTCCTTCTTTCCCTCCCCCTTCCTTCCTCCCTTCCTCCCTCCCTCCTTCCTTCCCTCCTTCCTTCCATCCATCCCTCCCTCCCTCCTTCCTTCTATCCCCCCTTCCTTCCTTTCTTCCCTCCTTCCTTCTATCTCTCCTTCCTTCTTTCCTTCCTTTCTTCCTTCCTTCCTCCCTCCCTCCCTCCTCCTTCTTCCTTCCTTCCTTCCTTCCTTCCTTCCTTCTCCTTCCTTCCTTCCATCCATCCCTCCCTCCCTCCTTCCTTCTTTCCTTCCTTCCTTCCTTCCTTCCTTCCTCCCTCCCTCCCTCTCTCCCTTCCTTCCTCCCTCCCTCCCTCCTTCCTTCCCTCCTTCCTTCCTTCCTTCCATCCCTCCCTCCCTCCTTCCTTCTATCCCTCCTTCCTTCCTTTCTTCCCTCCTTCCTTCTATCTCTCCTTCCTTCCTTCCTTCCTTCCTTCCTTCCTTCCTCCCTCCCTCCCTCCCTCCTTCCTTCCTTCCTTCCTTCCTTCCTTCCTTCCTTCCTTCCTTCCTTTCCTTCTATAGGTGGGCCACTGTGTGGACAACAGACGACATTTAATAGGGATGAATGTGAAATTTTATATTTAGATTATTTTTAAAAAGCCAATTGCACAAGTACAAGATTCGGGAGACTTGACTAGAGAACAATTTACCTAAAAAAAAAAAAGATCTGCGATTCTTAGTGCACTGCAAGCCCGATACGAGTCAACAGTGTGATGGGGCAACCAAAATCTTACATGATCTTGGGCTGAATTAAGAAAGATATACCTTCCAGGGATAAAGAGATAAGCATCCTCCTGCACTCTTCCCTGACCAGACCATATGTCAAGTAGTGTGTTCAGCACCAGGCATAGAATTTGAGGAAGGATATTGGTAAATCCTGCTGAGGATGACCAGGATAGGGAGGCATATCAGGATTTATTGAAAGAGCCAGAGGAAGAGAAGGTTCGGGGAAACATAAGAACTGTCTTCAAGGTCTCTTGGATAGAAGAAGAAATAACTTTGCTCTGCTTGTCCCTAGAGTTCCTAGAGTCCCTAGAATTAGGAATAATTCTTGAAAGAGACAAGTTTTTGCTCAACGTCCAGGAAAAACTAACTGATAATCAGAGCTGTCCCAAAGGGGGCTGCCTCAAGAGGTGGTGGCTTCCCTTTCACTTGGTGGGGACGGGAAACGGCTCAATGACCACTTGTGGGATATATCGTAAAGAAGACCACCTCACCTCTAAGTAGAGACTTGATTAGCAAGCTAAAGTCCCTTCCAACTCTGACGTTCTGTCATTTTGGGGACAATGACATAAGGCAGAGATGGGTAACACCTCTTGAGAGAATCCATCCCACTTTGGGTCAGCTTTCATTATTTCCTCTCTTCCCTCCCCTTCCTTTCCTTTCCCCCTACTCTGGGATTTGTTTCTTTTTCTTTTAGGGATTGGAGCTAATATGAACAGAATGAGTTTAGGAATGGTCCCTAGAACATTGGACTGGGGAACCCTCTTCCCTGAGTCCCTGTGAGAATACCAGGATAGTGCCCATGGCTCCTGGATTTGCCTTCTGAAGCAAATCAGAACAAGGAATGAAGAGGTGACCACTCAAATCTTCCTCTATATGTCACACCTTCAAATACTTGGAGAAAAGCTGAACGTCTTCCATAAGTCTTCCCTTCCCTGTCCCATGAAGTCTTGCCTCCCCAGGCATGGCACATTTTAGCTTAGGGGCCGACCATGACCAGCCTATTTAACCAATCTTTGTGTGACACCCTGTTTGCCCTTCTCTGCTTGCCAGGATACCCTCCAACTTATCAACAACCATGACGCTGAGAACTGAACACAACACTCCAGATGGGGTCTGGTCAGAGCTGAGTGCAGAGGGAGTATCATATCCTAATTCTTGGAAGTCATGCTTTTCAGTACAGCCCAAAACCTCATGAGCTTTTCTGGCTGAAATATCACACTTCTGCCTCATATCTATCCCTGACAATGGTTATCCAACCTGTGTCTGAAGGCCTCTAACAGAGAGGTGCCTACTTCCCTACTCTGACAGTTTCACTGTGTGACATCTCTATCTCCTATGGCTGGAATGTTCTCACCCCGACTTCTGGCTCTTAGCACCCCTAATTTCCTTCCTCCCAAGCACCACCTCCTTCATGAGGTCTTTCCCAGTTCCGGGGCTGCTAGCATCTTCCCTTCTGAAACTACCTTCCTTCCACTTTATCTTTATTTTGCAACCACTACATTCGGGGCCATCTCATCGTCCTGATTGAAATCTGGCCACTGGACCCAGATGGCTCTGGAGGAGAAAGTGAGGCTGGTGACTTTATACAGCCCTCCCTCACTTAAATCCAATTCACTTGCAAGTCATGGCCGTGCCTTCCCGATGCCATGGTCCTCTTGGAGAACGAAGGGCAAACAACAACAATCTTGCAAGTATTTATTTATATATGTTGTTTTAACCACTAGAATGAAAGTTTCTTGAGGGCAGTGTATATTCGCATTTTTAGTTTTCAACATTCACTTCCATAAGATTTTGAATTTTAAATTTTCTCCCCCTCCCCAAGATGACAGGCAATCTGATATAGGTTCTATTTATACGCTCACATTAAGCATGTTTTCCATTAGTCATGATGAAAGAAGAATGAGAACCAATGGGAGGAATGATGAGAAAGAAGAAATAAAACAGAACAACAAAAGAAAAGGAGAGCAAATAGTATGCTTCCATCTGCATTCAGACCCCACAGTTCTTTCTCTACATATCAATAGCATTTTTCATCATGAATCTTTTGGAATTGTCTTAGATCCTTGCATTGCTGAGAAGAGCTGAGTCTATCAAACTCTGACATAGGCTAAGGATGACAACTGGACCTGTAATTTAATTGGTATAAAGAACTGTCAGGTGAGGACTCTCCCTTTCCCAATGCAGGTCTGCCCCTTCTCTACAACTGGAGTCTTAGTGAGTTTCCCAGAGCACTGACTTGTGACTTGTCCAGGGTCACTTAGCCAAAGGAAGCATTTGAACTCAGGTCCTCTTTGCTTCAAGGCCAGCTTTCTACATATTATGCCATACTGCTTCTCCTAGGTCTTAGGGATAGAAAGACGAAACAAAGCAACAGCAATTAAAAGTCATTGTCCTCTGCAACACACATTACATTCTCTCTCTCTCTCTCTCTCTCTCTCTCTCTCTCCTCTGTCTGTCTCTCTATTTCCGTCTTTCCTCTCTGTCTGTCTCTCTTTCTCGCTTCTCCCTGTCTGTCTCTGTCTCTCCTGTCTCTCTCTCTTCCTCTCTCTCTCTCCTCCTTTCTGACTTGAACTGTGATTTCACTGGTATAAGAAACTCCCTCTACTAATGCAACTTGGCACCTTCTTTGCGATTTATAGTCTTAGAGAATGCCCTAAAGCCCTGATTGGTTAAGTGACTTGCCCAGGGTAGCATAGATAGAGAAGGTCTCTCTGATTTCAAGGCTGATTCTCTGCCCACTATTCCACTCTGCCTCTCTGCAGTCTCTATGTCCCTACAGAGTCTCTTCCAACCCCTGGTTCTCTGCTACTTAGAGTCAGTCTTGTACATGAAACTTAATTGCTGTCAAAATTATGAGCTCTGAAAACTTAGACTAAGTACAATACTTTTCTGGTTCTCCATTTATTCACCTGTATAATAGGGATAATAACTACAATAAACACACTTTGCTATAGCGTCTAGGGGTTTACAAAGTACTTCCCCCACAACATCTCTGAGGTCTCTGACAAGTGAAACCCTTTGCCTCGCTCTAACCCTAACAAGAGTAGGGTTTCATCTGTTAAAAACAGATTGCTTACTATCTCAGGGAGAGGGGAGGGATAGGATTTGGAACTCAAAAAAATGAATGTCAGTATCAAAATTATTATAATTATAATGTTATAATAATTATTATGATGATTATATTACACATAATTGGGGGGAAATAAAATATTATTTAAAAAACACTGAGGCTGGACTAGAGGCGGTCCCTCATAATATCTGGGTAAACCATCTGATGCCAGTTTAAGCTTAGCTATCAGAGCTGACTTCCCTGGCTCCCTTTAAGTCCAAACTGAAATCCAGTCTTCTACGGGAAGCTTTTCCCCACTCCTCTTAACTCTAGTGCCTTTCTTCTCTTAATTATTTCCTATTTATCCTGTGTGTAGTTTTTTGTGTTTATTTCTTTGTGGCCTCTCCCATTAGATTGTGAGTTCCTTGAGGACAGAGACTGTCTTTTGCTTTTCTTTGTATCACCTGCTCTAAGCACAATGCCTGACATGTAGTAGACGCTCATTAAATGTTTGTTGACTGCCTTACTGACTCACTGGGCATGTGAGGATGGGTGGGTTGCTATACTCAAGCCAGGCACTAGAGGGCAATCAAAGCTTGAGCTCCACCACCTGCCTACTGAAACCTATATTAATAAGGTAGATTTTGCCTTCTCGGTGTTTTCCAGGGTTGTCTAGCTAGGGACATGAACACCTATGATAACTCATAAATCTCTCATGGTTCAGGCCCATCCTGATAAGATTCTAATCTCTTCTCCAACTTCTAGTGATCAGAAAAAAATTACTCATTCAGAAGTATGTTAATGAACTCTCTACTATAATGAAAATAAAATGAACAATGTTGGCTTAAAACATACTCCTGATCAGTGGTGCAAAGTCTCAACTTCCTCCAGCCAGTCTTTCATTCATAATGGGTTTTTGACAGCCCCTACCCCAAAGGCATTTTGGTTTCGAAGGTAAAGGATGTGGAAGAGTCTTTGTCTTAGCTCACTATGTTTTAGAACTGCTTTGGACATGACCAATAACTAAGAACTTTATGGGCTTTTCACTAGCCTTCTGTTTTCTTTGGGCATTATCCTGGTATTCTCTCAGGGACTCAGGGAAGAGGGTTCCCCAGTCCAATGTTCTAGGGACCATTCCTAAACTCATTCTGTTAATGTTAGCTCCAATCCCTAAAAGAAAGAGAAACAAATTCCAGAGTGGGGGGAAGGAAAGGAAGGGGAGGGAAGAGGAGGGGAGGGGAGGGAAGGGAAGAGAGGAAGAAAGAATGAAAGGAAGGAAGACAGAAAAAGGAAGGAAGGAAGGAAGGAAGGAAGGAAGGAAGGAAGGAAGGAAGGAAGGAAGGAAGGAAGGAAGGAAGGAAGGAAGGAAGGAAGGAAGGAAGGAAGGAAGGAAGGAAGGAAGGAAGGGAAAGAAAGAATGCCCATAGGTAGAAAGGTGATACCAGCTATGGTTTTTGTAATTCCTTCCAGGGTGTGTGTTCTTTCCTGAATCGCTCACTTGGTCCTCTCCATCAGCTGAGCTCTTTCTCCCCCTTCCCCCTCCAATTTTATCTTTCCTTCATATCTATAGAAAATGAGGGTGAAAATGATAGCTAGCAGCTGGAATGGGAGTAGCTTCAAATAGAGGTTACAGAAGCTTGTTGTCAGGATCATATAAGATAAGTTGTGTAAATCTAAACATAAATGTCAGCAATTATTATCCTAACTGGAACACACTTCTATTTGGAAGAGATTAGAAAAAGGAGTAATTTCTCATGTCACTAGAGAAAACTAAATAGTCAACCTCCAGTTCTCCAGTGGCAGCAAGTTGGCAATGAAGACCCAAAATGATATGACAGGGGTAATCAGAGAAATTGTTCAAGACTGATGGGGTTTGGGAAGGCAGGTATATTGATGCACTATTATGGACCTATGAAATAGGCCAACCATCCTGGACAGTAACTGAAACATCACCTATTTCTGATTGAGAGGAGAAGTTGAATGTCAAAGAATTGATTTTGTCTATTTGAAATTCCAAAACACCTGCCTGGAATTAAGAGAACCTGAGTTCAAATCCAGACTCAGTTACTTAACTAGCTGTATGATCCTGGGCAAGTCACTTAACTCCAATTGCCTCCAAAAAAGAAGGGAAGGGAGAAAAAAAAAAGAAATTCCAAAGCAGCTTCAGATTAGTAGAAATGGCTGGAAGAATTGTTTAAGGCTCTGAGAGACTGGATAATTTCTCTAAGGTTCCATAGTCAGAAAGTATTAAAGGCAGAGCTTGATCCCATCTGTTCCTTGAAGCTAGGGGGCAGAATGGATAGAATGCTGGATTTGGAGCCAGGAAGCCCTGAATTCTTATCCTGCCTTACATGCTCACTAGCTGGGTGACTTTGGTCAAGTCATTCCAACCTTTCTGAGATTCATTTCCTCATCTTTTAGACTCAGTGGCCCCTAAGTTACCTTCCAGCTGTAAATGTAGGATTTTATGGTCCTAAGCTAAGCCCCCAGACACACATCCCCTTGGCTTTATCTTTTCATGTCCTTTACTTAACCCAGACACAAGCAGAACAATGTAATCTGTAGAAGGAACAGTGCTCAGCTATCTTGAAGTCTGGCACAACTGAAAACATTGTTAAAAGCTGGAGAATCCAAGCTATGAAGCTCCAAGCAGTTTAACCTGAATTGGTTTTCCAAACCAATACTAGAGTTGTACTTTCTGTTTCTTTGTCTGTTTCTGTCTCTGTCTCTCTCTCTCTGTCTCTTCTCTCTCTCTCTCTCTCTCTCTCTCTCTCTCTCTCTCTCTCTCTCTCTCCCTGTCTTCCTCCCTCCTTCCCTCTCTCTGTCCCTCTCTCTGTCTCTGTCTCTCTCTGTCTCTGTCTCTGTTTGTCTGTCTGTCTGTCTCTCTTTCCCTCTCTCTCTCCCCACCCCCTCCCTCCTGCCTGCCCTCTGGATGTAAGGACCCATCTCACTTTTGAGCAGCTCATTTCCTCCCAGCTTGTAGCAATTTCTCCCTGAATTTCCTGCCAACTGCTTCACAGGCAAAACATGTTTGATGCAAAACAATGGATCACTTTGGGATAAATCAAACCCTTAATAAAGCCCGGCTGCACTTGGGCAAGGCATTCTGCTTCTGACGGCCTCTCATGGGTGCCAAATTATTGAAGGGGGGGATTAAAAAGGTGGGCCTTCAGTCTGTGAAAGGAGCAGACAGATGGAAAACATGTTTTCTATAAGGCCAGATTACCTCCATGGAGGCCTCATGGTCTTTTCCCATGCAGTCCCTCTGAAATGCCTGGAGTTGGATTTGAGACTAGAGGTTGGCAAAAGTTCAGAGTAGACCTATGTTTGGAAGAAATGAGAGATCTATTTTGCCCAGAACCTCACACTTTCCTTGGAGGGGTGCCATGGCCGCCCACACACCCTTGTCTTTTTCCAGTTCCTGTAGAGAGAAAGAAAATGAGAGGGAGGTAGAGATGGAGGGAAGGAAGAAAGGTAGGAAGGGAAGGGTAAGAAGAAAATTAAGAAAGGAAAGGAAAGGAAGAGAAGGGCAAGGGCAAGGGGAAAAGAAGGCAAGGCTTGGAAAGGGAAGGCACTCTACTAGGTGCTATCGCTGGGCATACAATGACAAAAATGAAATTGTCTCTACCCTCAAGGAGCTTACAGCTGATCAACCATTCCAATGTACATTTTGTATTTGCTTTTCTGTGTACAAGTCATATTTCTACCAGTAGAGTGTATGCGCCTTGAGGGCAGGGACTTGAATTCCTACCTCTTAGAATCCCTAGCTTCATATAAAGCTTAACTCAAGCTTCATGGAATGCCTTTCCTTTCACCTTTCCTGACACCCCAAGATCTAGTGTCTCTCTCTATACAAATGACTTCTTATTTGTTTCATATATATTTATAACAGTGTATCTTATTTCTGGTTAGAATGTAAGTGTCTTGAGGTCAGGAAGTATTCTGTTTTTGCTTTTTTTGTTTGTTTGTTTGTTTGTTGTTAGCACCCATCCCAGTTCCTGACAAATGGAAGGCATTTAATTAGTGGTTATAAATTAACTGATTGATTGAGAGGCAACATGGATTAATGAGTGAATACAGAAGTGGCCTCTAAGTCACAAAGACCTGGATGTGGTCAGGAAATCAAACTTCAGAACAAATCCCTTTAATAAAAGGATTTGTTCTGTAAAACTTCAGTCAAAAGGCCACACTCAAGGACCTAGAAGGCCGCAAATTCCCCGCCCCAACCTGGATTCAAGTCCTATCTATAACATATAACCCCGGGCAAGTCACTTAACCCATTAGTGCCCCAGGCAACTCTGAATCTGTAAGTTAAAGACTACCAGGTATAATGGGAATTTCTTTCTACACCAATAAAACAGAAAGTTTGTCAAAAAAATTACATAAAAATCTTTTAGAATCAAGGGGCAGCTAGGTGATGCAGAGGATAGAGCACTGGCCCTGAAGTCCGGAGGACCTGAGTTCAAATCTGGCCTCAGACCAAACACTTGACACTTACTAGCTGTGTGACCCTGGGCAAGTCACTTAACCCCGATTGCCTAAAAAAAAACCTTTTAGAATCAAGCTCTGGAGTTGAAAAGAACTTTGGAGGTCATTGAGTCCAACCCTCTCATTTTACAGGTAAACTGAGGCATGGAGAGGTTGAGTAATTTGTCCAGGGTCACATAGCTAGTAAGTGTCGAAGCCATTATTATGTTGGTGAAGGTTTGGCTAGAAAGACAAGTTGTAGTTATGTTTCCATTAGCCACATGCTCTACCCCATGCTCTACCCCATTTCACCCTTGGGTGGTCTTGACCTTCCACCTTCTGTCTCCCATGGGCCTATGTTCTCTGATCAAGATCAAGTTTCTGGACTTATCTTTCCACTCTTCTCTTACCCAACTTACTTTGGTAGCTAGAATGTACCTCATCGTCCAGGCTAAGGAATCATTAGTTAGTAGGCCATGAGATTCACCCTCCTCTTTTCCTTATACCCATTTGCATTTTCAGAGGGGCTAACATCCTTATGATTCTGGCTTCAGCTCTTGGCTTAGAAGGTATATGCTTTTGGGTAGGGAAGGAAGGGAACCCCTTAAATCATGCCCATACAGTCAAAACCAAATTTATCTAGGCTTGTACGGAGGACTCCACTTTGGATATAACATCTTGTCAGTGAAAGAAGACAAGGCCACTTTATTCCAAAGGTTTTTTGGTAGGGCTGAGAACTCTTTTGGGGATTCCAGACAGCCTCTGTTCCCCCCTTTCCATGAGTCCACCAAGCTCTTGATAGGTCACAGAATCCTGGTACTCAGCACCTGGAAAGTACATTAGAGACCACGTAATCCAGCCCCCTTATTGCATAGATGAGGCCTAGAGAAGGGAGGTGATATGGTATCATAGATAGAGAATTGGGAAGGACCTCAGAGCCCATCTAGTCCAACACCTTTGTTTATAGATGAGGTAACTGGTGCCTGAAGAAGGGCACCAATGCTCTCAAGGTCAAATAGCTAATGGAAGAGGCAAGACTTGAACCCAGGCCTTCTGATTGTACTATACTAGGTTGCCTCCCTCAGGACTAAGTCCCTTAAATTCTCCGTATTTCTCACAGCTTCATAAATTAGATTCCAAGAAGGATCTTAAAACCATGGATTTGGACCTGGAAAGGAAGAAAGAGGGTATTTATCCCAATCCCTTTATTTTGTAATTTCCTAATTAAGGAGAAGATTAGGTAAGGTGGCCTCTTAGAGTCTTCTACCTCTAAAGCTAGGAGCTACAAATATTTTAACATCTCCATGTTTGAGTTTCCCAATTAGTATAATGAGGAGGTTGGACTAGATGACCTGTGAGGGGTCCCTTGCTGATATAAATCTATGATTTTTAAATCATCAAGCTCTATGTGCCTCAGTTTCCCTAGCTGTAAAATCAGTGGATTAGATGACCTATGAGCTCTCTTGAAGCTCTATGAACCTACCTATGAGGAAATGAGTGCTACAGAATTGAAGTAATTTGTCCAAAATCACCAGGATTGATAGAATTGATAGATAATTGATAGAACCAGGATTTGGACCCAGAAATTCTGACTCCAAATCCAGCATGTTTTCCACTGTATTACCCAGTAACACCAACAACTAGCAAGAGAAAACTCATTGTATCCTGCAGCTCAAGCTGAAATTTGGCATCTGGCCATGTCCTCACTCCAGCTGTTTTTAATCAGCTTCAGACACTAGGACATATACATTCATCGAATAAAGAACTCGTAGTTAAGGACAGTTTTTCATTTTCATCCTGCTGATAATTTCACATAAGGAGGAAAAGGGAAGAAAAAAAAACCCGTTAAGCATCCACCAAGGTCATAACCCTCCGATGTCTGAGGACACGACCGCAAGCTACAGACTTTGAGGCCAGAGAATTTAAAAGATTACCAGAAGAACTAATTAGAAGAATTCTCTTTAAGCTCTCCCAGCCTGTTTCACTCAGGTTAATGGAGAAGGCATAGCTTGGGTTCTGGACAATGGGAGGAAGTCCGGAGCTTCTCGGCATGACACCATTCAAGTGAGCCGCGTCTGAGTAAACAACTGATTTCACTAATCTCTGAGGCCTCTCTCTGGTGTCTTATAAGCACAAGCTTAAACACAGAATTGGAGTCTTCAGCTGAGCTCCCTTATGAAATGTGATGCTTGCTGTAGGCCTGGAAGGAGCATGGAACTGAGTAAGTGGGATTTATGATCCAGGATTGTGCTCAAGCTTTTTTCAATTAGACAATTCTTCTCTCGACTTCTTTTGTCCCGTGTTTATGAGAGTGTTCTTTTAGTCACTAATGACCTAAACAATCCCTCTGCCCCACTCCCAACCACCAACTAATTATTTAAGGGATGTATTACTAGTCTTCAGGTGGTTAGTGTTCTTTACTCCAGTTCTTTGCAAGTAATTAAAAGTGGCTTGAACATAGTAGGCTTTCAATAAATGTTGGTTGAATTGAAATGAATTTTGCTAGGATTGACTCCTAGTTTCCTCTTGAGTTTAGGGGGTATGGAGATTGTTGGACTGGTAGAATTGGGGGCACACCTTCTCAAAAGTGTCTTCTTTTTGAGCATCAGACATTGCAGGTATACTGTTTTCTGCCTTACAGTCATAGAACTTAAGTTTCCTTTCCAATTTCAATCTAATATAATCAATCAAGCATTTATTAAGTGCCTACTGTGGGCTAGACACTATGACAGACATTGAAGATATGAATACAAAATGAAAAACAGTCACTGGCCTCAAGGAACCTGTGTTCCATTAAAAAAGATTTAAAAAAAAATTCACAGTATTATAGGCAACTTTCTAATGAGACAATATTTGCAAAGTATTTATTACAATGGCTGGCACATAGGAGGTACTTAATAAATGGTTATTCTAGTCTCTATTCCCTAAATTGCTGAGAAAGTGCCAACTAGCTTTGGTAGAGGGAATTTTCTCATCTGGGAGTTCCATAGTTATAAAATCATGGGTCCAGTTCCCATCTTTTATATTTACGTGTATAACATTGTTTATTATATTTAGTAAACATAGTAAGTTACTCCAAAATTCTTCTTTGTCCTATGCACTGGTCTCCATTAAGATGAGATTTAATAGAGATAAATATAAAATATTACATGTGGGCTCAAAAGCTCAACTTCGTAAGGACAAGATGGGAGGAAAGAGTATGGCTAGATAGCATTTCACCTAAAAAAAAATCTGAGGGTTTTAGTGAATTGTAAGCTCAATATGAGTCAGCATTTGTGTTATGACAGACAAGAATGCTAAAGTAATGTAGACTGCATTGAGAAAAACCTAGTCCCCAAGACTACAGAGGATCCCCTAATCCCACCGTACTCTGCCCTAATTAGACCAGACATGTAGCACTATGTTCAGTAATTTAGGAAATACTTTGACAGAGAGAGCATCTAGGGGATGGTGACCAGGATGGTGGAGGCCCTTGAGATTGTGCCATGTGATAATAGTGCTAGCATTTACATTAAATGACTCTTTAAAGTTCACCAAGTATTTTAGAAATATTATATCATTTGATTCTAACAACACCTGGAGACATAGGTGCTCTCATGGCCCCCATTTTACAGATGAGGAAACTGAGGTAGACAGTGGTTATGATTTGCCCCAGGGTTACACAGCTATTAAGGATCTAAAGCCAAATTTGAACTCAGGTCTTCCTGATTTCAGGTCAGCTAGGTGGCACAGTGGATAGAGTGCCAGGCTTGGAGTCAGGAAGACTCGTTTTTGTGAGTTCAAATGTGGCCTCAGACACTTAGCTGTGTGACCCTGGGCAGGTCACTTCACCCTGTTTGCCTCAGTTTCCTCATCTGTCAAATAAGCTGGAGAGGGAAATGGCAAACCACTCCAATATCTTTGCCAAGAAAACCCCAAATGGGGTCACAAAGAATCAGACACCACTGAAAACAACCCAGCAACAAACCTTCCTGATCTAGTGCATATCCATCTTACCACCTAGCTGCCATATGAGGATTGTTTGAAGGCATTAGGGATATTTAGCTTGGCAGGACATGATAGCTATCTTCAAATATCTGAAGAGCTTTCAAGAGGAAGAGGGATTAGCTTTATTCTAATTGGCCTCAGAGAGCAAAATTAGAAGAAAGTAGTAAAAGCTACAAAAAGATGGATTTCATCTCCATATGTGGATGGAAAGCATTCCAGTGAATTATGGTAAGACATGATAATTGTCTTTAAAAATCTGAAAGGCTATCATGAGAAAGAAGAATCTACTTGTTCTCCTTGTCTCCAGAGGGCAAAACTAGAAGGAGTGGATGAAAACTACAGGGAAATAGCTTTAATCTCCATAGGTGGAGAAATCAACCATGACAATACCAATAAAAATTCAGAGCTGTCCAAAACCGGAGAGTATTGACTCAAGAGGTGATGATGGGTTTCCCTTCACTGGAGGACTTTAGGCAAACATTGGATAACCACTTTCCACATATGTCATAAGGAGATTCCCATTCAGAGGTGGACTGCATTTGATGACCACTAAAGTTCCTTCCAATTTCCAGATTCCATGATTCTTTAGATTTTTATTGAAGGTTTTCTTTTAGGGATAGCATCCAATTGCAAAAGGCTCTGATATGTTGGATAAGGCAGAATATGTTTGTGCTACCTTCCTTAGTAAAGCCCTGAACTTTTCCCATTGAAAGTTAGGAGGCCTGGGTCATCCTAGTCCCAATTATATTACTGAATCACTGTGTTTATGGTCTTAAACAAGTCACTTGACTATTTCCATGATTCCATTCTTCTCTGTAAAGTATTTACTCTTTCAAGTCTTATTTTTAACACAAAACCTGGCACATAGTAGGTGCTCAGTAAATGCTTCTTGATTAATTCCAAGGACCTGGATTAAAATCCTGTCTTTGATGTTTGTTGTTTATGTGACTTTACACAAGGCAGTTAACTTCCCTGGGTCTCAGTTTCCTCGTTTGTAAAACGATCAGATTGGAGTAGATGACCTCTGATTACATACTCTCTATGATTGACTCAGTTGATAAGCATCGTTAAAAAACAACCTCATTATCTCCTTTTCATCCTTTTACCTATATAATGGGGTGACAAAAACACTGAATTTCAGAGTTAGAAGGGAAACATCCATTTAGTCTAATCCACATCTCAAAGGAATTCCTGACTTTAACACAGCTGACAAGTGGTCGTCCGGGCTGTGCTGAAGACTATTAGTGTGGGAGAAACTTATTGCCTCCTGAGGCAGCCTTTTCCAACACTTTTGGACAGCCCCAATGATTAGGAAATTTCCCATGACATCAAGCCTACATTTGCCCTTTTACAGCTTTCATCCACTGCTCATTTCAATTCTTTAATTTATCCTTTGTATCTGCCTCCCCCACCCCCCACTCGGAACATCAGGCCCATTCCCCAAGGAATGCACTCAAAATGTCAGCAGAAGAATGAATGATAACAGAGACATTCCCTAAGGTTCTAGCTTCCATCCTCTGCTCTCCTCTTACTGAACTTTCTCCCCCTGAGAGATCCCTTGGCATGAAACAGCTACTCTATGTGGAAAGCTTCCTAAACTCTTTCTCAAGCTCCAGACCCAGATTTCCAAATGCTTCATGGACATTTCCCTTTGGATGGCCCAGGCCACTCTGGATTTGATGTATCTTCCACTTCCTGTTATGTGTCTTGTATGAACCTCTTTATGTCCATGTCTCTCTCATTAGAAAGTAAGCTCAGGGTTTATTTTTTTAAATTTTTCTTTGTATGGCACATAATAGACATGGGGACTTATTGATCTGTTGGTCTAAAACTGAGTTCAGTCTCTTTTCTCCAAGCCTGCTTCTCTGTTTCTTTTATTTCATCCAGCAATATGGCCTGCACTTCTAGCCTTCTCTGTTGGCGCAAGCCACCACCTTTTAGTCTCTCTTCTCCTAGGAGTAATGAGAGTCTTAATGTTTCTTCATTTCTTCTCTCCAATTTGTGTTAAAAGACTTTCAAAGGGACATCTTTTTCCTCAGTTTCCTCCTTTTAAAATGGGGATAATAATAGCTCCCTCTCAGGGTTGTTGTGAGGTTCAAATTAGACATTTGTAAAGTGCTTTTAGCACAGTGCCTGGCACACAGTAGGTGCTATATAAATCATCATCATCATAATTATTTGGCTATCACTAGAACTCAGATGTATAGACTATTCTTTATAGGATCATAGAATTAGAGTTCCTTGTCTCTGCCTGTTTCCCTCTGCAAGTCTTATACTATTCCACAGGATTTTCCCTATCCCCTTGAATCTTGATCTTCCAGATTAAATCACAAGTGCCCTTCATAAGATTACAGATTTTGAGCTGGAAGGGACTTTGCAGGCCATTAAGTCCCCCTTCCTCCTCATTTTACAGATGAGGAAACTGGTGAACTATTTACTGTGTGAACCCATGAACCTATAGCATTTGGACTACAAGTCCAGGACATTATCAATTTCCCCATGATGCATTCTCTCCTCTTCCTGTCTTAGTTTTTCTTGCAGATTTTATACCTTTTCTCCACTCCTCCCCTGACTTCCATCCACCTCCATCTCATTCCCTATTTCTTCTCCAGACCAAACATTTTTCTCATCACCTTAAATGATTCACAATACAATCTGTCCTTATAAGTTTCTCAGAAACTAAAAAATACTTATGATTTAACATATGTTAACATAATTTTTTTCAACTTTTTATTAGACCCCATAATCACTCTTTAGAGAGAGAGGAATTTTTATATAGTTATCACATCCTAATAATTCAGAGGCATATAACACAAGAAAGAATATTGGACATGAAGTCAAAGGATCTGAGTTCAAATTCCACTTCTGATGATGATGACTTGTGTGATAATAAATCACAGCCTCCCTGGGATTCAGTTTCCACAGCTGTAAATTGAGAAGTTCAGAATAGATTACTTCTGAGATCCCTTCTACTCTAGTCTTATGATCCTGTTATCCCCACTGCCATCATCCTAGTTTGAGTTCTCAACTCATACAGGGACTGTTGCCATATCTACCTACCTATCCATCTATCTATCTATCTATCTATCTATCTATCTATCTATCTATCTATCTATCTATCTATATATATATCTACATATATATATACATACATATGTACACACATTTACATATATGTGTATATAGCTCTGTGTGTGTGTGTGTGTGTGTGTATAAGAATGAAGTTATAACCCCAAATCACTTAGCCTTTCAGTGCTTTAGGCAACTCTCTAAAACCATACCTTGCAAAGAAAGTGTTGACCTGCTTTAGTCAAATTTCCTTGCCTGGGAATTCCCTATACTAATGTAATCATAGGTCTAGTCTGTATACCCATCCCTATATTAATAAAATCTACCCATTTGAGGAAATCTAGGAATCAGGAGGAAATAGTAGAGAGCACTTGGGTTAAGATCAATGGAGGCAGAAACAGAAGTGATATTTTCATCAGATTATTCTACCAAATACCTGAACAGACCAGATAGTAGAGCTAGGAGCAGTGGATGAAAGTTGTATTAGACAGAGTTCAGCTTGAAATATCTCTAAAAAAGGAGGACCACTCAAAAGAGCGATGGTCTTTCCAGGGAAGTTTTGGAGGTTTTTCAGGGAGGTTGAATAAGCATTTTTTCCAGGAAGTTGATGAGGGATTCCTTCTCAGTCACTGACTGGATTAGATGACTCTCTTGGCCCCAGTTTCTTCCTTTCTAAAATGAGGAAATTGGATTAGATGATCTCTAAGGAGCCTTCCAACTTTGAAAGTCTCTGATTCTGTAAGGTAGAGCTCTTTGATCACAAATTTTTCACCTGTACAGTCTACTGAATAGGAGGGCATTAGAGAAACAAAGTGATATTGATATAAGAAAGCTGAGCTTTGAGCCAGGTTGTCTGGGTTCAAGTCTTGCTTATGAAAAGGGATCAGAATTTGAGCCCTGTATGGGGCAGCTAGGTGGAACAGTGGATAGAGCACCAGCCCTGAAGTCAGGAGGCCCTGAGTTCAAATCCGACCACAGACCAAACACTTGACACTTACTAGCTGTGTGACCCTGGGCAAGTCACTTAACCCTACTTGCCAAAAAATAAAATAAAAAAAATAAAGAATTTGGGCCTGTAATCTGATTCAAGCTTTTCTGTCCCTGGGGCTATTTATCATTTCTATCAATGACTTGTGCAATAGCTTGGATTTCTGGTTTATGAGATTTGCAGATGACACCATGCTGGGAAGAACAGTTAATACTCTGGATGACAGTGTCAGGGATCCACAAAAGATGTGAACAGACCAGACCATTGAGCCAGATCAAGTAGATAAAACTTGATAGTGATGAATGTAGAGCCTGACACTTGAGTTCAAAGAATTAACTTCCAAGTACAAGATGGGGGAGGCATGGCTAGACAGCAGTTCATCTGAAAACTATCTGGAGCTTTCCCAGACCACAGGCTCCAAATGAGTCAACCGTGTGACATGGAAGCCAAGGAAGTTAATGAAAACCTCGGTTTCTTTGAAAGGCACAGTTTCCAGGAACATGGAGGTGACCATCACGTTGTACTCTGCCCTGGTAAGGTCGTAGGTGGAGCATTGTGTTCAATTCTGGGTGCCACAGTTTGGGAAGGACATGGGGAGTCTGGAGAGTAGCCCAAGGATGGCAACCAGGAAGTTAGAGGGTCTCAAGTTCATGGATCATTTGAAGGAATTAGGGATAATTCCATCATTTCCATCTGCCCTTTATATTTTTTCTTCTCCTAAGAGGGTAGGGATTGCCTCATTTTCTTGTATTTGTAGCCCTAGTGTTGACCGTTGTGCTCAAGACACAGGAAGTGTTCCATGAATGCTTTCTCTATTTACCTATCTTGTCCAATAATCACGTATATTATTCCTCAACCCGAATGCTCAAAGTTAGCAGATCTTCTCATCTTTTTCACATACCTTGTGAGCTTCCATCTCTTCACTTTTACTCACATTGTTCCCCATACCTACAATACCTTTCTCTCTCTTTTCTACCTATCCAAAGTCCCAACTATCCTCTTAGGTCAAGCTCAGATTCCCATTACCCATGAAGCCTTCCCTTTTGACTTCAGCTCACAAGAATCCTCCTTCCTCTGACTTCACGTAATATTTTTTTTTGTATGTGCTACTCACAATATAATAATGTTGCTTGTTGTTTGTCCTTTCATCTTCAAGAGGACCAGTGACCTCAGGAGGGTGATGTCTTGACTATTAAAGCTTCAAACTGCTAAGACTTTTGGAACAGCCTAGGTAGCAGTTTTAAGGCTTGTAAAACACTTTGCAAATATTATCTCATTGGATCCTCAAAATAACCTTAGGATGCAATTACTATTATTATCTCAGTTTTGCAGATGAGGAAACTGAGGTGGACAGAGGTGAAGTACTTGGCCAGGATCACGCAGCTAGTTAGTGTGGGAGGCCAGATTTGAACTTCTGTCTCCAGGTCCAGTGCTCTGTCCATGGTGCCATATTGCCACCTCAGTGCCACTGATTTTCCATTAACTTTATCTTGCCCGGTCCTGTTGATTGGCATTTCCTGTTTGAACCTGTAAGTTGCATGACGTCTGGGATCATGGCCTAAAATTCCTGGCATCCCTTTCAGCACCTAGGGCAGTGATTTGAACACTGTAGGTGCTTCATCTGTGGATTGTTTGACTGTTGATCAAACTAGAAACAATGTGAAAATGCTTCAGAAATTACCAAAACTTCTAAGCTAATGTAAGCTGTTCTTATTACTGACATTATAATGTCATCCACCACTCCACTGGATCTGTGATTTCATCAAAATGCATATTACCACCAAAGATGGAGATAGCAATCTATTCCCACCTGCTCGTTCAATGAAACTACCATCCTTGTCCCCTTGCCTACCCAACATGCCGAAGGTGTTCCTCTCATTCTCTTGACAGTACATTGACATCAAAGGCCCACCCTTTGGTTATCCTTCACACTACTATTTTACTGGTCCACCTTTCTTCCAGCCTGGTCATGTGTTCCTCTGATGACAAAGATATCATCATCAGGCTGCATGCTATAATGGGAAGGTGCCATTGCGTAGTAGAAAGAGCACTGAACTGGGACCGAAGTTCAAAACTTAGTTCTCTCTACTTTCTAATTATATAATCTTGGGCAAATCTCTTGTCTTCTCTAGGCCTCATTTTCTTCTTTGGTAAAAATGATGAGGGGCAGCTAGGTGACACAGAGAATAGAGCACTGGCCCTGAAGTCAGGAGGATCTGAGTTCAAATCAGGCCTCAGACCAAACACTTGACACTTACTAGCTGTGTGACCCTGGGCAAGTCTCTTAGCCTCAATTGCCAAATAAACAAACAAACGAATAAATAAACAAACAAATGAATAAATAAATAATAAAATACAAACGACAGGCTGATACTAGATAATCTCAAAGTTCCTATTAAGCTCTGAATCAATGAACTTATGTGGCTATTTATCTGACCTCACTTTCCTTTTCCTCCATTAGATTTGCATCATGTTCTTATTTGTATGATGCCTTTACATCTGTGACCTCTGCTCTCCATATGCAGGACATATAAGTTCCTTAAAAGTTAACTGAAAAAGAAAAAAAAATGTATATACTCAACCCTCTTTTTTCATTGATTTCCATTATTAAATCACAGAAATGCGATCTCCTGGGGGGATCAAAGTGGTCCCAAGCTATAATAAAAATAAGACTTGAAAATGCAGAATAATACCTTAGATGCATAAGACAACTGACCATTTTGTGATAAAAATGTAATAAGGATATTCAAAATAAATCACTTGGGAAAGTTAATTTAAAAAAAAAAGTACTAGCTCTGTAATGGAACCATGAAATGAGAGGTAGAGCAGGGTCAGTAAACTTCTAAATTTGACGGATTTTCTCCCCCACCTCCAAATGTCTTATTGCTTCTCATTTTACTTCCAAAGCCAATTTTCTCTCTGGATTTGCTCCTCTCACTTCTTCAATCATTCCAGCTTGAGCAGGCTATGGTCCTATGGTTCATTTTCACTTTTGGTGGCCTCTTTCCAAATATCTCTGGCCTCAAGTTGGAATTAAAACACCCAGAGGAGAAAAGCAGAGGCAGGCCTCCTGTTTCCCTCTCTTCTTGAGGCTGCTTCAGTCTTTCCAACCTCTTAACCCTTCCCTGCCTGCCTCTTTTCTCCTCTGTGAGACAGAAACAGGCAGGGTTTCATCTGAAATGTTTTTAAGAAAGGTAGTGAAAATATGGCAATGATGCTTTTGACCTCAGCTTACCCTCTGTGTAAAGTCAAGTGCTGGAGACATACGGAAGATCATTCATGACCAGGTTTCCCTCTAGGCTCAGGGCGATTGTTAGAGCCTCAAAAAACAGATGTAAGCAGGACATAAAATTCCATTTGGATAAATTTTATCAAGATGAATGCCAAATGTTATTTGCTGAATCATTGAGCCAGAGCTAAAAGGGACCTAAGAGATCATCTAATCCAACTCTCTAATTTTGTAGATAAGAAATTGAATTCTGGCTAATAAGTAGCAGAGCCAAGATTTGAACTCAGGTCCTTTGACTCTAAATCCATCACCCCTTCCACTGTTAACCTATTTTATAAATTGTTTTGTAGAAACATTCTGTATATTGGCTTATTTTCTGAATAGTTAGTTATTCTCAGTTCTTGACTAAGAAACTAAATTCTTAGTTTCTGAAATAATGAGAGATGACTGTTTTAGCATACTTTACCAATAGCCAAGAGGAGTTAGGGCAGAGGTTATTATCCTGCTTTTTTGGTAATAGAGAAACTTAGGCACAGAAGGGTCCTATCATTTGCCCATAATCAGTTAACCAGAATTTATGGAGTATTTATTATGGGCTATGAATTATATTAAGTGCTGGGGATTCAAAGAAAGCCAAAAACATAGCCCCTGCCCTCAAGGAGCTTCCATTCTAATGAAGGAACTCACATTCCAATAGAGTCACATTACTCTTGTTTCAGCCCCCTGGGGCCACACAGATCAAGTGCAATCCTTCTTCCCCTAGATACCTCTTAACATACTTAATGACCACTATACCCTACCCTCCTTAGAATCTTCATTTCTCCAGGCTAAACGTCCCCATTTTCTTTTCTTTTTTTAATTAATTTATTTTGATTTATCAACAATCACTTCCATAAACTTTTAAGTTTAAAATTTTTCTCTCCTTTTGTTCCTGCCCCAAAGACTACAGGTAATCTGATATAGGCTACACATACACATTTCTATTAAACACATTTTCACATTAGTGATGTTGTAAGAAAGAATTAGAACCAATAGGAGGAACCACCAGAAAGAGGAAACAAAACACAACAGAAGGAAAAAGAATAGCAAATAGTGTGTTTCAATCTGCATTCAAACTCCATAGTTCTTTCTTTGGATGTGGATAACATTTTACATCATGAGACCTTTGGAAATGTCTTAGAACCTTGCACTGCTGAGAAGGGCCAAGTCTATCAGTGTTAGTCATCGCACAACGTGGCTGTTACTGTGTACAACATGCTCCTGATTCTGCTCACTTCATTTAGCATCAGTCCATACAAGTCTTTTCAGGTTTTTCTGAAGTTGGCCTGCTCGTCATTTCTTGTAGCACAATAGTATTCCATTACATTCATATACCACAACGCGTTCAGCTATTCCCCCATTGATGGGCATTCCCTCAATTTCCAATTCTTTGCCACCACAGAAAGAGCTGCTATAGATATTTTTGTACATGAAGGTCCTTTCCCCATTTTTATGATCTCTTTGGGATACAGCCCTAGCAGTGCTATTGCTGGGTCAAGGGGGAGGCACATTTGTATAGCCCTTCAGCAGAGTTCCAAATTGCTCTCCCAAATCACCTCCATTTTCTATAGCCGTCTTGATTACTTTCCTCTGTCTGTTCTCCAGTCCATTATTGTCTTTTCAAATATATCATGTCTAGAACTAAACATAATACTTTAGATATGGTCTGGCCTGTGTAAAGCACAGTATTCCTATCATTTCCCTAGTCTCCAGTACTATGAATCTCTTAGTGTGCTCTAAGATAATATTAGTTTTTTTGGCCACCATTCCCTACTGATTCATATTCATGTTTGCAGTCCACTAAGACCTGCAAATCTTTTTTCAAACTCCTGAGTACCCGTGCTTCAATCGTCTTATCTACGCAAAGTTGATTTTTCAAAACCCAACTGTGAGACTTTACATTTACCTCTATAAAATTACATCTGCTAGGTTCTATCTCATATTCCAGCTTGTTGAAGCAACTTGGTTCCCGAATTTGTTATCCAACTTGTTGGATACCCCTCCTACTTCTGTGTTATCTGTAAATTTGACAACTATGCCATGTATGCTTTTGTCCAATTCATTATGATTATATTATTAAATGTCTAGTGATTCGGGGAGTCAGCTCATGTCTTCTGCATACACAGTGTGGAATTCAATTCATTTCTGATTGAATTCTGCGCGGGGCAGGCAAACCAGCCTAGTTACAGCAGAAGGCACCGTAAAGAGAGACAAGAAGCAACATGTACTAGACAAGTCAAATGACCACCTCTACCTTGACCACAATCTCCTCTCAGAACCTTATGGAGACAGCCCTGGACATTGAACCCAAAAGCTTTGGGCATAGTAGTGCCACTCAGACCACTAGACCTGCTTCCAGTCCAGTCCCCACAGCCATCATTGAAGGAATCATTGTGGAAGGGGGCCCACCCTCCTCATTACCACCAGTGGCAGCTGCTGACCAACTGCCACTGACAGATAAATGGACACAAGAGCTCCAGTAATGGCAGCAATCCCCACCCCCACTCTCTAAAACAACCATTCCTTCTTCTAGCCCAGCCTTCATGGACATCACCTGGGGAAGCCACTCCTATGGAAAGGCAGCTGATTCTCCCCACCAGCTGCGTTGTACGCAGGCAAGCCAGCCAGCCTAGCTGAAGCAGCAAAGCACCCCAAGGGAGAGACAGGGGCAGTATGTGCCAGGTAAGTCAACATCACGTTGACCATCATTTCCCCTCAGACTCTGATGGGGATAGCCCAGAACCCTGAACCCAAGGTCCTTAGGAATAGCAACACAATCAGTCCAGTGCCCCCAGTCATCATCCTGGGAAAAGGCAACCTGGCAACTGCCCTGCAGGGCTAAAGCCATAATTACTGAAGACCCAGAAAGGAAAGTTCTTACCACCAAAGTCCCTGACACTGTCAGGCATTTCTACATCAGAAACTAACATAGTTTTGTCAGTGTAAGTGGCATTAAAAAAAGAAGACCTGCCTTCTGTTTTGCTGCTGCACCCTGAGGATCATGGGACCTTTCTATTCAACTTGCCACTCAAATCTTCCATCTAAGTTGTCTCCCCCATAAGAACGTGAGGTCCTTGACAGCAGGGACTAGCCTGCATTTCTATTTGTATCCTCAGAACAGCGCCTCTTCTTCTTTTCCTTTCTTTAAAAAAAAAGGGGGGACAATATTTGCCCTGCAGTCCCCTAGTCATTTCTCTTTTTCCATAATCTTTCAAAGATGACTGATGATAGCTGAGCATACCTAACTACCCATCTTTTCAATATCCTAGGATGTAGTTTGTTTGCTTTTCACCACTCAAACTCACCAGTTGCCCATTCACGGTCTCCTTATTTATCTTTTTTTTTTGGGAGGGGGGTAAGTTAAGTGACTTGCCCAGAGTCACACAGCTAGTAAGTGTCAAGTGTCTGAGGCCAAATTCGAACTCAGGTCCTCCTGACTCTAGGGCTGGTGCTGTACCCACTATGCCACCTAGTTGTCTCTTCTACCTACTTATCTTGGGTTATCACTTCCCTCTGAGCAATTTTTGTTCTGTCCTTTCCAGTCCAAAGTTCATTCACTCTGGTAGAGAAAAAGGAAGCAAAATGAAATCTAGGCAGTTCTGTGTCATTTTTTTTCTTTTGCCAATTATCATCCCATCCACCCAGACAGACAGCCTCTCTCTACGTTGTTCATATCCTTTTCTTCTCCCAATGCAACTGAGCAAAGCCTTGCTTTCTGTCCCAGACCTTCCCCATCAGACTCGGCTCATTTGGAGCTCTTACTCTCCTGGCCCCATTCTTTCAGGACCATGGTTATCTCTTGTGCCCATTCTTTGTTATTTGCGTTTGATCCTCTATGAATTCCCTTTAATTTTTTAAAAATGGCCTTTTTATTATTTTGAACTTGATAAACAGCAAGCATTCCTCTATACAAAGATAGGAGAAAAAAAGGAGTTCATAAAATCGTAGATTTAGAACTGGAAGGGACCTTAGAGGCCATCAAGACCAACCTCTTCGTTTTAAAGATGAGGAAACTGAGGCTCGTGAAAGTCAAATGACTTGCCCAGGGATACACATCTAGCAAGCACCTGAGATGGGACTTGACCTCAGGTTCCTTTCACTCCAAGTCAGCACTGTATTCACTACTCTACATTGCATATAAAACCCATGAAGCTCTACTATGTATAACTTTTATTATTATTATTTCAAATTTAACATGGTAGTTAAAGTGCTTCAAAGGCTATCTTGTGGCATGTACTCAGAATCCTGGTTTCATGCAACCATATGGAGGAAATTTTGAGGTCCCTGCTTCTATAACTATGTCCAAACCATCGCTGAGGGCCTTGTCCTATGAGATGATGAAGAATCCCTTTATTGGCTGCAGAGCCTAAGCAGCTAATGGTTCAATAGATATAAAAAAGGGAATGGCCTGTCCTCTAATCCTTCTTTTCCTTTTAGGCTCTAAACACCAGGGTCAGAGCTGTTTGAAGCAGTTTCCAAGGAGGAAGGTGGGGATGGGAACTTATGGCTTGTTTTTACCTCTATCCCAGCCTGCATGTGGTCATGAGCACATGGCTTTAAAGCCCATGTCTGCTTGTTGGTGACCCTTTCTGCTCGTTTATTTTTTAATGAGTCATTGATGTTCATTTCTTTCCCTTTTTTTTAATATCTCCATCGGTACTCATACACACACACACACACACACACACACACACACACACACTCATACATATACGTTCTTAAATCAGTTGATTCATTTCCTGTGAATCTACAATTATTTCTTTAAACAATCTCCACCACCACCCCCCTCCTCACTTCCCTTCCTACAGGAATTGTTTCTCTTTGGGTCTTCAGGATTTCAGTCTTGTGAACTTACCAGACCCCCTAAGCTGACTCTCCCTGCAGAATTTGAACACAAAGATCCCTATCTATCGTTTTTCCAAACCTTTTGAAATCTACTTTCACAAAATCTAGGTATTATGTCAGACTTTACCCAGATTTCTTCTCTATCACAGATTCTAGGCTGGATTCTTGTATCATTATATCTTTTAAGCACAGGCCTGACTATGTCAAATCCCTACCTGATAAACCCCAATGGCTCTATATTACCTCCAGTATCAAATATAAAATCTTCTCTGTGACTTTTAAGACCCTTCACTACCTGGCCCCTGGCTACCTTTCTAATGCTCTACTCCTTTCCACATAGTCTCCCATCCAGTGATACTAGCCTCTTAACTTCTTCTTGAACACAAAACTCTATCTCCCAACACCATGCTTTTTCACTGGTTGTCTGTGATGCTTGGAATGCTCTTCCTTCCTCTCTCTCTACCCCTGGGTTCCCTGGCTTCCTTCAGGCTCCACTTAAATCTCACCATGTGTTGGTTAGAAGCTCTCCCAGTCTTCGTCAATGCTATTGCCTTCTGTCTGAGATTACCTTACACCTACACTGTCTGGTTTGTACTGAGTTATTTGCATATTGCCTCCCCCATTACACTCTAAGTTCCTTGAAGGCAGGGACTGTCTTTTGCCTTTTTTTTGTACCTCTAGTATTTAGCACAATGCCTGTCACATAGCTGGCACTTAATGTTTATTTGACTTGACATTGAAATAAGATGCTATCACAAGGATATATAGGAGTTTGTCCTTTCTTTTTAGAATAATTTTTTTAGCCTATTGAAAACAAATAAAGTGAATATTTTAGGGGAGAAAGAATGATGACAAGTAGAAAAAGTGGCTCTGATGGTAATTCATAGTAATTAGATGTTATCCACTTTTCTGGTTATTAGACCAATTTGACTTTAGATACTTTCTAATCTGATTCTTTGAAAGAAGATACCTTCAAGCTTTTTTAGACTTTACAAATAGAACCTTTGTCATAACTGACATTTAGGAAGCCTAAAGGCTAAAAACTTGGCAAGGTACTTAATGTATCTTAGCCCAACAAAAACCCTGTGAGGTTGGCATGACAAGGATTATTATTACCATTTCATAGATATCAAAGCTAAGGTTTGGTAGTTTGCTCAAAGTCACATGACTAGTAAATATCAGAGGTAGAATCTGAACCCAGTTCTTCCTGATTTCAAGTTTACCACTTTTCCCACTATCCATTGTTCTAGATTATAGACCTAGAACTAGAGGGGACCGTCGAGATTATCCAGTCCAATTCATTCATTTTACATATTATATAATTTAGTTAAATTGCATCTATGCACATATATTCATACTATAAATATATATATATGTACACATATACTTATATAATTATAGCAGTTCTTTTCTGTACATTTATTAATCAGAGACAACCAAACATGGCAGAAAGTACATTATATGTAATATATGCATATATGCCAAATATTATATATACACTGTGTGACTGGCATGTGATAGGAGTTTAATAAATGTTTTTTGCAAGGAAGGAAGGAAAGAAGTGAAGGAAGGAAGGAAGGAAGGGAGGGAAGAAGGAAGGAAGGAAGGAAGGAAGGGAGGGAGGAAGGGAGGGAAGGAGGAAGGAAGGAAGGAAGGAATGATTCTTCCGACTCTAAAAATCAGTTACTTTTTAACTCCCTTGCCTAGAATGCTACCTCTTCTCCCCTCTACCTATTGAAATCTTACAAATCCTTCCAGCATGCCTTCCTTGACTTCTCTGGATCTACATGACTTTTCTCTTCTTTGAACTCCTAGAGAACTCCTAGACTACACTGAGTAATTTAGGACTGGTCCCTTGTTTCATGGATTAGTTCATCTTTTCTCCCCAAGTTGAAGACACACAGTAAGTCACAACTGAGGCAACCTATTTCTCTCCTTACCGGGGCAGCTAGGTGGTGCAGTGGATAGGGCACCGGCCCTGGATTCAGGAGGACCTGAGTTCAAATATGACTTCAGACACATAATGCTTCTAGCTGTGTGACCCTGGACAAGTCACTTAACCCCATTGCCTAGCCAAAAAACAAATAAATAAATGAAATATTTCTCTCTTTATCACAAATTAACTTCTCCCTTTTTCCCCTCCTTCTTCTCTTCCTCCCTCCCTCCCTTCCTCCTTCCTTTCTTTATTTAGAGCTGGCAGAGATCTTCAAGGCCACTGAGTCCAACTTTCCCCTTTTTTACAGATAAAGAAAACTGAGGCAGGAAAGATTAGGTACCTTACCCAGGGTCATCTATGTGAGAAGGAATTTGATCCCAGGTCTTCCTGACTTCACATCCAATGCCCCATCCAGTACATCATGATATTGCTATGCTGGATCTCAGCAGAGGGTCATCTTGTCCATCTATGTTCCCAATATTATTCCCATTATAATTTCCTTGGAAAGTGGTACTCCAGCTTTTTCTGGAAGACCTCTGGTGGTGGGGAACCCACACTCTCCTGAGTCTGCCCACTCCACTTTAGAATAGAATAATTGTTAGGAAATTCTTTCCCCTGACATCAAGCTTGGATTTGCCTTTTTGCAACTTCCAGTCAGTGCTTTTAGTTTGACCCTCTGAGGCTAAGGAGAAGATCCTTAGATCACAGACCTAGGGTGGGAAGGGACCTCAGAAGCTATCTAGTCTAACCCTCTTGTTTTATAAATGAGGAAACTGAGGCCTAGAGAGAAGTGATCTGCCACAGATCACCCAGGTGGTATGGAGCAGAGCCATGATTCCAGCAGAGGAGTCTTATCTTTTTTCTACTTGACAACCCTGCAAGTACTTGAACAAAACTAGCCTGTCTCCCTCCTTAGTGGTTTTTTTTCCTCTTTGCTGAACATCCCCAGTTGCTTCCACTAATCTTTATATAAATTATGTACATGTGCCCTGGGATGTGATTTGTTCGATCTTTGTGACTGGAACTCACCAGGTGTCCAATTTCACTATCTCATTACTTATCTTGGATATCAGCTCCCTACAAGCCATTTTTGTTCTGTCCTATCCAGTCCAAATTTCATTCTCCTAGGTCAGGGGTGGGGAACCTGCAGCCTCAAGGCTACATGTGGCCTTCTAGGTCCTTGGGTGCAGCCTTTTGACCGAGTTCAAGTTTTACAGAACAAGTCCTTTTGTTAAGGGGATTTGTTCTGTGAAGTTTGGATTCAGTCAGAGGGCCACACTTGAGGACCTAGAGGGCCACATGAGGTTTCAAGGCCACAGGTTCCACATCCCTGTCCTAGGTAAGGAAAAGAGAAGCAAAAGAAAAGTTGGACAGCTCTGCCTCCTCTCCTTTATCAGTGATCATCCCATCTGCCCTAGACAGTCATCTTATTCATACTTTGTGCCTTTCTTTTTTTGTCCCCCAACATGCTTAAACAGAGCCTCTTCTCAGTCCAGACTACCTTTCCAGGCTTATCACAAGTAACTCTTCTTCACAAGCTCTATGACCCAGCCATAATGGACTACTTGCTGATCTCTGAACTCAGCATCCAAGCTCCTACCTCTTTGCCTTTGCCCAGGTTTCTGCTCACATCTGGAAAACACTTCCTTCTCACCTCGATCTTTTTTTTTTTTTGGTAAGGCAATCAGGGTGAAGTGACTTGCCCAAGGTCACACAGCTAGTAAGTGTCAAGTGTCTGAGGTCGGATTTGAACTCAGGTCCCCTAGTTGCCCCTACACATCGATCTTTCAACATCCTTAGTTTTCTTCAAGGCTAAATTAAATTGCCTGTGGTGGTTTAGTCATTTCAGTCATGTCCAACTCTTCGTGACTTCATATGAAGTTTTCTTGGCAAAGATACTGGAGTGGTTTGTCATTTCCTTCTCTAGCTCACTTTACAGATGAAGAAACTGAGGCAAACTGGGTTAAGTGACTTGCCCAGGATCACACAGCTAGTGTGTCTGAGGCCAGCTTTGAATTCATGAAGATGAGTCTTCCTGACTCTAAGCCCAGTGCTCTAATGTACTGCACCACCTAGTTGCCCAAATTCAGATGTCGTGAATCCTCATTTGTTCTTTGGATCTACAAATGCCTCCACACTGAAATTACTTCACATCTACTTTGTATATAGTCTATATTTAACTGTTCCCTCCCAAAAGAAGGTAAGCTCTTTGAGAGCAGGGACTGTTTTGTTTCTTCCTTTTTATCCTCAGGATGCCTGGCATGCAATAGATCTGCTTAATCAATGCTTATTGGATGAATGAAAAGGTAATGGGAAGTCATCTCAGATTTCCTATTTTATCAATAAATCCATAGTTTGTTTCATTGAGTAAAAGTATGCTTTTTATACCAAGGAAGTCTGTGGTACTTTATTGTAGATCCCACCTGATGGCATTGGTGGCCCACAAAATAACTGGAGATAAAGAAAACATTGAGCACCCCACCCCCCAACACACGCAGCAGGAAGAGAAGTATATCACATGAGTAATTCAGTGTGCTTTATACTTTGGCCACAAGATGGTAGTGGAAGCATACCATTTAATGTAAAGCTGCCTAACACTCTATCTTTCCCATAAATCAGAAAACAAGTTATTTAACCAAAGTCAGAAACTATGGTTACAATTCAACATTGTTGTGTGTGATGAATTGTTGATTCAGAGTATATGGACCACTGGTGTGTTGAGGCTGTGCTTCATCTTAAATAATGACAACCCAGGAACACACTGCTCACATTCCAGTTTCTCAAAGGGAACCAGGAAAGTGGGACCACTTTTGCCATCTAAAAAATTAATACTGAAGCATAGATATTGACATTCCTCAAAAACACTCTCCTTCTTCATCTCCACTTCTATGGATCCCCAGGTCTCTTCAAGGCTCAATTTGTGTTAACTCATCCATCATTCTTGTGCTGAGCCCACCAATGACTGGTATCTCTCTGATAACAAAATGAACATGTGCTTACAAAAGAAGTATTTTGTATTCAATGAAATGTGTACATGTTGTCTCCATTTTTTCTCCATCTTACCCTGTTCCCAATATAACTCCCTGCCCACATCTCTCCATTCAGAATATATAAGGATCACATGAATAACTATGCCAAATGCCTTCCTGAAATCCAGGTATGCTCCATGTATGACATTGTCATGATCCTATCAGTATAGTCAATGTGTCATTAAAGAAAAGGAAATCCTAGACTGAGTGCTGTAAGGGACCTTAGAGGTCTTCTAGCCCAATCCCCTCATTTTACAAATGAGGAGACTGAGACCCAGGTAGGCTGAGTGATTGGGGATCAGAGGATCATAGCTCTGGGGACCTTAGAGGTCATCTATCCCAACCCCTCATTTAACAGATGAAAAAACCAAGTTTCAGAGAGGTCAAGTACCTTGCCCAAGATCACTCAAGTAGTAAGAGGGAAGGACTGGATTAAGATGAGGGGAAGGGGAGTGTCCAAGTTTGATATCAAATCCTCTGATTCACACTTAAGTACTCTTTCCACCATACCATTATTTCCCAAGGTTGGGGGTGGAAGTGATAGGAATTACTGTCCTTGATAAACCAAATGATGTTCTATAAAACTGGTTTTGAATATCCTTGCATGCTTCAAAATACTGATCAGGTGCCATCTTCTGGGTAAAGCCCCCCCTGATCCCCTCTCACCACAGGTATTTAGTGTTTTCTCCTTCTTGAAATTAACCTTGTATGTATTTTGTAGTTTACTTCTCTGGTACTATGCAACGGTAGAATATAAATTCCTTGAGAACAAGGATTGTTTCCTTCTTATCTTTGTATCCTTAGGGACAGCACAAGGTCTTGCCCAGAGTACGCCCTTAAAAAAATGTTTCTCCTCTCCTCTCTTCTCTCCTCTTTCATTCTCTCCTTTTCTTTGTCTTCTCCTCTCTCCTCTCTTCTTCTTTCCTTTCCTCTTCTCTCCATATATGCATACCTACATGCATATACAAGCTCTTACATGTGTGTGAACACATGTCATTAGATATGTATACTTTTATATGTAGGTATATACACATTATATATACCATATATTGTGTGTACATGTGTGTATATGTATATATTTATCTATATATATTCCTATATACACATGTAAATACTAACTCCTTTTTCATGGGCATTAGGTTGGAGGAGTTGACAGAGGAACTAGACAGTTCTTTCCCAGACTGCCCAGACCACACTCCTCCATCTGCCAACTCGTGTGCTGCCATTGGATTTTAGAAGAGATTAGATAAAGACAGAAGGAAGAGAGGGAAAGCGGTGAAGATAAGGAGTGAAAAAGAGTAGAAAAGGCTGGATGGGCAATGTCCCATCCCTCCACCCCCAGAAACAGGAGAGCAGAGGGAAAATCAACAAGAGAAGAAAGAGCTCAAACCCCTCCCTACCATCGGCCACCTTCATCACTAAATTTATGGAGATTTTTCACATGATTTCACAAAATGCAATGATCCACAACATTTTCATTTGATTCTATTAATACTGCTCTACTTCTTTTTTAAATTACTCCTTCCATCTCTAATACTACTTTCTGTATCACTAGATACCTAGCACAGCACTTGCTATGTAATGGATACTGAGAAAAGAGAGGAGAGGGAGGGGAAGGAGGAAGGGAGGAGAAGGAAGAAATGAAAGAAGAGAAAGGAGAAAATGGGAGAGAGAAGAGTGAAGAGGAGAAGAGGGAAAGAGGCAGGGGAGGGCAAGGGAGAAGAGGTGATGGGAAGAGAAAGAGGGTAAGGGGGTGGAAAGGGAAAGAAGGAAGGAAAGAAGGAAGGAAGGGAGAAAGGGAAGAAAGACGGGAGGGAGAGAGGAAAGGAGGGGGAGAAGGAAAGAAGAAAGAAGAGAGAGAGGAAGGAAAGCATGAGTTTGCTTGTTTTTTTTCCCCTCCACCCTGATTCAGTTGGTCACCAAATACCTAGAGGGGCAGCCTGATGAGCTTGATGTAGGGGAATGGGTGCTGAATTTGGAATCAGAAGGTCTGGGTTCAAATTTCAGCTGAACCATTTGCTATGTATGGGGCAATAGACAAATCACATGCCCTCCTTGATTTCAGTTTCTTCCCCTGTAAGGTGAGGGGGTTGGACTACACATGGCATTTTCTATTTGGTTACAACTCCTCCAATGTTCTTCCCTTAAACAGAGAGAGAGAGAGAGAGAGAGAGAGAGAGAGAGAGAGAGAGAGAGAGAGAGAGAGAGAGAGAGAGAGAGAGAGAGAGAGAGAGACAGGAGAGAAAGAGTGAGTTTTCTATCTGTGAGGGTTTTTTTTTTAATGATTAAGATACTTTGTCATTTCTTAATGACTGTGAACAGAATTTATAGCATTTCTTCTTCCCATCTCTCTTCATATTCCTTTTAAGTCAGGCTTTGTAGGTTTGTAGTTCAACAAAAATTCTTGCCACAAAGGGTGAGAAAATCCAGAAAAAACCATTTCCAAAGGTTTCTCAGTTATAAAAACAACTCTATCCTAAAAGGCCATTAATTAGGAGAAGAATGTCATAGTGACCAGTTCCACCTCCTGTACTCTCCCCAGCAATGCTGAGCTGGAGATAATAGTATCACTTGCAAACATGACTCATCAGGCAAAGATGCAGTAATTTG
Source organism: Phascolarctos cinereus (assembly GCF_003287225.1). NCBI lineage: Eukaryota > Metazoa > Chordata > Mammalia > Diprotodontia > Phascolarctidae > Phascolarctos > Phascolarctos cinereus. The sequence continues at coordinate 272,117,181 of NW_027555514.1, read as the reverse complement.
TGCTGAAGGTCACCCAAGAAAAAATGGGGACTCCCACTTCACCAGCACAATTCACTGATTTTATTGGTAGACTAGCCTTACTTACCAAAATTGAAATTCAGAAAATATTCATTAAGAGCCTACTGCCTACAGAGAACATGATGATAGGTATGGGGAAGATTTGAAGTTGAGATCAACAAACATTTATTGAATGCCTACCCTGTGCAAGGCACTATGCTCAGTGCAATAGACAATTTCAAGGCAGCAGATTTTTACTTAGAATAAAAAAAAATTACCAACAATTAAGTCAGCCAAAAGAACATAAAACAAAGTAAATTCTCAATTGATTGGGAAATGGAGAAAAAGTGTGATATTATATAAATGTAATGAAACATTATTTTGCTATAAGAAATGAAAACAGAGGAGCATGAGAAGACCTATATGAGCTGATGCAAAGTGAAGTAAGCAGATCCAAGAAAACAATATATACAATGGCTACGGTTATTTAAATGAAAAGTATACCAAGAAAACAATCAAAACTGAATATTGTAAAATTATAATGATTAAGCTTCCCCCCCAAAAAAAGATACTAGCAATCACACGATTTGCAGAAATAACTATGAATATGAAACCCTGCATATAACATTAGCCTTTTTTTGGTCAGTAGACTTATTAATTGTTCTTTTTTCCTCTTTTTTATTCTTTGCCAGGAGGAAGGCAAAGACCTTTTTACATCATTGGACTCCTTTGGTAGTATGATGAAGTATCTGGATCTCTTCTCCGAATAATGTTGGATGTCAACATTTATAATTAAAGGAAATACTTAATTTCAGTTGGAGATTGGTGAAAATATTTTTCTACCCAAATTCATAGGCCCCCTAAAACCTAGACATGTTCCCCTTTGTTCCCCTGCTATAAATGGATTGCTTTATGGGAGGGAAAAAGAATACAAAAGGGGTAGATATGATGTAAAAACTAAATTATCAATAAAAATGTGCTTTAAAAGAACTAGCACTTTTTCAACATCAAACGGGGTAGTCACGATAGAGCTCAGGATTTGAAGTCACAAGACCCACGTTTGAATTTTGCCTCTGCTAAGTCCTTCATGTGTGACTTCCAGCAAGTCATTTCCCCTCTCTGGATCCCAAGGATGGGGTTGGACTAGATGACTTCTAAAACAGGTTCCCTCCTTCTGGAGCCCAGACTGTGAAACAAATGAAGGAGCCAGGGGTTGTACTAGATGACCTTTAAGGTCTCTTCTAACTGTAAGTCTATGCACACATGAACATGATCCTGTGTGTGCTGTGTGGCCAGGAAAAACAAAACGAAGAACAACTCTTTTCTATGGTCCTATAGGCTGTCAATGTTTTTTCATGATGTCATTACTTTGTTCTCTACTGAACTCGGTCCCTTCTGGGCTCTCCACCAGGTGTTGATCTTTCCTGCCCCCCAGCCTCAGCAGACCACACCTCTCTTCTTCAGTTGATCTTTATCTACCTTACTAACTTCAGTGCCCTGGGAAACTCTGCCCATCCACTGGGGGTGCTGCTGTGCTTAGTAAGCCTCTCCCCTCCATAGAAGCAAGTAGTTCTTTCAGCCAGTGGCCAGAAGCATTTTCTCTTATTATGCTATACCATAAAATGTTGTAGACATGCAGCCTGAGATCGTGTATGCTTTCTGAGTTCCTCTCTCCTCTACTGCTGCTATGACTCACTCGGTTCAACGTTCATCAGGGTGAGTCAAAGACACATTTTAGTTCTTAGCTTTTATCATATGCTACTGGATGACACAAATATCCCTACAGCTATAATTGCCCAAATGGAAAAGGAACAGAGTGAAAATGTGGTAAGGAAGTTGCTTTTACCTGCCCTCCATCGTGCTCTTCTAGTCTATGGAAGTTACTATATCTGGGTTGGAGAATATTGAGAAGGCTGGTGAGCTTTGTTCTGCTTTCCTCCAGCAATAAACTGCAAGGCCTTTCTCTGTGCACTCTGTCTGCAAGACAATATGATGATTATCTTAAAGAACTCCAGAGCAACCAACAAAAAAAGTCACAAATAGCGTTAGTGAAATAGGACGCTATGACGAAAGTAAGTATCATCATCTTTTCTATATATTGTTAAGAGGAGGAAGAGGTAGGAAGATGGATTCTGTTTAAGATAAGAAAATGCATTAGGTATATGGGAATTAACCTACCATGCAACAGGAAAAATTAATTTAAATACAGCCATGATCGATATATTTACATAAATTAAAAAGAAAAAACAATCTGAGTCACTGAGCCATTATATGGTAACTCAATGTTCCAGGTTAAGGTGTGACAAAATAATAAAAAAGGATGAGATTGCCTAAATTATTCTACAGGTTTATTAGTTTACAAATAGCAACAGGATATTTCTAGCAATTCTGTGAAGCAATGGGATGCTTTATAGAATTAGATAAAATTTATTTGGAGAAATAAAAAGTCATGAGGATATTATTTTTTTTTAAAAAAAGTTGAATGGAGGTGGGCTTGGCACTCTTGCATCTCAAACTATACTCTAAAAGGAAAATTACCAAAACTACCTGGTACTGAATCTTTAAAAATAGAATAGTAGATCAAAGCAAATAATTAGATAAGTAAGACCTAAATACAAATGTCCAGCACAGACAAAATCATGAAAACAAATGACCAATACAGCCACTGCTTTTTTCATAAGAACGTCATCTTCTATCTTATGCCAGTTATTTCTAAATGAGTAGATAATCTAAATATAAAATTATTAAATGAGAATGGAGAGATGTTGTTGTTTGTTTTATTTTGTTTTTGTTTTGCATTTGGGGGTAACTGTAAATAGACAGAGATCATAAATTATGAAAACAAAACAGATAATTTCAATCATATGATTATAAAACCTCTTCCTTCCTTCTTTCCTTCCTTTCTTCTTTCCCTCCTTCCTTCCTTATCTCCTTCTTTTTTCTTTCCTTTCCCTCCTTCTCTCCTCCCTCCTTTCCTTCCTCCTTTTCTTTCTCTATTTCCTTCTTTTCTTCTTTCTTTATTACTGTCTCTCTCCATTTCCCTGTCTCTGTATCTCTGTATGTGTCTCTATCTCTCTCTTTTTATCTCTCTCCATGTCTCTCTCTCTCTCTCTCTCTCTCTCTCTCTCTCTCTCTCTCTCTCTCTCTCTGTTGTGTTAGGTATGATTCTTCTATGTGAGAGTCTTTTGAATATTTGAAGACTTTTGAAGACTATTATTTTCCCTCTGGTTTCTGTTTTGTTTTGTTTAATGTAAATAAGATTTAATAGTGTATAGAGAGTTCCTGGTGAAAAATTTTCTCTACGGATAGAGATTAGCATCTTCTTATCCATATACAGTTATAGAGAAAGAGAGTTGTCCAGGGAAACTGAGAGGTTAATTGATTTGGTGGAGGTCACTTAGCCATTATATGTAGAAGCAGTCGAACCCATCTTCTTAACTGTGAGACTGGTACTCTATCCAATATCTCACATTATCGCTTCTATATCTTATCTATCCATTATCACATTATCTATTTATAGTTTCTTACCTATGCTAAATACAGTTTCTTTACCAGTTTTCTTTCAACCCATTTTGTAACATGATTTATAAAGCAACTCCCCTCACCGCCATCTTTGTGGCCCTCTTCTGGATGCATTCTAGCTTGTGAAGCCCCCTTTCTATAACTATTAAATTTTCATTAATACCTTTGGATTTTTTTACACTAAAGTTATTTTGTAATAGACCCTTCCCTGCTTAGTCTTACCCTTGTGAAAAAGAAAACTAGGTAAGCAGAATCAATGATCTTATCTGCCAAATTATGGAACATTCTGATCCTGCACCACAGTTAAGGTTTCATCATTTGTTTTCCAGGAACAAGGTCAGGTATTGTAATTAATCTGAATTTGGTAGCTCTTTTTGGTGTTATGCTCATTTGCATTAATTGTAGTACTTATTACCATTATCCTGATTCTGCTTCCTTCACTCTGCATCAGTTTATGCAAGTCTTCCCATGTTTCTCTGAAATATCAAGGTCTCTTTTAATATGTGGCACAAAGAATTGAATCTTGTATCTGATACATAATCTGATCTGTGATGGGTATGATGGGACTGTTGCTTCCTCTGAGATGAATACCAGTCATGCAACCCAAGGTTGTGTTAGCTTGATTAGCAGATGAATCATACTGTTGGATCCCATGAAGTCTGTGGTCGGAGAGGTCTTTTTTACATCAACAACTGCCAAGCCAGATCTCTCCCTTTCTGTATTTGTGCAATTGATTTTTTGGACTTTTAATGATTAATTGCCTTTTTTCTCCATACTAAGCTTTCACAGTCCCTCACATTTTCTTGTATAAACTCCAACAGAGAAACAAGCAAACTTATAAAAATCCTCGTAATTTCTTTTAAGAAATGTGATCTCTAGTCTAGGCTAGAGAAAGATCAATGGTCCATGATGAATGTCTCTTGAGTTCTACTTGATCTTTCTGGATGAAGGCTCAGTAACCTTCCAGAGGAAGCAATGTACCAGGGGTCTGACCTCTATTCTTCTGGGGACCCAGAAATGGAGTCGTGGTGATCTAGTGCCAACTCCTACTTTGGGGAGGAACTCTTTTAAGTGCTGAGACAGCAAATTCTCCAAAGTAAGATCTGCTGAGTAGTAAACTTGAGAAACTGGAATAAGTTTCTTAAAAAAAATTCCAACTTCCTGGAAATTATCTCATTTGTATAATGGACTCTCAGGTTTGGAAAATCCATGGAAGGGTTCTGTTATCAGAAGATACAGTCTTAAAGCAACTCATGGTTTTAGAAAAACCTACCCTGTTTTCCCCAGAATCCTACATCTTGTTATGATCTTCACCTCCAATATCCACATCTCCAGTTATGCTTATTGGTCCAGGGGTCTCCTTTGGATCTGACCACTTTGCTCCTGTGTCCAAGAACTAGAAATGGTGTAGTTAAAAATGTGACTAAGGGCCAACACTATGATTTCTTTTCATGGGAGCCTACCTGGCCTTATAAAGAATAGGTTAGAAAATATCATAATACCAATAGCTTTGGGAGCTCCCATACCAAGAGATCTAATTCTGAATAGATTGACTGTTCTCAGGCCTGGACCACAGCCTTGAAACACAACTTGCTTATTTAACAGAAATGGACCCCTGAATGAGTATCACACTGAACAGAGAAGAAAAACTCCAGGAAATAACAGCCCAATCTGAAACTTTTCAACTAAAACCAGAGCTCTGGACATTCTTCTGCCATTCAGAACCTAGGCAGCCAATCATAATGAATCCTGTAACAAAGGGGCTAGTGGGTGAGGCCAATATTACCTGACATCTGAATTCACAAGGTTGTCTGTTGGGCTACAAAGTTGAGAGTCCAAGGCTATCATCCATCATCGTCAACGGCAGCAGATCAGCTGCGTTTCTACAAGCACCCACTGCTTCAACTGAATCCAGTAGGGAAAAAAGGAACATAAGAGGGGAATTCACTCAAGTTATTTTTAAAAATCATTGTATACCATTGAATAAACAATTGGATTAACTTGCAACTCACTTTTCATCATTTGTTTTTGATGGCAAGAGACAACATTGGTCTATGCTCCCAAATATTCCTGTCAGAGAAGAGACCCTCCCCTCCTCTCAATAATATATAAATAAATACACACACAAGACATATACAATATTATATTTATATATACACATATCACGGGAAGAATAAGCATATAGGGCCTATGTGCCACATACTGTGCTAAGCACTTTACAAATATTACCTCATTTGATAATAATTCTATAGTTGATCATTTGAATCCCTTGAATCATCATCACAACCTCCAACCATGAACAGGAGCCACTGACCTAGTTTACTGAGAGGTAAGTGACTTATCCAGAATCACACAGCCAATATGGGGAGAAATTAGAGCTTGAACCTGTCTTCCTGGCTTTGAGTTTCATTCTCTATTTACTCGGCCATACTACCTCTCAATATATGTCTACACATATGTGTTAATATACATATATCCATATATATCTATGGGCAGCTAGGGGGTACAGTGGATACAACACCAGACCTGGAATCAGGAAGACCTGAATTCAACTCCAGCCTCAGACCCTTACTAGCTATGTGACCCTGGGCAAGTCATTTTACCCTGATTGTCTCAAAAAAAAAAAGAATTGAACTAGAACTCTCTTACATCTTCAAATAAATGTTCATTTTTGGACTCTGTTCCAATTCTGGATATCAATAGTTTGTGTCGACCTAATGAAGGAAGACACTTACCAGCTGTATGACCCTTGGCAAGTCACTTAACCCTGTTTGCCTCAGTTTCCTCATCTGTAAAATGAGCTGGAGAAGTAAATGTCAAACCACTCCAGTATCTCTGCCAAGAAATCCCCAAATGGGGTCGCGAAGTGTTGGATATGATGAAACAACAACATATATCTACAAATACACATGATGCATATGTATATATGTCCATATGTGCTCACAGATGAGTATATATATATATATATATATATATATATATATATATATAAAACATATAAATATATACATATACACATTTTATATGTGTGTGTATATTTGTCTGGATTTGTAATTTCTTCAGTACAGGGAAATCCCAATGAGTAAACTCCCTCCAGTATAATGTACAAAGAGTATAAAACATACAAGCACAATTCTAGCCTTCATCTTTATTAACATTTAGAATGGAAAATAGATTTGTGGGGGTAGCAATCACTGCCTTCAAATGTTTGAAGAGTTGCCATTTTAATGAAGGATTATATTTGTTCTAGTTGGTCTGGGCTTTGATAAGAGGTAGGTTTCATCAAAATATCAGGAAATCTTCCCCAAGTAGAGCCATACCAAATTGGAATGGGCTGCCTTTGTGGGGTAGTGGGTTGACCATCTTCAAGCCAAGACTGTTTGCCTACTCATTAAGGATGTTGCAGGTGCTTGAAGGAAGGGCCAGACTAGGTGGTCACCAAGGTCTCTTGTAACTTTGATTCTGTGAAACATGTCCCTGTTTCTAAATACTATTGATAGTGGAAAGAACCCCTCCTTCCTTCTTCCCTATTGAATGCTCTCCTCAAATGGCACCTTCTATATGAATTCTTTCCTGATCCCTTCTAGCTACTAATGGCATCCCCAAGTTTCCGGAGAATGTTCCAAAGATTAGGAAGTAACAGCTAACTTAAGGTGAACTGCATTAATGTCTTTGCCTTCCTCTGGGTTCTCAGATGGGAAATACCATTAAAATGGGAGCTGGGAAAATCTAGGAAACTAGTTATAAATTATGGACTTGGAGTCACACGCTAGGTCCCAATCACCCCTTCCCCTGGATCATTATGGTGTCATCGTGGAATTGTTGGGAAAGTGATGGATTTGAAGTTAAAGGACCTACATCAAATCCAGGCTTTGTTGGTTAATACCTACATGACATTACTCAGGTCATTTTATCTTTCTGGGCCTCAGTTTCCTCATCTATAAAATCAGAAAGTTGGAATAGATAATCTCTAAGATTCTTTCAAGCTCTACATCTATGATGCAATGACTCTATTGTTCAAGTGAAGAAGGGAGTGTAGCACTTCTTCCTACTGGTGGTTTTGGGCTGCCTTCGTAACACATACCATGTTCATCCCAGACAAGCTGGTGACCTTATTTTATTCTTTGGAGGAATGAGCTAATGACTGGAAACCTGATGTTATTAAAGAGATTGATCCCTTAATCAATCAAAGAAACAATTTGTGATTTCATGATTAGACTGAAGAAAGTACATTTAATTTACCACAGTCATGAAGGTAAATAAATGTTTGCTTAGTGGCTTGTGAGGTAACCTGTGGCTTATATACTTTTTAAAGGCAGAGGAGGAAGTAGAAGCAACCTGTTATGTCTGAGAAGTGTTCAGACTAGAAATTTCCCATTATGGCAACTGGTACGGCCTGCTTCCTGAAGGTAGTCCAAATCCTGATGACTGGGACAAAATACCATGTTCTGTTACCTTCTGTTGATTTACATCTACCACCTCCATTCAAAGCTCTTATTCAGACAAAAGCTCTCCAAACAACCTCCACTGATCATTCTTCCAGAATGCATTCTGCTCCCATATTAGGAATCATAGGAATTTCCAATGAAAAGGTTAAAGGGATGGTGTGTGAGCAGTAAGAAAGGGAAGTAGCAACAGATACATACCACACTACATTCATGCACCCTTTTGACAGGGTAACTAGATTGATAGATTGGGAAATGACACATTTATTCCTGCTGAGTTTCAGCAAGTCATTTGAGGAGTCAGAGGACATAAGTCAAATCCAAGATCTGTCACTTATTACCTGTGTGACATTTGTCATCATTTCATCTTTACGTACCTCAGTTTCCTCATTTGTAAAATGAGAAAGTTTATATCAAAATATCTTTGTGGACAAAATGGAAAGAGACATACTGGGTAGCTTTATCAATTCGGAACAAATTGAATGACCTTTAGGGGCAGCTAGGTGATGCAATGGATACAGTGCCAGGCCTGAAGTCAGGAAGACTCATCTTCATGAGTTCAAATCTGGCTTCAGACACTTATTCACTGTGTAACCCTGGGCAAGTCACTTAATACATTTTGTCTCAGTTCCTCAACTGTAAAATGAGCTAGAGAAGGAAATGGCAAGCCACTTCAATATCTCTACCAAGAAAACCCCAAATAGAGTCACGAAGAGTTGGACATGACTCAAACGACTGCACGACAACAACTGAATTACCTTTAGGGACGGATGGAGTTCATTTGGAGAGTGCATGCTTTGTATGCATGAGGCACCATGTTTATACAGTAGTATTTCGAATTGTTGGGAGGTGAACCTTTGGTTAGAAGATAGTGTCCTCATATGACTTAGCACCCCAGATGACACTCTAAAACTCTATTAAACAGTCATATTGATGATTCACAAAGCAGTACTTGGATGAGAGGCAACCTTGAAGTAGTGGATAGAGCATTGGCCTTGGAGTAGGGAAGACCTGGTTCAAACCATACTAATCTCAAGACAGATAGATAGTGCAGTGGATGGAACACTGGCCCCGAAGTCAGGAGGACCTGAATTCAAATCTGGCCTCAGACCAAACACTTGACACTTACTAGCTGTGTGACCCTGGGCAAGTCACTTAACGCCAACTGCCTTAAACAAAAAACATACTAATCTCATGTTCTTTTATTGATATTGGTAGATTGGGGAAATGCTATGCGTGTGTATATATATATATATATATATGTGTGTGTGTGTGTGTATGTATGTATACATATATGTATATATATATGTGTGTGTGTATATATGTATGTATATATATGTATATATATACATATGTATATATACATATATATACACACACACATATACACATAGTATATGTGTGTGTATATATATGTATATATATACATATGTATATATACATATATATACACACACACATATACACATAGTATATATATATATATATTCCCCATATATATAGCGTTTCCCCAATATATGTAGATATTATATATAATTATATATATAGTATATATTATATAGTATATATATTATATAGTATATATATATATATATATATATATATATATATATATATACATGCATATATATGTAGTATGTGAATTTCAGCAAGCTATTTGAGGTTGAATCACAATATCCTTGTGGACAAATTGGAGAGACAGGTTCCTTTCGGCTCTAGTGTTATGATCCCATGCTCCTCTCTAAACCTGTTTCTTCATCTATAAAATGAGATGGCTAGGCTAGATGACCTCTGGAATCTTTTCCAGGTTTGACTCTATGATCCTTTAAAGGGATGTAGGACTTACTTACCATGAGCTCTTCCCTCCAAAACACAGCAAAGGAAACAAAATAAATTTCTAACTCAAGTCAAAAGAATGAGGTCTCTATGTGAGCCCAGAGATACCTGATTATTAGATGAACTAAATTACTAACCAGTTCTCGGGGGCCTTTGAAAAGTGATGCGGCTTTCCCTGGGGTCCCTCTGACTCTCAGGGAGATGCTTCCCTCTTATAGGACAAGGCCCCCTCTCCCTTCAGGGAAATCCTGAGCCCATCCACAAATAATAAAGCCAAAGTGGATCACTTGAAAGTGTACAACGGCTCAAACACACGGGCCTTCAAAGGAAGCCAGCCAGAAACAGATGCTCGTTTGAGCTATGATGAACCAACGCTTTGTTGGCCCCTCAGTGAGAAAGGATTTCAAAGGCGAGGGTTCTCCTTGGGAAATGCTTTCCTGATGACCTCTCAGAATTAAATGGCTGTTTCTTATAATATAATTAGGCTGTAATCCGCCTGCCCTCTGCTGTGAATTCTTCCTGAGCCCCTCGGCCTGGCAAGGTATGACTGGTGGAGAAAGAATATTACGAAGGGATGAATGAGCACATCTCTTGGGCCAGAACAGCATTTCACTAATTAACCTTGTGCCCTGAAACACTTAATGCAAAAGAGACCAGTTTTCTTCTGTTAGTGTCTAAGTCCTGGGAGAACTTTGTGCTGTCTTCTAGATGAATCTTTAGCTTTGAAAAATAGGACTGGATTCTAACTCCTAAGTAGTTTTTCTTTTCAGCCTTCTTCGGACCTGATCCCCAGTGTTTGCTTCAGTAGCTTAGAGATTTTTAAAAGTCTGTTAACTCTTTTTAAGCAGCTAAATAAAGCAGTCATCCAATAAATTAAGACTTGACTAACCTTGTTTTAGGGCTAATATTTTATGAAATGTGGGAAATGTTCTTTGTACCAAGAACATAGCATCTTTTTTTTTTTTTGGTCAGGACAGGAGTAGGTGGGTGGAGACCTGCATTTTAACAGTGTAGAGAATTCTCAGAGTGGGAAGGTCCATCCACCAAAAGCTATGATTTTACCAAATCACTCCAGGCATTGAGAGGTTAAGTGAATTGTTGGGCATTGTATAGGCGGTGGTGTGACAGAAGCCACATTTGAACCCAGTGGGGCATAGGACTATGAAAAGGACAGAGACTTTGGAGTCAGGGCACCTGGGATCGAATCCTGCCTCTGCTACTGACTGCCTCTGTGACCTTGGACAATTCTCTAGGCTTTAGATTCCTCTTCTTTAAAAAACAAGGGGGTTGGACTGGCTGACTTCTAGCATCCCTTCCAGCTGTGTCCAGAATCTAGGTGCTCCTGACTCGAAGACCACTTCACTCCACATCTCCATGTAGGATACTAGGTTTAGAACTGGAACAAGGAAGACCATCAAGATCAACCTCTCGTTTTACAAGTGAGGAAACTGAGTCCCAGCAAGCTTAAATGACTTTCTCAGGGCTACATAGCAAGAAAAGGGAATAATAGTAAGAAAGAGCCTACTCATGCCCAGAAGAAACCATATTCGACTTTGAGCTGAATATATCAACAAGGTCTCTAGAAAGTTCACAAATACTTGAGACACTTTATAGGTAGGAAATGGGGAAGGGTTTTTTGTTTTCTTACCCCAAAATGTACTTTTTCCTTTCTGAGGATAACTCTAAGCCCTTCTCTTTTGAGGGTCTCCTCAGATATTTTATGTTTTTCTATTTAGGGTCTTCTTCAGGAGCTTTGGTCTTGTAATTACATATAGCATCCTTTGATTGGATCATGATTTAACAGGGCTTGAATGTGAACAGACAGGTAGGAGAAAATTCTGCCAAGTGATTGCCTGTTTACCATTGTCTTGGAAAATGGTGAGGAATTGCCTTTGTTAACTAGTATTCAATTTGGAGTCATAAAACTTGGGCTCGAATCCCCACGCTGGAACTTACTCTGTGTGGTACTGGGCAAGTCATGTAACATCTTTGAGCCTCAGTTTCTTTATCTGTAAAATGAGGGATTTGGACTAGATTGTCTCTTAAGGTCCCTCCTGGCTCTAAACATATGGTCCTCTCATCTTAGAATCCTTTGCAATCTGAGTATTTTGATCACCTAAATGACACAGTCAGATCAATGATTCCCTGATCTAGGGAAGAGGTCATGAATGCTGGGCAAATTTGAATGTGAAGTATACTACATTCTAATCTATCCCGGTTCTTAGGCTATTTTAATCTCACCTCCTTGACAGGACCTGAGTTAGAGGCCAGATATCCACTACCCCCATGATACCATCCTAACAAATTATATTTATATAATTTTTTAAAATTTCCAACCATTTTGGCTGACATAATATTTGATCTTCCTTGCTAATCTCTAAAAGGGGGGAAGTGTGGCTTCGTGGATGGTGTCCTGGACATAGGGTCAGGAAGACTTGGGTTCAGATCCTGCCCTAAACACTTAGTAATTATGTGACCTGGACAGGTTATTTAAACTCAATCACCCTCAGTTTCCTCATCTGTAAAATGTACATGATTATAATACACATATAGTATTTACCTCATAGAGATAGTATAAAGGTTGAATATATGATGAAGAGATGAGAACTTTGCAAATTTTGAAGTGTAAGCTAAATATCAGTTATTACTGTTAAGCAAGACACCCATTTCACCCATTCCCATTCCACAGATGAGGAAACTGAGGCCCAGGAAAGTTAAATGACTGATCCAAAGTCACACAACCCATCAACAAGCATCTATTAAATACCAAATGCGTGCCAAACACTATACTAGCACTGGAGATACATAACCAAAGGAAGACAGTCTCTGACTTCAAGGAGTTTGCCTTCTATCAGTCACAGCTCCCCAGTGCTTTTCTCACTGTATGATGTCTCAGAAATGTAGAATGTGGAATGTTACACCTGGGAGTGTAAAGATGCAGGTATAAGCTGGATTTTCGAGGCAATCTATTCCAATCCTTTCACGTTACAGAGGAAGAAACTGAAGCCTGGGGAAGTGATTTGACTTACCCAGTGTCTAGGTAGGAAGCATAAGAAGTCTTCTCCTCTTTCTTTGCCTTCCTAACAAATCACTTCAATTTACCTTAGAGACCCAGAGAGATAACTAGGCTCGTCCAAAGTCATACAACTACTTCAAGGCAGAGTTAGGATGCTAATGCAGATGATCTGATCCCTCATTCAGTAATTCTGCCATTGACGCCACCATAATTCCTCCAGTGAGAGGGAGAAGAAAGAAAACAACATTTATGTTTTAAGTTAGCCACCAGAGGGAGTATACGCTACCCCCGTGTAATAGAAACATTGACATTGGCAAAGACGAGTGACAGAAAAAAATATATATATAACTGGACCAAGTGCATTCTCCAGCTTATACCAAGTGAGATTTCATGAAACTGTTGGCAAGAGCACAACAGGGTCTTTGTTATGCCTTCAGGAGAACCATCTGTCCATGTGACTCAGCTGTGGACGGCTTCCTGAGTGAGTGCTCTCCGACCTTCGGGAAAGAAAGTAGTCCCTCCAAGGTAAAGTGGAATCAAATGGAAGGAGAAACATTTCCTGACGCTCTTCAAACTGTACATGGCTGAACAAAAGACTTGTTCGTTTTTTCCACCCAACCGTGCTGTTTTGAATTTCTCTGAACTGGCTTCAAAAATAAGGCTTGGGATTGAAAGAAAAGTTAATGCCTTGAGCAAGACAGGAAGCCAGCATGGCTAGGGAATCTACTCGTTGAAGGACAATGGCCCTGAGTGAGGTGTTTATTGGAGCCAACACAATGGCTGTAATGCATGCAAAGGATTCTGGGAGGAAAAAATCCCAACATGGCAACCATGGTGGAATTCACCAAACTGATCTTTTTCTCTTTTTCTTTTTTCATTGAAAGGGCTGAATTTTACCTATCATCAATTGCTCGAGTGGATTTGACCCTGGTTCTATTTATCTATTTATCTAAACCAATGTGTTTTTGAGATGCCTTTTCTGCTGAACTTTTGTACTGGCTGTCCCATTAGCCTGGAATGCTCTCCCTCCTTAAAATTGCCTCTTAGAATCCATATCTTCTCTCAAAGCACAGCTTAGGCACCTCCTCCTCCATGAGGCCTTTCCTTATTTGCCTTTAGTTGCTTTTTTTCATCTCAAAATCATCTCGTATCACTATATAAACTTTATATTTACTTACCTGTATACATGCCATATCCCAGTAATGGAATATAAGCTCCTGGAGGGCAGGTAATATTTTGTTTTTTTCTTTGTATCCTCAGCATCAGTGACCTCACATAGAGCAAGTATTTAAGAAATGCTTTTAATTCATTCACTCATTTCTTCTTATCTTTGTATCCCCGGAACTAAACACAGTGCTTGACACAGTGAACACTTAATAAAGACTTTTTCTTTATTTATATTCACTGATTGAATCATTCATTTATTATAGTTAAATACTTGTTGGTTGATTGACTGAATGAATTTTTAACATTCTCAATTGAATGGTTCATATCATGTAGTCAATTCAACTGAACAAATCAAACATTTATTAAGCACCTACTTTATGCCAGGCACTGTGCTAAGTGCTGGTTATACAAAACGAGACAAAAGACAGTCCCTGCCTTCAAGAAGCTCATAATCTAATGGGAGAGACAACATGCGGATAAATATACACAAAGCAAAGTGTGTATATGATAGATAAATAGAATATAATTAACAGAGAGAAGGCACTAGGAGTAATAGAGGTGGGGGAAAGCTTTCAGTAAAAAGATGGGATTTTGGTTGGGACTTAAAGGAAGCCAGGGAGGTTAACAGGCAGAGAGGAAGAGGGAAAGCAAACCGGGCATGGGAGACAGCCAAAGAAAATATTTATTGATGGCTTGATACTGTCCTTAATGATGGAGGGGAAAACCAGAAGTAGAAGGGATGGTCACTCTATCCAATAGTCTAATGATCTTTCCGTTTGGCTGAATTTCCCTCCAATACTCCATGTTAATTATTGTAGCCCAAACACTACGGTAACCCTTCTGTTCTAGTCAGAATGTTTGGGATCCTATAAATTCAACACAGGAAGACCATTCAGTGACCTTTAATTACAAGTAGGTCTTGATTAGTGCTAACAATGAACCCTCTGAAGTGGTTAGATGCATTTGAATTCACACCATTTGAAGTTACAGTTATATAAAATATGGTAATTGGTTCTAGCCCGATAGAAACATGCAGTATAAATTCAAATCATCTAACCATTTCACACTAATTGGAGCTTGGCTGTATATTTTTTCTCTCCCCATATTCCATCAAGGTCTTTAGCACCCAAACACTGTGTTAGGAATCTCATTGGCATCTGTGTTTATCAAATAAACATTAGCTATCATGCATATTTTCATTTGACCTTTATCTGATATCAATTTTTCTCTTTTCTATTGGAACAGACCTGTCATTTGTGATCAGATCAATAATAAGGGGCCTTTCAAGATCATCTGATTCAACTTACTCATATTAAAGACAAGACACTTGCGTCCCAGAGAAAAGAAGCTGACCTGACCGACATTACCCAGAGAGTAAATGTGAATAAGTAAGATTCTTGGCCTGTCCTTTCGTTTTATAATGCTAAAACCTGACATTACTGCAAGGAGCAATGGATAGACTAGGTAGTGCTACCCTGAAGGACTATGGGAAGGTGCTTTCCCATGGGAAACTTGGTTGGTTGTCTCTGGGCAGAACGATGAAAAACACCTCCTTAACTTGTTATGATCAATCATCCATTAATAGGTAACCATTTTCTCAGGATATTCCCCAACTCCCCCCTCCCACACGTGGCTGTTGAGCCTCGCTGGCTCTCCTCTGTATACGTCCACGCATCCCACAGTTTGGTGGGCTTTCATCTATCTTGTCTATCTTGTACTTGCTCTGTTTACATTTTTCTTTTCTTGAAGATCACAAAAAATGTTAGCTCGCACAGCCTGGCCAAAGGTTTCTGCAGGGCACTCAGACTCTAAATCTGTCCTGAGTACTTTCTCCTGTGGCCTCAAAAAATTAAGAATAACAAGGAGAGTTAGTGGGGCAGTGGATAGAGTGCTGGGCCTGAAGTCAAGAAGTCCTGAGTTCAAAGCTGGCCTCAGACACATACTATCTGCATAACCTTGGGCAAGTCACTTAACCTCTGTTTGCCTCAGTTTTCTCAACTGTAAATCAGGGACAACAATAGCACCTACCTTCCAAGGTTCTTGTAAGGATCAAATGAGATATTTGTAAAGTGTTTGCATATAATAGTTGCTATATAAATGTTAGTCTTTTTAACAACAATTTTCATGGGTGGGCAAAAAAACGCATAGTATCGGGACAATTCTTCGACAGTAGTAGGTTTGACTCCACTACTCTCTTATAACACCTACTTTTCCAGTCCTCTTACTGGTTACTTCCCTCCACATCCTCTGGGATCCAGTAACACTGGCCTCCCTGCCACTGCTCAAACAAGGTCCTCCGCTCTTGATTCAGAGCCTTTTCATTGGCCGCCTCCAATGGAACTCTTTCCCTCCTCATCTTTGCCTCTTGGCTTCCCTGGCTTCTTCCAAGTCCCATTTCCTAATATCCCTTCATGCCAGATCCTTTCCTCTGAGATCGCCTCCAGTATATTCTGTATACAGCTTGTTTGTACATAGCTGCATTCTTGTTCCCTCCCCCAGCAGGCTGTGAGCTACTTGAGAGCAGGGACTAAGGGTTCCCCCCTCCTCCTCCATCTCAGTATTCCCAGTGCTTAGCACAGTGCTTGGCACATGGCAGGTGGTTATTTAATTTTGTTGACTGACTAACTATATGTGGTAACATCCTATTATACATGCCAGGGTAAAGTGAAAAGAACATGGACTTAAGGTCAGAGGACCTGCATTTGTGTCCTGGTGGGGCCTTAGGCAACTCAGCCTCTTTGACTCTCAGTTTCCCCATTGTGAAATTGAGAATAACAAAGTTACAACCCATCTCCCAGGGAGCATGTTTTTTTTTTTATTGTTCTTCTAATTATTAGCATTCTTCTTAGTGAAAGACCATTGTTTAGCCAGATTATCCACAGTCTGAATTCTGTATGTAAACCTTAAATGCCATATAAATGTTATTACTGTTACTATTATTACTAAGTGCCTTGTATACACTAATGCGTTTAAAAATGTGCAAGCTGGCAGAACTATGGAACTCAAGAAGAGGAGGTGGTTTGAGGGGGGGAAATAGCAAACAATCAATCCTCAAGCAGTTATTAAGGGCCTACTCTGTACTAGGCACTGGACTGGGCACTGGGGAAACAAATACAAAAGTGAAATACTGCAAAAAGCTTTTATTCCATCAAGGGAAACACTAGAATAAGTTTCAAATTAGATGTGGTGAATTTAAGGAGCTGGCAGAACATCCATGAGGAGGGGGCAAGTATGTAGGTAGCTGGAAATGTGGGAATGGCGTTTGGAGAGATTTAAAATCTAGGCATATAGATTCCGGGGAGTCCTCCACATGGAAGCGTTCATTGAACCCATGGTCGTGGATGACATTGGCAAGGGAGAGTGTAGACAAAAGGATGAAAGGGGCAGAACCTTTGAGAAAACTCTACAGTACCTTCCTAGTACCAACCTTGCCACTCAGACCACGGGTCATGGCCTTTGAGGTGGTGATATTCCACCCTAGGGTGCACTGTGCTGATTGGTGAGTTTCTCATTTGGCCCTACGTGTCCAGGCCAGCTCCAGCTACACTTCCCTTTCCTCCCCAGACTTCTAGTCATTAGCCATCTTGTAGCTGCCTGTATATACCTCCTTCCCAACCCAACAGCTTTCCAGATCAGGAACCCTAATCCAATCAATACTAACCTGACATTGCTACTGAAAAAGATGAGTCCAACTGCTTCCTTATAGTTCCACTCATCAGCTCCCTCACTTTCCAAATCACATACCCCAACACTGTCCACCATTCGCCTCTGCCTGCTGCTATACTCCTCCATGCCTGGAATGCTCTCCCTTCTCATCACCACTTCCTGGATGTCCTGGCTTCCTTCAAGTCTCAACTAAAATCTCACCTTCTACAGGAAAACATTTCCAACCCCTTTTCTCTCTTAATTATTTCCTAGTATCTTCTCTCTCTTAATTATTTCCTATTTATCCCATATATAGATGGCTTGTACTTATTTGTTTACTTGTTATCACCATTGGATTGTAAGTGCCTTGAGGATAGGGACTATCTTTTGCCTCTTTTTATGTCCCAAGCACTTAGCACAGCGCCTGACATATAAAGTAGATGCTTAACAAATGCTTATTGATTGACTGTATTGTTCTCCTATATTAGAATGGAGGGCTAAGGTTGTCTTTATTTTTGTCTTTCTATTCTCAGTTTTTAGCACTTACTAAGTTCTTTTTATTCAAGACCTGGAAGAGAAAAAAGAAGCAAGGAGATAGGGAGTCCAAGAGAGAGCAGGAGAACCAGAGAAAGGTAATGGCAGGAAGCTAAGGGCTGTCAAGGAGGAAAGAGTCAATGGCTTCGAATGTTACAGTGATAGAGGAGGAGGAAGGTGCAGAAAATACCACTTTGGACTTCCTAAGAGAATCTGTTTTAAACACTTAAATCCCTGTGGGGTTCCTTCAAAGCCAAGGTTTCTGCACCATCCAGGGTAGCTCTTGATGCTAAGACTATGCTCCCCAAAACAGCAGACAGAGAGACAGAGACAGAGAGATATAGAGAGACAAAGATAGAGGCAGAGACAAAGAGAGATGAAGAGAGACAGAGACAGGCAGAGAGAGAGGCAGAGAAACATAGAGAATGGAGAGAAGAAGGAAAGGAAGGAGAAAGAAAGGGAAGGAGAAGGGAAGACGATGCAAAGGGAAGGGAAGGAAGAAGAGGACAGAATGAGGAAAGAGTATTGAAGAGAGAAGATGGGAGATAGAAGGGAGAGACACAAAGCAAATACAAACACACACAGAGAATCAGCTTCAGATGGACAGATGCTATCTTCTCACCACTCACTGTGCTAAAACACTGGAGCATGGATCTCCTTTTGGAATGACAGTGGAGTAAATATCAAAATATAGAGATCCTCAAAAGCACATTGAAGATCAAGCGTGAATAATTCTAACTTGAATCACTTTTCAGTATTTGCAAAGAGTCTGCTTCCAGGGATAAGGTCAGTAGTCCCATTTCTTTGGGCTGTTTGATTAAATTCCAAACGTATCAATGTTCCCTGGGTGTGCCTGGCAACTCTGATACTACAGGGAGAGCTTGCCAAGAAAACACAAACGGGAGGCTGGCAGCTGCTGAACAGACAGGCCATTCTCCTGGGCAGCAGGCTGTGCATCCCTGAAAGCAAGGAATGTTCAGACACTTGTCTGAGTCAAGGGGAAATTAGGATGGAAGAAATTAGAAGGGTGGACAAGAGGCCTCGTTATGTAACAATACTACTTTGTGCTTGCCTGCCACAGGCTGCTCCAGGAACTCAAGGAAAGAGCATTGGATTTGGAATCAGGGCACTTAGGTTCGAATCCTGACTCTCCCACTTATTCCCTGGGTATCACTTCATCTCTCTAGGTCTCATTTATAAAATGAAGTGGTTGGATTAGATGGGAACCAAGGTACCTCCTAGCCCTAAAACAATTTTATCAATTGCTCTGACTCACTCTTGTAGAGCAAGGTTGGCTACATCTTCTCCTTGGAGTTCTAAGGGGTACTCCTGAAAGGTCAGGGTATCTCTTCTTTAATGCTATTGGCCCAAGCCCCTATTCCAATGTGGTTCTTTCACCACTGACCTCCAGTGACTAACCTCCCAGCTCCATGTAGCCGATTACAGGAGTCAGCTTTTCCAAAGGGATCTTTACTTTGAAGATGGAGCAAGACCAGAAGTAGAAGCACTGACCCCCAACAGCCGGAGAGGCACAGTCTCCCCTATGCTATCTTGGTCCCTGATGAGAATAGGCTCAGACTTCAAGCAGTTTCAACATAGCATTGGTTCCACCAAGTTCATGTCCAAATATGGTAGCACTGCTGGATGACTTGGGTACCACTGGGCGGGATCCCAAAAGGTTGATTCTTGTAGAATCAAAGATCCATCAGCTGGATGAAAACCTGGCTTAAACTCCACTCCCGAACCTCTTGGTGGCTTGTTCTCCTGACCTTTTGAAACTCACATCTTCCAATCTCCTCCTCCTAAAATAATGCAAACAAACAAAAAATGACGAGGCAAAAAGCTGAGGCCAATAGTTATAATTGTGGGTAGCTAGGTGGTTCAGTAAATAGAGCATCAGGCTTAGAGTCAGGAAAACTCATCTTCCTGAGTTCAAATCTGGCCTCAGACACTTACTAGTTGTGTGACCCTGGGTAAGTCATTTAACCCTGTTTGCCTTCATTCTTCATTTGCAAAATGAGCTGGAGAAGGAAATGGCAAGCCATTTCAGTCTCTTTGCCAAGAAAACCCTAAACAGAGTCACAAAAAACCAGACGTGTCTGGAAAATGACTCAACAGTAGCAACAAATAGTTACTGTTGACACGTCACCTTGGATGGGGAGAGCCCAAGGCCTTTCTCTTATAGCATTACATTGCTTCTCTCACCAGAATGCTGGGTAGGCAAGAAGGAATCTCATCGAGTGAAGAAAGTGCTTCTGGTAGACCATGGCAATGAACCTTCAGTCCTGGTTACAGAGGGAATCAAAGCGGCTCATCTCCACCATTTGGTTAGCAGATCACAACCCTTACAGACTATCTAGACGTGCTTAATTGTTAAATTTGCCGTGTGAGCATTTACACCATGGAATTAGCCAAACACCGTAAAATAGAACTTGATTTATTCTTTTGTGGATTGTCCAGACTCTAAAATATTGCAGAAGATGTTAATCATGCAGATTATACTTAAAAGTGAGGTGTGTGTGTGGGGTTTGGTGTTGTTGTTTTGGTTTTGTTTTGTTTTTTTTTGATGAGTCTGTACCAGCACACCCCTGGCTGGGCGTATTGGCTACTCGCTCGCTATATCGTGATGCTGTGATCCTAACTGAGCTTTAGTTTCTTCATATATAAAATGATACGATTGTACTAGATGTGTTCTAAGTCCTCTTCTAGTTTTAAAGTTATGATCCAACCATCCTTGCTGAGCCTCAGTTTCTTCATATATGAAGTGAAGGAGATGAGCTAGATGGCCTTTAAGCTCCCTTCAGGGCCTAACGCATATGATTCTATCATCTTAAGAAAGGACTTTGTTCGGGCTTCCCTTTGAGTTGATGAGAACATCAACTTCTTCTTCCCCAGAGAAGACTTTCTTATAGTCTCTGGAAACTTAGCGCTAGCTGGGCCAATCTGCCTAATACCAAGTTTGAGCCTCTCAGCAGCACCGTGAGGTAAGGAGGATATACAGACAGACAGAGCAATGACAGAAGGATAGTTATAGACAGATAAACAGAGATCCTGGATAATTTACAGATAAAGGGAGATAGAGAGAGACAGAGAGACAGAGAGAGAGACAGAGAAAGAGAGAGCATACTAGCACACTTATTAAATATTTAGAGCCCTGGGGAAATAAATAATAGCAAGGAAGACAGTCCCTGACTTCAAGGAGCTTACATTCTAACAGGGAAGACAGCACATGAAGGGCATCTGGAAAGGGAGAGGGAGAAAGGGTAATCTATGCTGAGGCAATGAGACAGGCAAGGAGGAGAACTGAGATTACTGTTCCCACCTTATAGATGATAAAAGTGACTGACATACAGAAAGCTCAAGAGGTATGGCAAAAACCATCGATGACAGGGACCAGTCACAAAACCATTGAGGATAGAGTCCAGACTTGGGTTTGCTGACTCTCCACCAATGCTCTTTCCAGTAAAGCTGGTGCCTCCTTGGTAAGACCAGAAATTGGCCTGGAAGAAGATGACAGAGAACCAAGTCACTTATTTTTCACTTCTTCCTGGAAGAGCTCCTTGATTATATAAACATCCATTGGCCCCAGTTGGAGAGTGGAGGGAAGAAATAAGAATTTATTATGTACCTTTTATGTGCCAGGCACTTCATTTGATCCTTACGGCAATTCTGTGAGGTAGGTGTGATTATTATTTTCATTTTACAGTTGAGGAAACTCAGACAGATGAGATTAAGTGACTTGCCCAGAGTCATATAGCTAGTAAGTGTCTGATGTGGATTTGAATTCAGGTACTCCTGACTTCCAACCCAGTGCTCTATCCACCTAGCTGTCCTCTGGTTGGTCAAATAGTAATGAGTGTTGAAGCACAGCACATATTGTTTGGAGTTCTCAGTATTTGGAAAGATGTTAATAAACTGGCGAATATGCAAAGGCAAATAGAATGATTGTATCATTTTATTTTTAATTATTTTTTTCAGTTAACAAAAATCTATTAACAAGCATTTATTTTTCTCTCTCTCCCACCACTGAAAAAGAAAAAAGAAAATCCTTGTAACAAATACATAGTTAAGAAAACAAATTCCCCCTTTGTGCACATTCAAACGTGTGTCTCATTCTATACCCTAAGTCCATCGCCTCTCTGTTGGGGGGGGGGGAAGCATGCTTTATCATTGATCCTCTGGAATCATGCTTGGTCATGGTGTGAATCATGAGATTTAGAGCTGGAAGGGACCTCAGAGCACATCTAGGCCCAGGCCCTCATTTTACAGTAGGGAAACTGAGGCTCAGTGAATGATTTGCCCAGGATTGTGCAACCAGCAAGTTTCTAAGGTAGGATTCAAACCCAGGTCTTCTTGACTCCAGGATTCTAACTGTTACACCATGGTGCTTCTGATGATGGCCCTCAAGTGTATGCTATATGGGAATCAGATGGAAGGAGCTGGGGATATTGAGTCAGGAAGACTCAGGAAAGTACATAAGGCCACAGGATCATAGAGCTGGAAGGGACCGCCAAAAACATCATTTGACAGATGAGGCAACTGAGTCCCAGGGAGTTTCAGTGACTTATTCAAAGTCACACAGATAGTGTCAAAGGTGGGATTTGAACCCAAGTCTTTTGGCTTACAGTCACTCAAAGTGGCTCATCTCCGTCATTTTGGTTAGCATATTGGATCTAGTTACAGACTATCTACACATACTTCAAGAGTGATCTCCAAGAATCTTCAGAGTTATCCCATAGAAAAGGGGATATCTGTTCTGCCTGGCCCCAAAGTATAGAACCAGGAACCATGAGTGCTTGCAAAGAGGTGACTTTAAGCTCAAAGCTTCCCAACAATGTAATGAGCAGCCTCAGAAGGTCATGGATTTCCCTTCACTAGGGGTCTTCAAGCAGAGGCTAGATAATTACTTGGCTAAGATGGTATAAAAGAAATTTGTTTTCAAATACGGGGAAGCTAGGTTGTGTTGTGATAGAGAACCAGGCTTGAAGTCAGGAAGACCTGAGTTCAAATCTTGCTTCAGACACTTATTAGCCATGACCTTGGGCAAGTCACTTAACCTGGTGGCCTCAGTTTCTTCATCTGTAAATTAAGCTGGAGAAGGAATGGCAAATCACTTCAGTATCTTTGCCAAGAAAACCCCAAATAGGGTCACAAAGAGTCAGATAAGACTGAAAAACGATTGAACAACAAATGGGTTGGCCTGGCTAGATTCTAAGGGACAGTGTGGTATAGTGAATAGAACACTAGACTTGGAGTCAGGAAAACTAAATTCAAACACTGCCTCAAACACACTTGTGGTGTGATTTTGGGTAAGTCACTTATGTTCTCTGGGTCTCAGTTGCCTTATCAGTAAAATGAGAGAAAGTTAGATTTGATGAGCTTTGATATGCTCTCCCTCATCAGAGGTAAGATTTGAACCAAGGTCTTCTGAATCCAGGGTTAATACTAACTCCACTGCTGATCTGTCCACTGTAGGGGGGAGGGGTAGTGTATGTTGTGGGGAGAGGCTGGCTGGGCTTATGGAAGCTAGAGCTAGAGAAGACCTGAGAGGCCATCTAATCTATCACTTTGTTTTTTACAGATTAAGAAACTGAGGCTCGAGGAAGAGAAGGTACTTAAGTTCACACAGCCATTAACTGGAAGACTTAGGATTTGAGTTCAGTACTCCAACTTTTAGGATTCTAGGTATGCTAGCACTAGGAGAAGGAAGTATGGCTAGGGATGGTGTTGGGAGTGCTTTATAAATTTTGGCACCCTAGGAAAAGCGTGATCGTACTCCCCTTGTTATGGCTCTGTTTGAATTAGATGATCACAAAGGTCCTTTCTGCTTCCTCATCCTATGATGAAAGGATTATAAGATCATAGGATCTTGGATCCGGAACTGGAAGAGACCTCAGAGGTCACCCCCCCCAACAAGCAAGGAAACCTTAGCTCTAAGCCTATGATCCCAACCAACTCAGAATTTCAGGGATCACATTTACAGAAGACCACCAGGAGGTTTGAATAACATTTGAGGGTTCTTTTCCCAAAGTGAAAACACAAAGTTATCCTATAGATCATAATTCTTCATACTTAAAGACAGCTGTTGCTCTAGGTGCAGGAACACCTCAGTGAACCAGGAAGCTTGGGGAATGGGGCATTTCACTAAGCCAGCCATATGAAGGATAACTCATTTCTGTAGAGAAACTCCCCAACTTGTGGACTCAGAGGATGTGGAGATCTGCCTCAAGACCTATCTTTATATCTCTCTTTCTCCCTCCCTCTCCCCCTTTCTCTTCTCTCCTCTCTTCTCCTCTCTGTCTCTGTCTCTTTTGCTCTGTCTCTGTCTCTGTCTCTAACCCTCTGTCTCTCTGTGTCTCCATCTGTCTGTCTCTCTTTTTTCTGTCTCTGTGTCTCTCCTCTCTATCTATGTCTCTCTGTCTGTCTCTGTGTCTATCAATCTCTGACCCTCTGTTTCTCTATCTCTCTCTGTTTTTCTGTCTCTCTCTCTGTCTTCTCTGTCTCTATCTCTCTCTTTCTCTCTGTCTCTCTCTTGTGTTTTCAGAAGTACCAGAGACCACCATCACCATCCCCAGAGTGAAAACACTTTGGAAGAGATCTCATAAAAAATCCCCACTTGAAGCTGCCTTTAGTGGAGTCACCCAAGAACAAGTCCAGAGGGAGCTGTAAAATCTTTCTCCAGATTTCTCACAGGTGGAAGCAGACAGCTCCAGGAGCCAATGAGAAAGGACGAGGGCACGTAAATGAAGATAGAAGAAGAGGGAGGTGATTTTGAGAAACAGCAATACACTTGGAAAGAGAGAAGGTCAGCGCTGGAAAGGGCCTCTGACGCCCCCTACTCTAACCTCCTTATGTTAGAGAAGGGGAAATGAGATGCCCAAAGAGAGGCCATGTGGTAGAGTGGAAAGATTCTTGGAGCTGGAGTCCCAAGATGAAATTCCAGCCTTTCGTTTAATTACCAAGTGTGCTTGAGTAAGTCACTTCATCTCCTGGGACTCAATCTCTTCCAGCCCTAGCTCCACGATCCCATCATCTTTGATGATCAGATTTGGAACCAGAAAGGACATTCAGAATCATCTGATTCAGCTAGAACAGTAACGAGGGTAATATGATTAGAGTTTTTCTCAGGGTCCCCAAATTTGTAGGAAATAATAACATTGTATTAGGGCACACTGCCTCCTCAAAGCGATATCATACTCAGAGTCACCAATACCCCTACTCCTTCAGAAGAACACTGGCTCTCAAGTCAGAGAACCTGAGTTCAAATCCTTCCTCTGATGATTATGTGATCTTAGGAAAGTCATTTAATTCCCCTGACCCTCAGTTTCCTCATCTGTAAGGACTAGTCCAGTAAAAAAAAAAAGTCTTTAAAATGAAGAACAGTGTGTGGGTGTAGTAGAAATTTAAATGTTTGTAAAAGTAAATTGGGATTATACTTTATTAATGATGAAAGAAATACTATTCTGTAGTGATAAGGTTGCCAGACTTGGAATTAGGAAGGCTTGGGTTCAAATTTTTACCTCAGATACTCACTAGCTGTATGACCCTGAATAAGTTCCTTAACTGAGTTGCCTCAGTTTTGTCATCTATAAAATGGAGATAATAATAGGTTTGTTTTGAGGCTCAAATAGAATAATATGTGCAAACATTCTGTAATCTTTAAATGCTTTGTAAATGTTACTTATGATGATCATGATGGTGGTGGTGGTGATTGTGGTGATGATGATGGTGCTGGTGGTGGTGATGATGGTGGTGATGGTGGTGGTGATATGTCAAAATGAATTGCATTATGCTCCATTTATTAACTTTGTTGGGGGATATACTGTTCTACACTGAGATGCAGTGGGGCAGTTAGGCAGCACAGTGTGTAGAAATTCAGGCCTGAAGTCAGGAAGACTTATCTTCCTAAATTCAAATCCTGCCTCAGACACTTACTAGCTGTGTGACTCTGGGCAAGTCATCTGCTTGCCTCAGTTTCCTCACCTGTCAAATGAGCTGGAGAAGCAAATGGCAAATCATTCCAATATCTTTGCTAAGAAAACCCCAAATGGGGTCGCAAAGAGTCAGACAGGACTGAATAATAACAAAGTAGATGGGGTACTGGACTGAGCTGGGTTTAAATTTCACTTTAGACCTTTAGCTGCATGACCCTCAAGAAGTCACTTAACTTCTCAGGGACTCAGTTTCCTTATCTATAGAATGAAGAGGTTGGACTCCAAGACCTCTAAGGTCCCTGCAGTGGAGAATATATTGGATTTGGAGTCAGAGAATGTAGTTAAATTCTAGCTGTGGTATGTACTATCTGTGTGACCTTGGGAAGTTACTTTCCCCTCCTTTTCATCAGTTTCCTCATCTGTGAGATAGGGGTGTGGTGGGGTATAGACTAGCTAATTTCCAAAATACTTTCCAACTCAAAACTTTATGGGCTGCTACAACTAAATCTCTAAAAAATAAAGAATCAATCAATGAATGTTACTAAGCTCTGTCTATACTGTGCTAGATGATACAAATACAAAGGGAAAAAAGTGGGACACTCCTTGCCCTCCTGTAGCTTACATTCTACTGGAACAATAATTTTAATGAGAAAATTGGGCACTAAGATGTGTGTGTGTGGGGGTAGTTATGGAGAATTAAGTGGGCAACAGGGGAAAATGGAAAGAATAGCTCACTTAGATGCCAACAAAAGCTAGAGAATTTGAGTGTGAACACTATCATTGGGGTGTTTGAGGGGGCTTTATTTTGCCAGTACCACAATGCTGATGTGAGGATCTGAGTTGATTTCAGCTTGGTCCCCTCTGTGACTTTGGCCAAGCCATTGGCCCACATTCTGTGGGCCTTTGTTTCTAAGCTTAAAATGAGATGGTTGGACCACTAAGGTTCCTTCCAGCTCTACATTTTTGATGCTATGCCCTAATATGTGATGGGTACATGACAAGATGCTAACAAAGCAGGGTTCTAATTGATCAGTACCTCTACTACTTGACTAAGATGATGCTAGATGCAAAAATCTTGGTTATTCTTAGCTTCAGGCAGTGTTAACCTCAATGGTTTTGGTCAAAAAAGACATATATGCATTTCCCCATTGACTGGGGGACAAAAAGGCCAAAGTCCACAAAAGAACACTATATCAGGCCAGTAAGATTAGGGTATGATTTTTCCTATATAGTAGATAGAGCCTGAGGTCATTCAGAGACAGACATCAGGAATTACAGAAGAAAACAGAATCCAGAATGTCAGAGCTGGGAAAGATCTTAGAACACAGAATGGCCAGACCAGAAAGATCACTAGAACATGGAATGGCAGAGCTAGAAGAGCCCTTGGGACAAAGAACAGCCGAGCAAGAAAATACTTTAGAACCAAGAATGTCAGAACTGGGGAGGGTCTTGGAGTGAAAATTGGTAGAACTCAGTGGGACTTTAGAACACAGAATTGCCAGAATTGGGAGTAGCCTTAGAATAGAAAAAGTCAGAGCTCAGATGGATGTTAGGCTACAGGCTTTTAGAAGTTAGCATTACGTAGAGTGCCCAGGTTGACAAAGTGCTTTATATTTACTATTAGCTAGAAAGAACCTTAGAGTTCTTTCTGTGAGAGGTAGACAAGGCCTTAGAGGTTAAGTGATTCGGCCAACCACAGAATCCAAAATGGCAGAGCTTGGAAGGATCTTAGAACATGGAATTTTAGAACATAAAATGACATGGCCAAAAATATCCTTAGAACATGGGATGTCAGAGCTGGAGAGGACCTTTGAACAGAGGACTTTAAGATAGAATGTCAGAGCTGGAAGAACCCTTGGGACAAAGAACATCGGAACTAGAAGATACCTTTGATCATAGAATGTTAGAGCTCAAGGGAATTTGGACCATAGAACATCAGAGGTAAGAGCAGACAGATGTTGGAACCAGTTCAAACCAGCTTACAAAAGCCAGTTGTTAAATTTTCAGTGGCAGCATTTACAACTCAGAAACCAGCAAATAGCTACAAATCTCAGGGCTTAAGAAAATGGTAGAGGAAATGCTAATAATGCAAATTAAACTTAAGGTCTGACTGGTATACTTTTTTTATTGTTGATCTTCACCGGTATCCCCCTGTTAAAAGTAACTCTAGGATATACAATATAAGAACTGGAAGGGGTGTTGAAGATCAGCTAGCTCAGTCCCCTCATTTTATGGATGAAGAAACTGAGATCCAGACAAGTGAAGGAGCTTACCCAAGGTCATAGCTAGTAAGCCAAGGAGGAAAGATTTTAACCTCCTCATTCAACAGATTAGGAAACTGAGGCCCAAAGATAGCTCAAAGTCACTCAGTGGTAGACCTGTGATAAGAATTCAGTTCTCTTGACACCCTTCCCTACACCCACCCCCAGCTCAGTGCTCTTGGCATTACAACACAGAAATTCATACACCTATACTTAACGTATCTAACTCTGTCTCTCTATTTAACTATCCTACCCAAACACTCATTCTAGGAAGTCAACTGAACAGTATAACAATCAATCAATAGATTAACAATCATTTATTAAGTGCCTACTATGTTCTAGATACTATGCTAGGTATGGGGATGCAAATATAATGAATGAACAAATTCCTACTCACAAGGATAGTACCTTCTCTCATCTCATTTGAGACTCCCAACTGCCTCGTGAACTCATTGACAGGTGTTATCAGTCTCATTTTACAAGAGAGGAAAGTGAGACTCAGGGGCTCAAAGCCACACGGCCAAGGTCACACAGATCTTTAATGACTTAGCTGGACTAGAACCCAGGACTCCTCCCAACTCTTAAACCAGCCCTCTTTCCCCTCCAGCACACCATACCCCTGCCCTCTCCCTGTCTGCCTCCTTCCATGGACATGTCTGCTCACTCCAGAGCAATGTAGTTGAGGCCTCCTGCCTGGTGAGTTTCCAGTGCCCATGGACCGTACAGCCTCAGAGTGAACCAAGGACACGGGCCGCTTGCCAACTCTCCATCAAAGCCCCAGGAGATCTTTGATGTCTGCCCATTGCAGACTGGGGCCCTTGCTTTCAAAACTTTATCTGAAAGACCCAGACTTCGTAAACTCACTTTATGTACCTTGGACAAAATAACAGCTGAGTCAATCCTGGTAGGAGTCCTGGAGCTTCAGCTGAAAAGGCTGTTTATAGCTGACTTCCCCTGGCAAAGTGTTATCGGATGCAAAAAATAGCGTTATCTAGTTGGCATATCAAGGTACGTTCTCAGCCCTTGCTTGCATCAAGTGGGCAAATGGTGTAACCCCACATGGGCAGAGAGCAGATAGCCCAAGGGAGCCTAGCTCCCCTGTCTCCTTGTCTGTCCTCCCCCACAGGCAGGAATATTTTCCCACTTGGGAGCAAAGTGAAAATATGCAAGGAGTAGGAGGGCTTGTCTTCACCATCCAGGCTAAACTGCAAATTTTAAGAAAAATAAGTACCTGATTTTCTTGCTTCCAAGGACTGCCATGTGTCTGTCTTTTGCTAAGTTCTGGGGTACTGTCTTTCTATCCCCTAGCTCCTGGCAAGTGCGCAGCACATAGTAGGTGTTGAATAAATGTTTGTTGATTGATGGATTGATTCACTGCTACTGTTGGATCGATAATCTCTGGAATTAAAGGCTCATTGAAAACCACTTGCTAAAGTGAAGTGAATACCAGACTTGGGTTCAGTGAAATCTCCAGGCTCTGGAACCTCCCAGCTGGGCAGTCCTGGGTTAATCAATTCACCCCAAGGCTCAGAGGATCAGAGATTTAGAGCTAGAAGAGGCTTTAGAGGCTGAGTCTAATCCTCTCATTTTACAGATGAAGAAACTGAGGCCTGTAGAGATTAAGTGGCTTCCCCAAATTCACTCATGTGATTCGTGTATAAGATGGGATTTGAACCCAGGGGCAATGCTCTTTTCATTGTACCTTACATTGTACTTTAAAAGAGCAGTGGTGTCAAACTCAAATTGAAATGGAACCCTGTGGGTGCATATTAACTCAGAAAACCACAAGTTAACATTAATAAGTTGTACTGTATTTTTATTTATTTTGTTAAACTTTTTTAATTACGTTGCAACCTGGTTCTGGCAGCACTAGGGAGTTTTCCAGGAGTCTGACACCTCTGCCTTAGAGGTCATCTCATCAAACCCCATCATTTTACAGGTGAGGAAACTGAGCCACCGAGAAGTCAGCTGACTTGTCCAAGATTACATAGCTGATCAGTGCCTAAGGCAGTATTTGAATCCAGATTTCCCTAACTCCAAGTCCAGTACCTGAGGCACTAAATGCTTCACATACAATCTCATTTGAGACTCCCAATTAGCTTCAGTGTCCGTGGCTGTAAAATGAGATCAGTGATGCCTACATTGCCTGCCCTCAGGGTTGCAGCAAGGAAAGCAGGTTGTGATTGTGATCCAGGCCCTATATTCAGGTGATTTGCATTCGAATCTCACCTCTGTGTGACCTGGGGAGAATTGGAATCTTTCCGGGCCTGAGCATCCTGATTTTAAACATGCAGCCATTGGAGCATTTGGCTTCAGAGGGCCTATCCTACTCTACATCTACAGTTTTATGTTAAAACTATAGGTAGATAGATAGATATAGATGTGACTGCATAGAGATACATCAGTATAGAGGTAGAGATACATAGATACAGATAGAGATGTAGACAGATGATTGATGAGAGCTCTATAGAGATATATATGTTGTTATTGTTGGTAATAGTAATAATGAATGGTATGTGTTTCAGTCTTTTGCCATTAAGATGGAGCCTCCTAAACTGTGGGTCTTTGTGTTTTGTTTTGGTCTCTCTTTCCACAAAGCTCCCCAAAGATCAGTCAGATAACAAGACTTTGGGGGGAATACATCCCTGGTGCCTTGATGGATGATGGCATCATTCCACCCTTAGAGCTGGAAGGGACCACAGAGACCAGCTAGTCTAACCTCCCCAATCTAAAGATGAGTAAACTGAGGCCAAGGCTGGTTAAGTGACTTGCCCAAGGTCACACAGATAACATGTGGCAGGGCGTGGATTAAACTCAGGCCCCTGGAGTTCAGAATCAGTATTCTTTCTAATGTACCAAAGGAGGGTTTCCCCAGTCACAAACTTATGGAAAGGGGATGGATGCGAGAAACATGGGATGGGCAGACAAGAATGGGGTGGACCTACAGCGTTGGATACCTACAGGTATCCAAATTGATGAGGTCACATATTGGTTGAGCATATTTAAGCAGCACTGGAGGTGACGCCATGATGAGGTTAGAGAATTGGCGGCCCCAATCCATGCCATCAAGGACTTTCCCATATCATTGAGGGAGATCAAATATTCAAATACTCTAGCCAAAGTTCTTAATTGTGTGTGTGTGTGTGTGTGTGTGTGTGTGTGTGTGTGTTGTGGATTCCTTTGGAAATCTGGTGATGCGTCTGGACTCTTTTTTTCAGAATCATGTTGTTTTTAATGTATGAAATAATATATAAGAATACAAAGGAAACCAATTAGATTTAAATATAATTTTAATTTAAATATAATTCCCAGACCCCCAGGGTAAAAACTCCTATTCTACTAGCTCTATGAGTTCATAAATGTTTGTAGTCCCTCCACTGATAAAGATTGCAACCCACCCTCAGCAACCCTTGTCCACTGTTACAGGAGATCTACTCAAAATGTTGGGGGCCTTCCTTGATGTACTTTAATATCACAAGGTTACCAATGGAACACAAGGGTGTTATCGTCATGTGGTCAGCCCATATTAAAACTGAAACTCAATTCAATTATAAAAAAAAAATTGAAACACTTATTATGTACAGTGCTTTCTGTTGGGTATTGTTGCTTATGCCAAATACAAAATATTGTCTCTGCCATATCTTTCTTTGTATCTCTCCCATGCTTAGCCCAGTGCCTGGTGTATAGCAACCACTTTTGACTGACTAGTAGGTGGATAAGATACATAGTACAAAATAAAACATATCAACAGATAGTCCTGATACAAAATAACATGAAATTGCCTGCGAATAAACACAGGATAGCACATGAACACTCTACACATTGAGCTCCTAAAGATGGCAAAGACATACTGCAGAGGACCCCTCTGCGTTCCATTCTTTCTTGCCTTTCTCTCTCGTCTGTAACATTGTTTTTAATCTTTGCACTCTGGGGGAGATGAGGAAAGACTTAGCAGGATTAAATGCATATCCCTCGGTTTTGTTTTCTTTTCCATACTGATTTTATTTTTCATTTATGGAGTTTGAATCATATGGTGGTAGAGGGCTTAAGAAAACAGGTTTTAAAAGGAGTCTAAGTGCTCCACATTTCCCTGGCTTTTCCACGTATCAGGTGAGTTTCTCTTAATTCATGGAGACCTGGTTCCTCTCAATCTTCATTTGTGTTGGAGAATATAGATTGTTACAGTTTGGTATTATGCTTTATGGAGGGGGGGGGGGAAGGGTGTTCTCGGTAAGCTTGGCCCTGTGGTTTGGCAGCCCTGCAAGAGAATGATTTTATCCCCAAACCAGATGTTCAAGTTGTTTTAATAATATCTTCTGGTCCCTCCTTTAAGTAAAACAAAAACTCACTGTATCAAAATGTTCTGCCGGATCAGGATGGTTCAATCTCTGCTATCTGGGTTTTGCCCACCAGATGGTAGCAACAAGATGAGCCTGAAAGGATAGCTTGGCACAGCCCACAACCTGGTGTATGGAGGAGTTGAGACAACTCACTTGGCAAAGACCCTCAGAGCTCAGTGTGGAGAGGCACCTAAGGACAAATGAGATTAAACCTT
Source organism: Phascolarctos cinereus (assembly GCF_003287225.1). Lineage (NCBI taxonomy): Eukaryota > Metazoa > Chordata > Mammalia > Diprotodontia > Phascolarctidae > Phascolarctos > Phascolarctos cinereus. The sequence goes on along the minus strand of NW_027555514.1, from coordinate 272,084,269 downwards.
GGAATGCATCATAAAAATTCTAAGAAGACCCTGGTCTCTATTTGCTTCCCGTGATATAATTGGGCCATGTGGAGAGTCAACAGTACAGGGACTGATTAACGTCTCTTCCTTGCGCAATCAAGTGGCTCTGAGAGAGAGCCATAGGTCAGATTCCTTAACATAGGCTTTTACTGATTAAGAAAATGACCATGTGTGAACAGTTTTATGTAACATAGATCTATATTATGGGGACAGAGACCTTTCCTATCAACTCAAATCAAGACCGCATCCCCAGCCTCTTCCTTGGGCACACACTAAGGAAAGAGGATGGTCTCAGGATGGACTTATCAGGAAGGCAGCAGCAACTATAACTTGAGACACCCACCTAAGTAATAACAGTAGCTAACATTTATGTAGCATTTATTTATATAGCATCTCAGGATGATTCCTGAGAAAGGTTTATCTTGCTCCTACCCCAGCCTGGGATGCTTTTCTTTCTCAACTCTGCCTTGGGAAGCCCCCAGTTGCCTTCAAAAACTAAAACAAAGCATCGCAAACTGCTTCACATGTCATTTGGTCCTCACAACAACCCTATAAGATAGGTATTACAATCATCTCCATTTTTCTGACAAGGAAATTGAGGCTTAGGGAAATTAAGTGACTTGGCTAGAGTTATACGACTAGTAAGTGTATGAGGCAGGATTGGAATTTAGATCATTTTGACTCCAAGAACAGTGCCCTATCTACTCTGCCCAGCTGATCTTCTGCTGGTGCTTTATGTGCCTGGCTCCCAGATAGCTCACCAACATTTCTTCCTTCCTTCCTTCTTGTCTTCCTTCATTTTCCTTCCTTCCTTCCCTCCTTTTCCTTCCTCCTTCTCTCCTTTCTTTCCTTTCTTCCTTTACTTTCCTACTTCTTCCTTTATTTTCCTTCCTCCCTTCCTTTCTTCCTCCTTCCCTTCCTTCTTTTTCCCTCCTTCCTTTCCTTCTTTCTTTTTTCCCTTCCTTTACTTTCCTTCCTCCCTTCCTTTAGTTTCCTTCTTCCATTTACTTTCCTTTCTTCCCTCCTTCCTTCCTCCACTCAATAACAACCCATAAATATTTATGAACTCCTCAGAACCTGTGCAAGGTGCTAGGAAAGCAAAGGTTGTTTCTTTGTTTGTTTCTTTGTCAATGATTCCTTCTTTCCACTCAAGGAGGTGGTAGTCTCCTGGTAGGCACACCACATACACAGATGAGTATAAACACAGGAATGTGCACCAGAAAAGTCGGTGGTCAGAGAGAAGAGCCTCAGCTGGGAGAGATCAGGGAAGATTTCATGAAGGAGGCTGCATGTTAGGTGTCTCGAAGGAGAAGAACACTTCTTAAAGGCAGAAATGAGGAGAGAAATGCCTTCCAGGTGCGGAGAATGTTCAGAGGAGGGGTGCGACATCAAGTTCATGGATCCTCCAGAAGTCTATCCTGACTTGAAAGGTAGAGTGTATGAAGGGACACCCAAAATGTAACCCACAAAACACACACATGGGGGAGAAAGGGAAGAGATCCGAGTTTCAGCTCTGGCTCTGGTACATATTGGCAATATGACCTTGAGCAAAGAGCAAGGGGGTGCCATAGTGCACAGAGTGCTGGGCCTGGAGTCAGGCAGACCTGTGTTCAAGTTTGATCTCAGTTACCAACTAAATCCAAGTAATTTAACCTCTTTCTGCCTTCAATTCCTCAGCTGCAAAATGGGGATAATAATAGCACCTACCTCTCAGGTTTTTTGTGAGGATGAAGTGAGATGATATTTGTAAAGCCTTTAGCTCAGTGCCTGGCATATTTTAGGTGCTTAATAAATGCTTCTTTCCTTCCTTCCTCATCTATAAAATGAGGCGTTTGGACTGGCTGACCTCTAATGCCTGAATACTTAAAGTCTATGATCCAACCAGATACACTCTGGTTCTTCTTTTGCAGATGAGAAGCATATCGACAGAATACAAAAACAGACAGCAAAGACATTTGCGTATCTATACGTGCATGCTCACACAAACGTGTGTGTGTTTGAGTGTGTGTGTGTGTGTGTGAGCCACTACAGCTCTACTGTTGCCCTGTGTCAAAGGGCCTTCCCTGTTTCCTCTCTGTTTCCCACATGGCCACATACTACACACCGACAGAATCAGGAAGCACCAACATCTTTTAATTGCCCCTATTTCCCTCAAACAGACCGGTTAAGTACAGCCCTGATAAGCTAAAAGCAGAAGGATGGTTCCTGAGAAAGGTTTTTCTTGCTCCTACCCCAGCCTGGGATGCTCTTCCTTCTCATCTCTGCCTTGGGAAAGCCCCAGTTGCCTTCAAAAACTAAACTGAAGTTCTGTCTTCTACACAAAACTTTGTGTCAACTCCTTCTAGCTACCAAAGCATTCCCTCCCTAAATGATCCCTGCATTCATCATGCAAATATTCTGCCTATGTCAGTATCCATCCATGTCGTCTCCCCTATTAGAACATAAGCTATGTTCTAGTTTGTAATTCAACACTGGATTCTGGCAGGATCTCCACTAAAGTACCAATGGCTTGGTCGGGAAAAGACCTTGGGTTTTTGGAGGTTGTATCCATGGAATCTACGCCTTCTCAGGACCTGTTGATTGATAGGATCCTAGCAGTTAGGGACTGCTTTGTTTTTGTCTCCATGTTTCTGTATCTCAGATGTATAGCATACTGCCCGGCACCCAGTGTGCACTTAATAAATTACTTGGATTATTTTGTTGATTGATGTCTCACTCCCCTTCCAGGTCTGCTCAATTCTTTGGCTGTTGCTAACATGGACAATATATGACATTTATTTATATACTGTTTCAGAACTGACAAAGCCATTTCTATGCATTATCTCTTCTGATCCTTCAAGCAACCCTATACACTCACCTACAATTTACTGGTAAGCAAACCAAGGCTCAAAGGGTGACTTGCCCTTTGATCCAGTGGGAAGTGCCTTGATCAAGGTCACATAGCTTGCTAAAAGATTCCAGCCTGGGTCTTCTGACACCCGGCTCAGTGGCCTTTAACACAGGACAGTAGTAGAACTGGAGTTTTATCACATTCAATTTTGTTTCTGTGCAGCATGCAGATTGAGTCCAGCCCCCTGCAGCCTAGTGACATTGGCCCAGGGGAGGCTGTGGAATGAGCACTGATGGTGGGATCAGAGACCCTGGGTTTGAATCCCACCTCTATGGGTGTGATCTTGAGAAAATCATCTTTTCCTCCCTGACTTCCAATTCCCTCATCTGTAAAGTGCAGGGATTGGACTAAAGGCCTCTGAGGTCCTTTCTATAAATATGAGCCTATGAACTCTAGATTTTGGGCAAGTCATTTTACTTCTGAGATTCAGTTTCCTCAACTGTTAAATGAGGGAGTTGGATTAGACCTCTGAATCCCCTTCTAGACCCAGATCTATGAGCTTATCAGCAGGGGACGGGGAGGGGAGGGCTTTATTGGTAGGACCATGCTATTTCTGTGGAAAATAGTGTCCTTTCTGGCCAGAACTCTTTGCCATTCTTCCCTGAGCTCAGTTCTAGTATATAAATGCCACTGAAAATCAAGGTGCTTGGGTCTAGTTTGTAATTCAATACTGGATTCTGGCAAGATCTCCACTAAAGTACTGATTATATGGTGGGAAAAAGACCTGGGGTTTGTGGAGGTTGTATCCATGGAATCTATGCTTTCTCAGGGCCTATTGATCAATAGAGTCCTAGATCTAATACTGGAAGGGACCTGAGAGGCCATCTATCCCAACCCCCTCCTGTTACAGATGAAGAAACTGAGACATAGACAGGGAAATGACTTGGAGTACAAAAGATCATAGAATCATACCTCTAAAGCCACAGAGGCCATCTAGTTCAACTCCATCCCTACTGTCTCTGGGGCCACTCAAGGAAATGACAAAGAAAAATGCAATTTTGTTTGTGAAGGCTCAGTAAAACATACAGAGAAGGAGACTCATCATAATTATAGTCTTCATTATCATATCTCATGTTAGCCTGGCACTACCTGATGTTTCAAGTTCTCAGAGCACTGGGTCTCCCTCAGATCTTTATGAAGTAGATAGGACAGGTAGGTTAAGGACCTGGGGATATTTAGAGTCACAATACGGGAAGGAGAGGCAGGAGAAGAGAACAAGGTGATGACCTTTAAATACTGAGAAGGCTGACATGTGGAGAGATTTGGTCTACTCAGTCCCAGAGGGAAGACCTGGGAGTAAGAAAGTGACACATTTGGGCTTGATAGAAAGAAAACAAAAACAAAACCTTCATGTAGAGCTGTCCAAAAGTGGAGTGGGATGCTTTGGGAGATCACAGAGTTAGAGATCTAGAGTTGGCAGGGACCAAGAAAGCTCAACCCTTTCATTTTACAGGTGACGAACCTGAGGCTTATAGAAGTGTCATGCCCAAGACTGCACAGCTAACAAGCAGGATTTGAATACAACTCTTCCTGACTCTAGGACAAGCACTCAATTTACCATACCACCTTGCTACTGAGGCAGTCCAACACTCTCACTGCATACATAAAGAAACTGAGGCCCAGGGAGCCTAAGTGTCTTGCCTGAGATAGTAGATTCCTCCGAGAGAGAGAGAGAGAGAGAGAGAGAGAGAGAGAGAGAGAGAGAGAGAGAGAGATAATATGTAGGCAGAAGATAGATGAATAGATACAGAGACAGATAGATGAATAGATGATGGATAGATAGAAGACAGATGAATAGATAATAAATGGAAGGATGGATGGATAGATAGAAGATATATTAATAGATGATAGATAAATAGAAGACAGATGAATAGATGATAAATGGATGGATGGATAGATAGAAAACACTAATAGATGATAAATAGAAGAAAGATAAATACATGGATGGATGGATGGATAGATATATAGAAGACAGAAGACAGATGAATAGATGATAAACGGATGGAAGGATAGAAAACAGATGAGTAGATGATAGATAAATTGATAGAATATCAGTAGATGATAATTATATGGATAGATAGATGACAGATGAATAGATGATAGACAAATAGAATACAGATACATGAATAGATGATGGATGGCTACACAGTTCAACAGAAACAGATGATTAGACAGACAAAGGGGGAGGATTTTTTAAACATTTACTATATGCTAGGCTCTGTTTTAAGCACTGGGACAAGAAATACAAGCAAAAAAGCAAGATAGTTCATGCCCTTAATAACTTTATATTTTAATGAGAAAGGCAACGCACAAGCAGAAGAGCAAGAGAGGTGGGGAGAGGTACCAGAGGAGGTTTGGGAAGTCATGAGATGAACTAGGTTTGGAGGAGGCTTGGCTGGCATTGGTGTTTCCTCAAATGTCAGGTCTAGGATAAACTCATCACCAGAGAAGGAGACTGTAGAGGTAAAATCATTGCCAGTGTGAAGATAGCCACTACAATGGAGGAATCACAGAGGTCTTCATGGGAAGGCAGAGTGATTGTCTGTCATATAGTGGGAATTCTTTTTTCAGGCATTCATTGGACTAGATGGACATTAAGGCCCCTTCCAGCTCTGACATCCTGTAATGCTTCTCTCTCTCTCTCTCTCTCTCTCTCTCTCTCTCTCTCTCTCTCTCTCTCTCTCTCTCTCTCTCTCTTGCCAAATGAGGGAACAGACCCAGAGCGATGAAGTGAGTCTGACATCCAGAGAGATAGCATGGTAGAGTAGATATGAAGCTGGAAAACTTGGATTCAAATGTTGGTTTCACTCTTTACTATTTCAATGACCTTGGACCAGTGGAATCCCCCATCTGAGCTTAGTTTCCTCACCTCTCCAAGAACAAGACCATATTACATGACCTCTAAGGTTATGTCCAGCTCTGAATCTATGCCCCTATAACATACCAAGGTCATGCATTTAGTATGTGTCAGCCACTGGATTAGGACAAATCTTCTGACATTCTTCTGCCTCAACCCATCAACCAGCCCACCAACAAACACTAATGAAGCTCATACTACAATATGCTAGACATTGTGCCATTTGTTGGGAATGCATATACAATGGTGAGACAATCCCTGCCCTCAAGGAGCTTCCAGTCTATTGACTTTACCTGAAGTTAATGTTCCTTCCTTTATATTACCGTCTCTTTGATTGTTTGAGACAATGTTAATGGAAAAGATAACAGACCTTTTCACCCCAATCTGAGGCAAGTTGGGTATATAAGAAGTGACCAGTTTTCCTAATCCCTTCTTCCACTTCATCTTCCCATACTCCACCCAATCGTTAAGGGAACCACAAAGCAGAAAGCCAGGAGGTGTAGTGAATAGAGAGCTGTACTTGGAGTCATACAGACCCAAGTCCAAACCCTCTTTAGACACGTAATAGGTATGTGACCCCAGGCATGTCATTTAATCTCTCAGTGCCTCAGTTTCCCCCTCTGTAAAATTGGGGATTTGGACTCAATAGTCTTCATGTCCCTTTCTAGCTCTCAAACTATGACTCTATGATTCTCCTGGATTAAGGGAGTATTTCTTTTTACCACCCTGTCCTCCGCAAAGCTTTCTAAAGCTTTTCACATTGCTTAACCACTGCAGGTGTTCTGATCAAGGCATGAAAACACGCAACACCTGAATCACCATCGTCCCACGACAGAAGAGAAGCCCTTCCCCCAAGTTCACACTGGAGAATGGGAGCAGAGGATTGCCCTATGAAGTACAGCTTGTTCTGTATGACCACTGTAAACAACCATGCCCCAGCTCAACTCACGATTCCCTTGAAGAGCCCAACAAAGGAAAGCAGGAGGTCTGCTAAGTCTCATGGTCATGTTCACCACAGAGCTGAGAAGACTGGGGCTGGGAGGCTGGCCCCACTCCTCCTACTTTACAGAATCAAGCTGGGGCTGGAGGTCATATCACCACCTAATCAGGAAGCAGGAGACCCTGGCCACCTCTCCCAGCAAGGGGACTCCAGGGGAACAAAGCACACACAGCTGCAGGTAATGTAATTCCCATCTCCGTGACAAGCTCCACTTCCTTTCCAGGTTCTACTTTGAGCCAGCCCTATCCCCTCTCAACAACATAAGCACCCAGGTTTTCATTCTCAGCACAAGACAGCCAACAGTCCAAAAAGACTTCCAAATAAAAACACATTTTCTTCTCTCCCTTCTTTGGCCTCCTCATCTTTTCATCCCCAGAGCACTGAGTTTGTCCAAACCACGCAGCCATGTAGCTCCTCGCAAATCAATTGTATAATTGACATAAAAGAGGACTCTGTTTAGATGACCACAATACACAGAACTTCACACCACCCATCCTCTCCAAATGGACAGGAGATCTGCTTGAGCCATGGTTTGGAGGTTGGCTTTTGTTTTTGCTTTTTTGTCTTTCTTTCTTTCTCTTTCCCTAGGAACTTTGTAACTCCTACAGTCTGGAGAAAGATCAAGTGCTTCAGCTGGAGTCTTCTCCCCAAATACCATTGGTATGTTCCCCTAAGAAGACTCTCCAACATTATCTGTATTTTGGAGCGCAGTGAAATCTTTTGTGGTCTCCTTGCATCAGGATGGGGTTGAAAGTTTGAGTGCTGGATTGCTTTGTCTCCACATTGCACTCAGCACTGGGCAGAGAACCACAGGATTTAGGGTTGGAAAGGAGCTCAGAGACCATCTAGTAGTCCAGGGGTTCTTAACCTGTTCTGTGCCATGAGCCCTTTTTGCAGTCTGGTGAAGTCTCTGGGCCTCTTCTCAGAATCATATTTTTAAATACATAAAATAAAATCCTTAGGATTGCTAAGGAAACCAATTATATTGAGGTTATCAAAATGTTTCTAAAATTTAAAAATAAGTTCATGGATCCCCTAGGTTAAGAATTTCTTATCTATTCAAATTTCCTCATTTAACAGAAGAGGAGATTGAGTTCCCAAGAGCTTCAGTGAGGTATCTCTCTTGCTTCTGACCTCCTACAGATTTTAGAATCATGGAACTTAGCTTAAGATGGAATCTTAGAGGCCATGGTGTTCAATCCCCCATTTTTAATGAAACTGGGGCCCAGGAAAGTCAAGGGTCTTGCCCAGGGTCACACAAGTAGTAAATGACACAGACAGGATTTGAACTCAGGTTTTCCTGACTCCAAGCCCAGCGCTCTATCCATGGTGCCATCCACATATCTTCAGTATTTGCCATAGTCTGAGGTTTTAATGATGATAATGATGATGATGATGATGATGATTTATCTTTTTCTGCATTTGTCCTTTGTAATATATACATAGCAAAGAATAAGAGTACATGTTCATCCAAGCCAGGGACCTATTTACCTCCCTCTCTCTTGCTCCTTCCCCCTCTCCCTTCAGCTTGTACCTGTTCCATGGTTCCCTGTTTCTTCCAAGGACTCAGCTACCGTCCCTGTCACCCAGGTTTATAACTTTGGTTCTCTTAGAGAATTACCTGGTGGAATGCAAAGTTAAGTGACTTGCCCAGAGTCACACAGATAATATGTAGCTGCAAGGGACTGCCATCAAAGCTGGATCTCTGTCTATTATGCCATGCCGTCTCCTATCAGGTACAGGTTTCTGTTTGTATGTATGTATGTATGCAGGTATGTATACATAGGTTGATCAATCAATAAACATCTATTAAGCACCTGCTGTGCACTAAGCACTGTGCTGAGTACTGGACATGCATGTGTGCATGTATGTAAATATATGCATGAATATGTATGCTTGTATGTATATGCATTTGTATATATGTAGATAAATGGATATATCTACTATGTGTGACTTGCCCGAGGTCAAACAAGAAGTAGTAGACCTGGAATTTGAACCCAGGTGCTCTGATTCAAATTCAAGGGCCTTTGCTGCTCCACTAGGTTGAGTTCTTTACTCATCCCACTTTATCAGCCAACCAATATTCCAAAAATTCACAGTGATGAGGACTCATAAAGCAGGAAGCTGGAGGAGCAGAAGAATAAGGAGGCAGAGAGGTTCTCATCTTGAAATTTCCTCCTCTGAGTATTTCTCTCTCCTTTACATATCTGGGAAATTTGGATAAGTCTGCCCAGTACATTTTGGGCAGCGCCCGGTATGGTACCATGCAAAAAGAAAATGAGACTTTGGCAAGCCTGATGATGACAAGGTGGAAGAGCTGTCCCTGGAAAGCCACAGATGCCACAGCACTTGGGGAGGGGGGTTAGATGGTATAGTTTATAGAGCACCACTCTTCACATCAGGAAGACTTTGTCTTGAGGACTCCTCCTCCTTCCCATTGTCATCAGGCATTTTCAAAGTTCCATTCTGTTTAGCATGGTACCCTCACAGGCACTGTCACTTAGCATGTGCTAAAAATATATTTACTGACCTTTTGGGTGTGTATCCTGACCTTATGATAAAAATCGAAAGCTCCGAGGGGGCTAGGATTGCCTGTGTCTTTAAACTCTTGCATCTCTGATGCTCAGCCTAATAACTTTCCCATTATTAGGTGTCCATATTTTGTTTTATTTTGTTTTGAATCTAGACCTGAGACTTCATCCATGTGGGGGACTTCTAGTATGGGAATTCCCTTATTCTATGCAGTTTAAATCTCTATAATTTTATAGTCTTTTTTGTCTTGGGGGCAGAATGCTTAAGTGATTTGTCTAAGTCACATAGCTATTATGTTTCAGAGACACGGTTTGATTACAAGTTTTCCTGACTCTAAGACTGACCTTCTCTTCACTATATTAAACATCCTCTCTAGGTGTTTAAGAATTGCCCATTACTTAAGATAATTCCACAGCAATCAGCCTATTTCTAGAAGGGACATTGAGTTGGAGAAAAGAAGACTGACCAACAGCTCTGCTCAAGCTTGAAAGATTGTCCTGGGAAAGAAGAAATAGGCATGTTCTGCTCAGCCCACAAACGAGGCTCAGTGGGAGGGGGATATCTCTAAAAGGCAAAATTCAGTAGGATGTATATGCGTGGAGGGGGTGGGGAAAGGCCTAATAAATGGAACTGTCCAAATGTGACATGGACTGCCCTGGAAGGGGGTAGATTTAACTCATTAGAGGTTTTCAATCAAAGGTTGGGTGATCACTTGTTTTATGGACTAAAGTGAAGATTTTCATCAGACAAAGTATTTGGATAGATGTGGGCTGAGGTCCCTTTCCAACTCTGACACTGTATGATCACTGTCATGAGAGACACAGATTCTGAAGAGGGAGGCTCAGATTCTAACCCTGACCCCACTGTTATCCAACTATGCAACCCTGGACCTATGGGTGCCTCAGTTTCCCCATTTATAAAATTGAAATAATGGCTGTCTCCCCAGTGAGAATAACATGAGAGAACATAGGGTATTGGGTAATTAAGGATCTGTTATTATTGTTGCTTCCCCTTAAAATGTCCTTATGGGCAAAAATCCCAGGGTCCCTCTCTGGTGCCCTCCTGACCTAGTTATAGCTTGGCCCAACTTGCCACAGTTAGAGAAATAGTGCTCTAAAGCTTTTTTGAGGGGCAGTGATTGTGGAATTTACCAAGAGATATCTATCTTCTAGGAAGGGTCTGTGAAGTGAATGAACCCTTTAGATGGGAGTTCTTTTAGAGAAGGGACTGCATTTTGCATTTCTTTGTATCCCCACACAGAACCTGGAGCATAGTAAGACCTAAGAAATCCTGCTTGATTTGACTCAACTTGAGAAACTTCTTAGGTAACCTCTTCTTTACTAGATTGGGCTTCCTGAGCACAAAGAAAAGACAACTATGGTGAAACAGAGGTGGTGAGGGACAGCGGAAAGAATACTGAACCTGGGTTCATATTCCTGCTTGATTCTTACTGCGTGTGTCTTAACCTCTCTGGGCCTCAGGTTACCTATCTGTAAGATGAGGGGATTGGATTGGACAGCCTCCAAGATACTTTCTAAATCATATTAAATAAATTTAAATTAAATGATCATATTAAATCAACTAGTCCAGCCTGAAAAGTATTAACCAAAGGAAGGGGATCCCAAAATCGCTAGGATGCCCCTAGAGCTGGTTAGCTATGTAATTGGTGAGTCCCTGCCCAGCCTCTCTTCACTTTCCTTCAAACCATATCTTGGCTCACCTGTGCCTTAAGCCCAGAACAGAAGGGCAAAAAGTGCTCAATCAATTAACAAACACTTATTAAGTTCATTACCAGGCTTTCTGCTAAGGATTAGAGATAGAAAGAAAAGCAAAAATGGCTCCTGTCTTCAAGACTCCATTTATCTAAGGAGGTATATGTAAGATACATACTAGATTGCAGGGTCTTTTCGAGGTGAGCGCTAGAAGTCGGGGTGAGGTAGGGTGACCAGGAGGACTTCCTGCAAAAAGGGATGTATGAGCTGAGTTGTGAAGCAAGCCAGGGATTCTGAGAGGCTGGGGTATGGAGGGACAGCAAGCGGTGCAAAGACAATCTTCCAATTTGATTACCTGCTAACACATCTGGTAAAGCACTCAATGGGGGAAGGGAGCAGGAGGGAATGAACACCATTGACCAATGTGACTTTTCTTAATTATTTATGGATTTCAACTATTCATGTTCAAAAACAGCATGGGGTACGGAAGTAATGAGAGAGACAGAGAATGCGTGCACTAATAGCATGTGTATGTGCATCTGTTTTTATCAAGCACCACCCTCCCCCTTGCCTTAAAGTTTCTCTTTCTGCCTTGAATTAATATATTGATCAAAGTTAGGGCTCAGTAGCACTGACCAGAGCTGTTTGTGGGGACTCTTTATGTTCATTTCACAGATGAACTGAGGCCCAAGAGGGAAGTAGTTTACCCAAGGTCACACAAATAGTAGTGACAGCTGCATCCAAGTTCATTACTCTTTTCAAGCACCACCTCATAGGAATGAAAACTCAAAGGAGTTCTCTCTGTGTCTCTCTCTCTGTCTCTCTGTCTCTCTTTCCCCTTTGAGGAGGAAAGAACAGGGACACAAAAAAAGAGGTGACTAGGCATCTTAGACCATCAGAACCCCATTGCTATATACCCTAATCCTACCACGTCTTAGTCCTCTCACTTCTGAAATCCAGGTCCTACCAAGCTGGCATAGTTTCAAGGACTTAGCCAGCGATAGGCTTAGACAGCCTAGTTAAATTTGGAGCCTTTCATCAGTACGAAACTGGTCACCAGGTAATGAACAGAATAACTTTGCCAAAAGTAGAGTGGCATACTAGATAGAACCCTGAACTGGGAGTCCCAAAGTTTGGCATTCAAGTCCCACCTCATGTACTTCTTAGCTCTATAACACTGAGCAAGTCATTGAATCTCTCTGTCTCCATTTCCTCATCAACCAAAGAAGGAGGGGGTTGGATTTAATTGTCTCTCCCAATTCTAGATCTAAGATCCTCTGATTTCACAGATGGAGAGAGAGGCCATCTGCATTGATGAGGGGATACACCAGCGAAATCATGGGTTCTTAAGTGCTAGGTTCCACTCCCAGCTCAGAAGCTTGAGTAAGGGCTTCTAAGAATGAGCTTCTTGAGAATTGGGATTGTTTCAATCTTTGTATTGGTAACTTCAGCAACTAGCTCAGTGCCTGACACACAGTAAGGGCTTAATAAATGCTTGTTGATTAATGGATTTGGAAATGGAAAAGACCTTAGAGGAAATCCAATCCACTTCTTAACACTGGAATATAGGCTCCATAAGAACAGAGATCATGTCATTTTCCCTTATTGGAGCCCCAGTGCATAATATAAAGTCGGCATATAGTAGACGCTCAATAAATGTTGGCTGGCTTGAATGAACCCTAGAACGAGACTGATGGAGAAATCACCATGTGGTCGACTTTGATGGCATCTGGGCTTTGAGCTTTAGTTCTCACCATTTTTAAAAGCCTTGAAAAAACAAAAAGACATAATCTTCTTCCTGAAGTGTTAACTTCGTCAACAAGGGCTAAATTGTTTTGAGATCTGGAAGTCTTACTAGTGCTTTCTACTTGAGAAGAGGGAAGAAAAATTATTTTAAAAAGCACATAGTTTTCCTGGAACTCTGGAGACAATGGGCTGACCTTAGATGGTCTCCTCCTGGGGGCTTCTGGGAAAATCTTTCAGCTGCCATTTTAGGTTCCTTGCAGATGATATCCTGTCTTTTTTTTTAATGGTTTCAATGAGTAAAATCAAACATATCTCCTTTATGACTATGCCAGGTCCTGCATTTTGCTAAAGGTTTTGTTAGGTCTTAAAACAAGTGTGAGGGGTTTTAATTCCTATTTTAAAAAAAAGAAAGAACTGGATGTTCTGAGTGCAGACCACATGGTCACTGCTTAAAAGTGCTGGTTTACAGCAAATGGCTGTAACTTTCTAGTAATGCTGAAATGATTTTTCTTCTTTTTGTTGGTAGAAGAACAGAGTTTCCAACTATTTCTCAGGACTCATTTGGGAATGATTAAGCTAATGTTACATCTTTTCAGCATTATGAAAAAAAATGACTTCCAATCAGAGAGATTTCAGCAGATCACTGAGGAAATAAAATTGCTTTAGCCCCCTTCCCCTGTGGTATGCCGAGTGGGGTGGGCTGGTCCTAGGGCACATCAGGACACCCTGGGCTCTGTCTGAGCTCAGAATCCAAGGGGATGGGGAGTCTATGCCCTTTGGAGCTCCCCAGTGGGGGGCCAGGACTACAGGAGACTTTTTAGCTATCATAGGGGATTGCTAGCATGCCCATGACAACCTTGGAATTCTCAGAAGGATTGCCACCAATTTGCTTTGCAGAAAGAGCTAAAATGTGCTTCATTGCATTATGTAAATATACAAGCAGAATGAAGAGGACTAGACCGTTCCGCCTGGGAACAGGTCAAAGGAGGAATCTGCAACAGGCTGGCTAGCCAACAGCTAAATGGGTGCTGTGAGGACATTGTGATATCGGGGAGGGGGGGTGGACTCCTGCATGGAGTTGGACCGTTCTGTGCTGACACTGAAGTCTCTGGGATATTTTATGTACAGAAAGACAGCCAGAGAGTTAATGCTAAGCCTGCAGCCATTCATCCATCAAGGAAAAAGACAACGGCTTAACTAAGGTAGGGACTGTGAGAAGCAAAACAAAGACCTGGCCCGTAGCAAGAGAAAGCAGTTCTTAGCATTCCCTCTGCTCCAAGGGGGCATGTCCAGAACTGCTAGCCAACCATTACAGCCCTATCTAATGGCTCTAGTAATCCAGCACCATCTTAATAGAACAATAGCTGTTCTCCCCAAATCTCCCAAGAAGAGCTACTTAGCATTCACATAAAATGAAGGATTTCTAAGGCACTGGACTCCATGAGTCTTTCATTTCCTAGATGGCCACAAATACCCATTGGACACCAAAGTCTATGTCCATGTTCTTTTTTGGTTTTTTTCCAGTGTTAAGCTATTCTCGTCTCCTGGTGCCTATAAAGTGGTTAATGGGGCTAAAATAGGGAATCATGGCTCAACAAGCAAGAAAACACATGGTCCGAATGCCAAACAGACCAATAAGTAGGTCAGTTGTATGACAGCCTTCTGCTTTCTATTGGGCAGATTAGAACATAAGCTTTTTGAGGGTAGGAGCTATGTTTCATCTTGTCTTTGAATTATACCCAGCACAATGTCTAGCAAATAGTAGGCCTTTAATAAATGCTTATTTTGGTGGAATTGAATGTGGCCCACAGGCATCCCTACTCTTTCCTCAAGTCCCTTTGCTGATTGTTCATGCAGGGCAGAGGAAGTAGAGGTGGGCATAGAGGGAGCCACAGACATGGTAGAGAGAAGTGGGACAGGGATAACCACATAGGTGTGAACAATTGGCCCATACCTTTAGCCCTAAAAATAAAGTCTTTTTTTTCATAAGTTGGAAGCCCTAAAATATAACACAATAATAGCCAGAATTTATACAGCTTTTTATGGTTTGTAAAAAAAAACCAAACAACTTTATGGGCAGCTGGTGGGGCAGTAGATAGAGTACCAGGCTGGGAGTCTCAGAAGACTAATTTTTCTGAGTTCAAATCCAGCCTCAGACACTTACTAGATGTGTGACCCTGGGCAAGTCACTTAACCCTGTTTGCCTCAGTTTCCTCATTTTTAAAAATGAACTACAGAAGGAAATGGCAAACTACTCCAGTATCTTTGTCAAGAAAACCCCAAATGTGATCACAAAGAGTTGGACAAGACTGAATGACCACCAGGAACAGCATTTAACAAATGCTATCTCATTTGATCTCTACAACAACCCCATGAGGTAGATGCTATTATTAGCTCCATTTTACAAATAGGGAAACTGAGACTGAGAGATGTTAATTAATCTCTCCTGGGTCACACAGTCAGATGAAGGCTTCAACTCACATCTTCTTGACCCCAAGGATGGACCACTATCAGATATACCACCCCGCTTCTAAACCTCTAAACATATCCCCCTTAAATGTTCTAATTTTCCTCATATAATTACTCATTATGGGTCAGTCATCCATGATCACGGAGAAATCATTATTTCATAGAGTTCATACCTGGGTTCAAATCCTGGAGTCTCTCACTTTTTCCTTTGAGACCCTGGTAACTTCTTTCACTTCTCTGGGTTGCTGAATCGAACGAGCTTTGAAATTCCATCTCACTCAGAATCTACGATCGTGTGCTTCCACCTTAAGCTCGGGATGACATGCCCTGTGAATTATCAAAGCCCGGCATGATGTGGCCCTTTCTTGGCTTTGATCCAAATTCTGCACTCTCAGACTTCAAAGTCTTCCCGCTCATTCTGGATTTCTGAGCTTTGATGAACTGATCCACTTCACTCTTTCCCCCATTCCATTTGGGATTTTAAATTTCTGTTATATCTCATCTCAGCATTTGTTTTCTCAGGCTGAAGAGTCTTAGCCTCTCATCCCTGGGAACATTTTAGTTTCTCTTCCCTGCACTATCTTTTGGCAGTTCTGATATGGGGAGGCAGCATGGAACAGGGAACAAGCTTCAGATTTGAAAGATGGGGAACCCCACCTGCTTGCTGTGTGACTTTGGGCAAGTCACTCAATTCCTCTAAGCCTCAGTTTCCTCATCTGCAAAATGAGAGGGTTACACTAAATGGTCTCTGACAGCTGGTGGTGTGATCCATAGAGCTCGGAGCCTAGAGTCAGAAAGTCCTGAGTTGAAATACAGCCTCAGAAACCTACTAGCTGTGTGACTCTGGGCAAATCACTTCACCTCTCCCTGCCTCAGTTTCCTCAACTCTAAAATGGACAAAATAATGCTACCTACCTCACAGAGTTATTGTGTGGATCAAATGAGATAATATTCATAAAAAAGTGCTTATTACAGTGCCTGCCACATAGTAGACTCTGAATAAATGCTTATTTTCTCCCCTTCCCCTTTCTCTCTGATGACCCTTAAAGCTTTATATTTATGGTTCTATGATATCATAGGGCAGCGAGGTGGTGCAGCGCACAGAGCTTGAAGTCAGATCTGAATTCTGACACTTCTAAATGTGTGACCCCGGGCAAATCAGTTAACCCTGTTTGCCTCCATTTCCTCATCTGTTAAATGAGTTGGAGAAGGAAATGGCAAATCCCTCCAGTATCTTTGCCAAGAAAATCCAAATGGAGTCACAAAGAGTCAGACATGACTGAAAAAAAAAATGACTGTACAACGACATGACATAAAAGTTATATACAGAGTTCCCGCAAAATCTGAGTGTAGTTTTAAGCTTCTGGAACACTGTACACATGATGTTGGCCTAAATATGAACCACGCTCTCCCTTCGCCTCTCCCCATAATCTAGCCTGCATAAAACCTGAGTGCAGTCTCTTCCTGGTATAGGTTTTATTTTGGGTCTGAATTTGTAATTTCATTCATATATGGAATGGAAACATCTGCCCCTACATGCATCTCAGCAACCCTTTCAAAACCTACAGCCTTAGACAGCTCCCTGGGCCATGAGAGGTTAAATGACTTGTCCAAGCAACTCAAGACCTCAGCCTCCTGATGTCATTGGTCCTCTTCGAGAACAAAGGATGAACAACACATCCATTGTGTGTCAGAGACAAGATTTATACCCAGGTTTTTCTAACTGAATCTGCTAGCCTTCTCTCCAGTAGATTATATTGCCTCTCTGATTGGCAGCATTGGTAACAGTAGCTGTGGGACTGGTGAGCTCCATTAGGTTGTAAGTTCCTTGAGGGCAGGGACTGTTTTTTGCCTCTTTTTGTACCCCAGTGCTTAGGCACAGTGCCTGGCACATAGTAGGTGCTTAATAAATGTTTAGTGACTGACTGATGGTAGGTGAGAATGTTATAGAGGACAGAAAGTAGAAGATGGGAAGTCTGGAAGATCTGGGTTCTAGTCCTGACCGACCCATATTGGCTGTGTGACTCTGGGTAAGTCACCTTTACCTCTCAGTATCCGAGGAAACTCTTTAAGGCTGTAAGTAGTAAGTAAGGTGTTCCACTTTGTGTTGTAAGAGCAAGTTTCCTTGTCTGGGCATTCTCCATGCTAATGAAATCAAAGATCCAGTCCATCTTTTCCACCTTTCAAGAAGCTGTCATTTTAAAGGTCAGCTTATATTCAAGATGGCCTAAAATACGACTCCAAATTCCAAAATTAGAAGGGAGACTGGAGTAGCTATCCAGCCCAACTAATACCAAAATGAGAATTCTGTCTACAACAGACCTGACAAGTTGTCACCCAGCCTTTGCCTGAAGACTGCCAATGGAGAGGAATTAACCACCTCCCCAGGGACGCCCATTCCAGTTTGGAATAGCTCTAATTGTTGGGAAGTTTTTCCTGACATTAAACCTAAATTGTCATCTGTCCAGTGACTTTTTTTTGGCTACAACAACTCACGAAGACCATTGGCTAAGTCAAGTCATAGAAGAATTGCAATTTGCATTGGTGAAGGGAGAGTCCATCCTGACAAAATTGCAGATGCTTGAAACATTGAAGTAAATAATGCAAGGTACAGTTATGCTAATGGTTAAATGAATAAATCGTGTAAATTTGCATAAAATAATAATTCACAAGGGAGTGTGAATTTTAAGACCTATTGCCTTAGTCCAACTAAATATTCCCAAGTAGAGTAATGTTCATTCAAAGACAGTCTGTAAAAAACAGCCTTTCATTTACAATTTTCCTCTGAAGGAGCAAAGAGTGGATGAGCCAGATGATAAAATTGGCCAATGAAAAAAATTCATGTACGGTATGCAAGTAAAAACAATACACGGGTTTTTCTATGTCTGTCTGGAAAGTGACACGCTAAAAAAACTATGCAAGAGACTAATCTTCTGGCCCAAGTGAACATAGTAAATCAAATAGCAAAAGGAAGGCTGTTTTCAACATGATCATGAACAAATATTTATTGTGTGTCTCCTGTGTGCTCAGTGCTTGCCAAGGGAGACTTAGACACGGTCCATGCCCTGAAGGGCCTAACTGGAAAGGTAGCAACTAGATGGAAAAACAGAGCTGAGACACAGATGGAGGGTTTCAGATGGAGGGTTCTCCTAATTCTGGAAAAGTACCTTGATTTCCATCTGAGTTTTAGATGAAGAGTTCTCCTAGCTCCAGGTAAGTACCTCAATTTCTGCAGGCTTCCTCAAATCCCACTTAAAATCTCAAGTTTCCTCCACTGCTGAGATCAGTGGTCACTATTCATTAGATCACAAATGGTTGGACACCAGAGCAGTGATTGAGGTTGACCCAGAGGCAGATCTCCAGTAGAATGCCCCAGGGATCTGTCCTTGGCCTTGAGCTGTTCAACATTCTTATCAACGTGACTGAACACATAGATGGTCTGCTTATTCAATTTTCACTTGGAGGAATCACTAGCCTATTGGACAACAGAGTCAGGATCTAAAAAAAGTTGAAGAGTCTAAGGCCAAAATTATCCAGATGAAATCCAAGCTGGAAAAATGAAAAGGCCAGCACGTGGGTTTAAAAAGTAAATTGCAGGAATATAGGGTGGGAGAGAAATAGTTAGCTATCATTTCTTATGAAAAAACCCAAGGGTTGTAATGGACATTGAACTCAATAAGGGTCAACGTGAGATGTCAAGCAAAACAAATATGATATTATGTTAAAATAATAGAAGCACAGTTTATAAAGCAAGAAAAGCAGCTTGGCCCAATGCATGGAGGCAAGAAGACCTGGGTTCTAATCTAACCCCGAATGACCCTGGACAAATCATTTAACCCTTCAGTGTTCCAAGCAATTCTCTAAGACTATAAGTTGTAGAAAAGGGGTACTCTACCTGCATTGGTAAAGGGCATTTCCCTACCTGGGACTTCCCAATATCAATGAAGTCACAAGTCCAGAGCCTGTTCTTATCCCTATGTTCTGGTCTTATTACATTTGGAATGTTGGGTTCTGTTCTGGGTACCATGTTTTAGAAAGGATACTGACAAACTGAATAGCGTTTCCCAAGGAGAACAACCAATCAGAGAACAAGGATTTATTGAATGCCTCCAAAGCATCATGGCAGAGATAGAGAGACATCCTCAGAACCATGAAGACGCAATTTCAGGTGCTGCCTTTGAAACATCCTGATGGTGTGACCCAGAAAAAGTCACAGCCTCTCAGTGCTCCAGATGTTCTTTCTGAGACAGATGTTCTTTACCTTTGGGGCAGTCCACTGAAGCCATTTTCCCCATCTCAGAATATTTTTTAATACACAAAAATAAAATTCTGAAGTTTCCAAAAGAAATCAATTATATTAAAATAAGTTATCAAACTATTAAAAAAAAGTTCACAGATTCCAGGTTAATAACCCTGCTCTAAGAAGATAAGTAGAAGAACAATTGCTGCTCCATGTGTAAGAGAAGGTCCTCTTTATCCCAACAAAATCCCAGGTCCAGTCCCCATCCTTATCATACCCTCCTAATTGCCAGGCACTGGGCTGGATGTTGGGAATGTGAACAGAGAAGTGAAAGAGTCCCTGCCTTCAGGAAGTTTACATTCTTTTGAGTGAGACATTTACCTGTAGAGCTATTTACTAAATAGATGAAAGGTGATTTGTCTGTGGGTAGAGAAGGGTAGTAACATCTAATAGGTTCAATGAATCAGATTAGGCTGAGGAGCCATGGTACGTGGTGGAAGGAATTAGGATTGCTTAGCTTAGAGAGGAGAAGACTTAGAAGTGGGCATGCTAGCCATCATCAAATATCTGAAGGGCTGTCAAGAGGCTTTGCTGCCACAGGGCAGAATTCAAGTAATGGTTGGAAGACCCAGGGAGGGAGATTTGGGGTCAAGTGAAGGAACAACTTCCTGTCACCCCCAGAGGCTGATAGAGTGCTTAGCTAGTGTCCTGAAGAAAAGTCTTGAACTGAATCCTCTTTCCAAGGAAGGAGAGAAGAGTGAAGTCAGTGGTCCTCCAGAAAATGTGCTTAAGCCTCAGGGGAACTTTCTCTATAGGCATTAAGGGAGATTGCCAAACTTTACCGATTTAAGTCAACCAGGCTACTACTGCTGCCACTGCTACTACTACTACTACTACTACCACCACTACTACCACTACTACTACTGTGACTGCTACCAAACCATAGAATTTCATGGAATTTTAGAGTTGGAAGGAGCCCCAGTAACAATCAAGTAAATTTTACTTAATTAGTTAATAAGAAATTGAAATTAACTTATTTTCTCACTTGATATTCTGTGTTGTCTTTTACATCACCTCAGAGAAGTTAGAAGGGGCCTTAGAAATCATCTGAGTTCAAGCCCTTCATTTTTACGCATAAGGAATCTGATGTCTAAAGGAAGGGAAGCGTTCGCCAAGATCACACAGCTAATGAGTAGCAGATCTAGCATCTGAGGCCAGACCTTTTTGACAATAAGTATAATGCCCTCTTAGATAAGCCTTACTGCCATTGAAAGGAAGCTCCTTGAGGGCAGGAACGCTGTTTTTTCTTTCTATCTCCAGCTCTTAGCACATAATTATTTCTTAACACAAGCTTGTTGATTGATTGATTGCCTCTGATTCAATTCAGCAAACATTTATTGAAGGATTGTCAATACTGTGATCAGTATACTGTGACCGCACCTACTGGCTTGCCCCATACTTACGAACTGCTGTAGGTAAAAAGGGAGAAACAGAACAGCCCTTGCCTTCACCAATCTTCTATTCTACTGAAATGTTTGATTTCCAATATTTTCAGGCTTTTAATGAAAAATTTAAAGGGGTGACAGATTTCATAAAACGCAACAGACATTTATAAAGCCCTTTTCTACACAGGGTACTGTGCAAGGTGCTAGGGATGCAGTGATGAAAAAACTGGAACAGTCCTTGCCTTCAAGGACCTTATACTCTACTGAGAATAATAACTGACCTTAATAGAGTGCTTTGTGAAAGGCAATGTTATATAGTAGATAGAAAGACAGCCCCAGAGTCAGGGTGCCAACCATGTAGCCCTGGGCAAGTCATTTAACCTCAGGTGCCCCAAGAAGTCCTCTAAGACTGTAAATTACAGAACAAGCACCCATCTGTATTGGTGGTGGTGGTGGTGGTGGTGGTGGTAGTAGTAGTAGCACTAGTAGCAGCAGCAGCAGCAGCAGTAGTAGTAGTAGTGGTGGTGGTGGTGGTGGTAGTAGTACTAGTAGTAGTAGCAGCAGCAGCAGCAGCAGCAGCAGTGGTAGTAGTAGTAGTAGTAGTAGTAGTAGTAGTAGTAGTAGTAGTAGTAGTAGTAGTCGTGGTGGTGGCGGTGGTTTATGCTCCATTTTCAAAGAGGACCAATGACAGAGGTTGATTCCTTACCCAAGCACCCTACAAGTCCAGACCAGGCCACCCCAACTCCACATACATACACCAAAGCAAACTAAGAGATTATGTCATTTGGTCCTCACAATAACCCTGTGAGATATGTGAGATATATGTTCTGCCCACTTCAGAGATGAGGGAAGTGTGGTATAGAGACCTTGATAGATTTTCCTAGCTCATAAGTCAAAGAACCAGGATTTGAACACGTCTTTCAGACTCCAATTTCAGCACTTCACTAGTTACAATTTTGTATTCAATTTGGAACTAGAAGAGATCTTGGGGGTCATCTAGTCCAACCCTTTTATTTTGCAGATGAAGAAACTGAGTCTCAGAGAAGTTAGGCTTCTCCTTAGCTGTGGTCATACAGCAAGTGTCAGAAGAAAGTTCCGAACCTAGGTCCCCCTGCCTCCAAACCCAGCATTCTATCTACTTCTGGTGAATAGATAACAATGACCAAAAATCCTCAAGAGTTATCCAAGTGTTTGCCTGATTCCCCCCAGTTCTAGTGCCCCATCTAGGGCCATTGACAATCATCTTGACCTGTGTATTGCCACTGGACTCTGATGGCTCTAGAAGAGAGAGTGATGCTGACGACTTTGCACAGCTCTGCCTCACTTAAATCCAATTTATTTGCAAGTCAAGACATCACCCTCCTGACGTCATAGGTCCTCTTTGAGAACGAAGGATGAACAAATACCCTGTCTCCAGTAAGTTTGGGTATATTTGGTATTTAGGATCATAGTTTTAGAAGGGACTATAGAGGTCTGCTACTCCATTCCCCTCATTCTACCCTTGAGGAAACTGAGGCTCAGAGACGTGTCCAAATTCACATCTATAATAACTGACAAAGCCAAGATCTCAGCCCACATCTTCTAAGTCTAAATAAAAATGGCATACTTTCCGTTGCAGTTAATCCAGAATGCTTTCAGGGACTTACCAGGATGATGGGAAGGGGCATAGGGCCATCCTTGTCATGAGAGCACATACATTCTCCTTCTCATCTGAATATGCACTTGAACCTTACCAGAGAGAAGGGGTGTAAATAGACTCCATTCAGCAATGGGAATGAGGAATGACACCCCACTACCTGTGGAGTGTCTTGTTTACTTAAGGCCTAAGTAGCAGATCATGGGTAATAAGTTATCTGAATGATTCAAATCTGTAAAGGCTTTAGGAGGGGGAAGAAAAGTCCCCCAGCAGACACTCCCATTTGGCAGCAGTGAACTTGGCCTGTGGAGGAAAGAATACACTTAGCAACCAGGAAGGTCCACAATCCCATGTCATAACTCCTTACTCTGGTGCTAATCAGAGCTCCATCCAAAACACACAATCACAGGGTTCACATCCTTTCAGGCTTCTCCACCCAGTCTTCACTAACTCAGAGACAACAAAGGAGAAAAACTAGGCAAGGGGAGAGTTTTCAGGTAGAGCCTGGAGCCCCATTAGTATACTGTGCGGCTCTATTGGTGGACAGGCAGCTTTCTGTGGGATTGCCTTTCTGACAGCCTTGAGGGAAGGAGAGTCCAGACAGACGTGTTGCAAGGGGCCAAGACTGATCTGACTGGGTGTATTCCAGCAGGCAGCTCCACACCACCCACCTCCGTAAACACTTATGTGCCACATACCAGTTCCTTTGGCAGGTAGCAAGCTGTCTTCCTCTGTGGCATAAAGGTAGCATGTTGTCTTGGGACAATGGGGCTGGGGCCTGACTTCAAAATCAAGCACCGATTCAAGGGGGAAAAACCCTTTGCATTCAAGGACTAGGTTTAAAAAATGTGATAACAGCTGTCAGGCAACTAAAATAGTGCTTTCTGTAGTTTCCAGACGTCTCTATGCTTCATTCAATTCAATTCAACCCAACAAAATTCAATCCTAATAGCCAAGGCCTGGGCTAGACTCTGGGGAGGGTACAGTGCTCAGATGCTTTGGGCTTACAGTCTAGGAGGAGGATACGATGTCGAAGGAGGCAGCAGAGACTGGAATCTGTATTCCGGGCAGCTGCCAATGTGATTTTCCTCCCTTTCCTCCTCTCAAGCCAGCCTAGCTGGCCTCCTGGCTATTGTTCCAGAGTTTCATAGAACTCTGTCTCCTATTTCTTTGCCTTTGCATTGGAATGCACTCCCTCCTCACCTCGGTCTTGTAGAATCCCTTCATTCCTTCAGGACACAACTCGAACATCACCGATGGCAGGCATTTCATGATTCTATCCCTCCCTCACCAAACTGCATTTTTTTCTTTATGTATTTTATTCCTTATATTCTGAGTTGAGGGCATCATGTCTCCCCCAGTAAAATATAAGCCCCTTGAGGGCAGGGCTTTTTCCCCCCATCTGTCTTTGTATCCTCCAGTGACTGGCACAGTATATAGTGCACAATAAGTCATTAACACACACTTGTTCATCGACTGTTGCCATTGGTAACTTAGTTTCTATAAGGGAAACCTACCAGATTTCTTTTAGAACAATAGGGAAACCAAAGAAATACACTGCCTGGCACATGGTAGGTGCTTAATGAATGCTTATGTGGAGTAGAAGAACCTAAGTCCAAATCTGGGCTCTGCCACTTACTGTGACCTTGGGTGAATCTCTTCACCTCTCTGTCCCTCAGTTTCCTTATCTGTAAAGTGAAGGGGCACTGGAAAGGATGGCCTCAGAGGTCCCTTTCTGCTCTAGATATATATCCCATGGTATCCACAAATAACAATGTTACAAAGATATATGTGACAAACACATCAGAAATGTGAAACTTAGTATTGGCACCTCTCCAGAGGAGGGTGAATAGGGGCACTTCCTTATCCGTAAAATGAAGGATTGGATTTGATGACCTAAGGTCTTTGAAAGTAGGGATTGTTTCATTCTTTTGTCTTCATACTCCCAGTACCTAGCACATAGTAGGAACTTAATAAACGTTGTTCAGGTTAAGTGATTAGTTTCCAACTCTAAATCTATGCTCCTTTGATCCCAAGGTGAGGGGATTGGAGGCCTTGTCCTTCAGCCTGTAGGAAATAGGAAGGTGGGGGTATTCTGAGGAAGAGAAGACTTAGAGAAGGAAAGTCTACCTTCAAATATTCAAAGAGTTGTTATCAGGAAGAGAGATTAGATATTCTGCTTATCTCCAAAGAGGAGAGCTAGGAGTAGAACTTGCAGATTTTGCTTCTAGGTAGGGGAAAACTTCCCTAATGTGGAATGAATTTTCTCAGGATACAGATAATACAAATTCTTGGATGAGTACTTAGATGAGTGGGGAGGGGGGGTCGTTCCTGAACAGGTACAGCTTTCACCAGATGAGATCTTAGGTCTCTTTTAATTCTGAGGTTCTATGATTGTGTGAGGGGTAAGGAGTAATACTTACTGGGTGAGTGAGTTGGTTGGGGGGAGTCATAGAACCCAAAATGAAAGGGACCTCACAGGCCATCATGTTTATTCTCCTCATTTGACAAAGAGGGGATGTAAGGAGCAGAGAAGTTGCAATAAACCCAGGTTCTCTGATTCTGAATCCAAGCTGGTTTCCATTGTACAAATGAGGAAGGAGAGAGGCCTTGACTTCATGGTTTCAAACAGGTGAATAAGGACATGATCATAAATTGATTGTATTTCTATGAACCTCAAATCTAGCTAGGAAACTATCTCTTCTTCCCAGAAAGGTGGTTTTCCAGTCACTGCTAGTCCTTTTAGCTGCCCATTGCTATGGTCCCTTGCCACAAATTTTGAAGACCAAGGCGACAGGAAAGTTCTGAGTCTTTTAAACTATGGCCCTGGAAATCCTTTCACTTCCTATGGGATGTTAAGTGCTTCTTTGAAAGAAAAAAAAGCCAGACCATATAGCAGAAACAGATAAGGGGCTTGACTCCTGGTCCTGGCTCTACCTGGCTAGATGACCTTTAGCAAGTAATTTTCCCTTTCCAGCCTCACTTTCCTCACCTGAAAATGTGGGTGTTAGGGCAGAAGGATTTTCCCCCTTTGTTATGTTTTATTGATGCCTTTTGTCTATTCTGCCACAGAAACTTCTCACTTACCCTAACATAATACTGTCCCTTCAGAAAAAAGAAAGAAAGAAAGAAAGAAAGAAAGAAAGAAGAAAGAAAGAAAGAAAGAAGGAAGGAAGGAAGGAAGGAAGGAAGGAAGGAAGGAAGGAAGGAAGGAAGGAAGGAAGGAAGGAAGGAAGGAAGAAGAAAGAAAGAAGAAAGAAGAAAAGAAGAAAGAAAGAAAGAAAGAAAGAAAGAAAGAAAGAAAGAAAGAAAGAAAGAAAGAAAGAAAGAGAAAGAAAGAAGTTAAGCAAAAACAACCAACAGAGGAAGTCAGTATGATCATGTTTGCCACATTCCAAAGCCATAGTCCACCACCTCTCAAGGAGGGTACACTTCTCCCTCCCTCCTACCCAACTACCCTCAAGAAGAGGGTAATTTGTTTCATCACTAGTCCTCTGGCACCTAGATTTGTCACTGCATTTAATCTGAATGCTAATATATTTTAGGATCATTTTCATTCACTATACTGTGGTATTGTCTATGTTATTCTCCTGGATTTGTTCATCTCAAATTATATCCACTTATTCAAGTATTTTGGGGGGCTAGCAGACCTCCAAAGTGCTAACCATTCTATGAGTCTGTGAAGTCATTGTGGGCACGTTGATGGTCACTAAGTCCTGCCCCCAGCACATCCAGGCTTGCCCCAAGACTAGGTAAGGTTCAGAACCAAGAAAAACAATGCAGAGAATCCCCATTGTCCCATAAAAACAAAAATTTCTTTTCATAGAAACAGCCATATTATAAATTGGGAAAATATACCAGTATTGAGTTCAAATCTTGCCTCTCACATTTACCAGCTGTGTGTCCCTGGCCTGTTCACTTGATTTCTCTGAACCTCAGTTTCCTCATATGTAAAATGAAGATAATCCTTCTAGCTGTAGCTAACATTCACGTAATATTTAAAGGTTACAGAGTGTTTTAATATACTATCTCACTTGATACGATGAACAGGCTGAAAGAGACCTTGGAGGTCATCTGGTCCATCACTTTTATTTTACAGATAAGGAAACTGAGGTCACGGAGATTCTAAGCCTTATCCAAGGCCACACAAGTACTGAGTGTCAGAGATAGGATTAGAACCCAGGTTTTCAGACTCTGAATCTATGGTCTTTCTACTACATCAGGCGGACTCTCTTCATGTCCTATGAATTAAATGCCCATATTATCCTCATTTTACAGATACTCACTTCACTGGGTTGGTGTGAGGATCAAATGGGCTAGGGAAGGCAAAACACTTTGTAAACCCTGTAGTGGAAAGAAAACAGGATTTAGCATCATAAAAGCCACAGATCCAACCCTGGTTTTGTTCACTTGTGACCTTAGGTACTTCACTTAATTGCTCTGGGCTTAAGTTTTCTGATCTGTAAAATGGACTCGATAGTTCCTAAGGACCCTTGTGGCTCTAAATTCTATGATCCCTAATGCTCCATCCAAAGGTTAGCTGTTATTTTGCTGGCTAAATGACTCTCATCCTTTTCACCTTGCTGTTCAGTCCCTTTGAGAGCAGATGCAAACTGATAGGCCTTGTCATCAAGAAGGGCTTCCCAGATTATATTCCAATGCCTGTCCTATAAACAGAGGGTTTTGTCTTTTACCTGGGGAGTTTTATAGCCACTCAATCAGGACACTTCTGTTTTCATTATGAAACAAGCCAGTTTTATAACACATCACAATGAAAATTCTCAGGCAAAGAAGGGTATGAAATTGTGAATGAATTTTTTAATCTTAATTTTCTTTATAACACTGTAACAACATTATTTTGGTATTGGAAAGAAGCAGCAGCCAGATTTGCAAATGTAGCACATAACTTTAATTCTAACCTGGGCTCACTCTCCCAATTCAGACTCCACTGGCAGGTTTTGGGTCCCCAGAGATTACTTCTACTGCCCAGGATTCTAGGGGTATCTTTGGGGGGGGGGTTAGGTTTCTAATGCTATAACTTGAGAATTCCCATCCCATGTACCACCCAATATTAATCACCACTTAATATCTCTCTAATATCATGAATCCAATTGGCCAATTGATTTATCTGCAATACTGATCAACCAATTAACAGCAATTCACTTTTATTTACTGAGAAAGTATAGCAAGACCAGAATGACAAAAATGTTGCCTCAAAGCAGGACACATTCTCCCTCTCTGTAGACTTACTTGTTCCCTGGGGAAAGTGGACTCACACTTCAAATGGAGAGGAGAAGGAAAGGAAGGGAAGGGGAGAGGAGTTACTGAGCCTAAGAACGTTGATTCTAAGACAAGAGAGGGAGTAAGGAAAGCACTCCAGGCAAGGGGAAGAGCCTGTACAAAGCTGTAGTGGCAGAAGGTGAATGCTGAACTGCACAGTTTGGCTAGACTATAGATGTGTGAGGGATAGAATGCTAAATCAATCTAGAAAAAGAGGATGGAGCAGGGATTAAATGCCAAACAGATGAGTGCTTTTACCCTGTCAGCTGTTTTAGACAAATTAGTGCGATCACAGCTATAACTAAGATAGGAAGATGAGGACTTTGTCCAGACTGGTGAAATTTATAAGGCACTATGAGTACTTGACACCTTTTAGCATCTGAGCTTTTTTAGATTGTTTGGTCATTCTTTAATTGTGTCCAGCTCTTCATGACCCCATCTGGGATTTTCTTGGCAAAGATATTAGAGTGGTTTGTCTTTGCCTTCTCCAGCTCATTTTATAGATGAGGAAACTGAGGTAAACAGGGTTAAGTGACTTACCCAGGGTCATGCAGCAGGCCAGATTAGAACTTGTGAAGATGAGTCTTTCTGACTTCAAGCCTGGTGCTCTATGCACTATGGTGCCCCTAGCTGCCCCCCAGCATCTGAGCTTAGCATCTTAAAAAAAGGAGTTAGCAAATATTTCCTCCCCCTGGTGACCACACCCCAGACAAGGTGCCCTGACCCATGTGTCCCAGAGTCACTCTTCCCTACTTCTGCCTCATAGAAAAGATCATTAGAATTAGACCCAGAAGAGACCTTAGAGATCATCTATTTGTAGGATTGTAGATCTTGTGCTGAAATGGATTTCAGATATGATGTGGTCTAAACCCCTCACTTTACATTTGAGGAAACCGAGGCACCAGACAGCTTAAGTGACTTGCCCAGAGTAACTTAGGTAGTAAGTAGCTTACGTCCAGGGCTTCTCTCTTGCCTAATGAAATGTGGCCCTCTAGGTCCTCCAAATACTGGATCCGGTCAAAGGGCTGCTTTTGAGGACCTAGAGGGCCACATGTGGCCTCAAGAAGATCTTGGCCTTTTGATCCTGTTTTCATATAAATTCTTTGATTTTCGCAGCCTTCCTGTAAAGCATTTTAGGATTTTGCTATGATGTATTCAGGGAACTGTCAAAACATGGATTGACACTGTTTGAGCACTTCAGCAATGGGTCCCTGTGTGGTAGTAAAAGGCATTTTCATAGCTTAACTGTCAGAAACCCAGAATAATGTTACGCAACACGCCTTATAAACCTTAAAAGGCCTTTCACCATTTTTTAAAACACAACCTTATGGTCTTGTAATGCTCCTATACAGTCCCCCAAAGAAATCATAAACATCCTAGGCTTCATCCCCAACTGATGAGACTACCACCGCCCCTTCTGAGAGCTCAGGGCCATGCAAGGTTTCCCAGGGCTGTTCATCACTGCCTTCTCTCCCCACTTACAGTTGGGCGGAGAGAATCAATCTCATCTCCATTCCCACCAGGAGCCATCTTTAGTTAGGAACAACAAAATGGGGCTTCAGTTTAACTTTGGTGGAAGTAATTCCAGTGTGTTTCTTCCCAGCTGTGTTCACAGCTTAGCGGTGGAAAGGAATTCGCCATCAGCCTTAGCCCTTCTTTCCCCATCCCCAGATGCTTCCATCCTGAGGCCCATTCTCCTGATTGGTGAGGAAACCAGACCATGAGAGGGCCCAGTACCTTGCTAGACTACTCCAACTCCCCATTAGTAACCTCTCCCACTCCACCCCTCCCCAACCCTCCTGCTTTCCAAATCTCCTTTCTGTTGGGTCTTCCCTATAAGCCCCTTGAGGGCAGGCACTAACTTGTTTTCTGGTATTTGTATTCTCTAGAATTTAGCACATTGTTAGGGTACACAGTAAGCACTTAATAAATGCTTCATCTATTTATTTCTCTATCTCACCCAGCTCTCCAATATGGAATAACAAAATTTTTGAGGTAGAAGGGGCCTCAGGAGCCTTCAAAATCAATCTTAACCTAAAGAGGAAGACCTCTATTGACATAATTATCTAACATGCGCTTCCTAGTGCTTCCCACTAGATGTTACCTTCACTTACTTTGTCTATGTCGGGTCTGCACCTACTTGTTGGCAGGTCATCTCCCCTATTAGATTATAAAGAACAGATCAGATAGGGGCAGCTAGGTGGTGCAGTGGATAGAGCACTGGCCCTGGAGTCAGGAGGACCCGAGTTCAAATTTGACCTCAGACACTTGATACTTACTAGCTGTGTGAGCCTGGCAAGTCACTTAGCCCCAACTGCCTAAAAATAAAAAGGAATAGATCACATTTTTGCCCTTTTGTACGTTCAGTGCTTAGCACTGTATCTGGCACCCTTAATAAAAGCTTATTGGCTAATATCTGACTAAAATCCTTTAGTAACAGGCACCCCACTACCATAAGAGATAGCCAATGGCCCTACTTTGGAGGTGCTTAATGGTTAGGCAGTTTTTCCTTATGTGGAGCTGAAATCTAGGTAGTACAGTGGGTATAATGTCAGACCTCAATTCAGGAAGACCTGAGTTCATATCTGGCCTGAGGTACTTACTGGCTGTGTGACTCTGGACAAATCCCTTAACCCCAATTTCCTCATGCGGAAAATGGGTATGATAATAGCATCTACCTTATTTGTAAGGCACTTAGCACAGTGACTGGCACATGAATATAAATGCTAGCTATTATTATTATAGCTATAGTGGAGAAGATATAATGGGCCTGGAGTCAGGAAGACCTAAGTTCAAAACACCTCAGAGACTCACTAGCTATGTTACTCTAGGCAAGTCATTTAACCTCTGTTTGCCCAGGAAGCAGCTTGGTGGCTCAGTGGATAGAATGCTGGGCCTGGAGTCAGGAAGACTTGAGTTCAAATTTGGCCTCAGACACTAACCATCTGTGTGATCCTGGGCACGTCACTTAACCCTGTTTGCCTAAATCTACTGGGAGAGGAAATGGCAAATCACTCCAGTATCTTTGCCAAGAAAACCCTATAAATAGTATTTGGGTGCTATGGTCCACAGGGTCACAAAGAATCAGACATAACAGCAACAAGTATTATTATCATTATTATTAAAATTGCCTTACTTCATTTCAACCTATTTTTTCATAGTTCTGACCTCTGGGGGTCAAGTAGCATGAGTCTGTTCTTTGCATTCAAAAGACTTCTAATATTTGAAAACAGCAATCATGTTCTCCCCAGTTCTTCTCCAGACAAAACAGTTCCAGTTCCTCCAACCAGCCTTCATATGGCATGGTCTCCCACTGACACTTTGATTGTCTTTTTCTGGAATCCTCTAATTTTTCAATATGCTTATAACTCAGACCTGAGCACATTACTCCAAACACAGCGGGATCAAGGAAGATTTTGGTGGCATGATTGCCTTTCTTATTTAGGACAATCACAGACAAACTGAGCATATCAGCTTCCAGATGCAGAATTCTATGAGCAGAAGTGATGGCTTCAAGAACTTTGGCCTCAATAATGTCACAGATGCACATCATCGACTGTCAAATTGGAAAGAGACCCCAGAGGCCATCTATTCCAATACTTTCAGATTACGAGTGAAGATGTTGAGAACCCAGAAGGAGGAAGTCACTTGCTCAAGGTAACACAGTGGGAGACTAGAACCCAAAGTCTGTCTTCAGTCTCTTAATCCCATACTATTCCTAATAATCAATTAATGAGAATTTACTAAGCACCTACTACGTGTCAGGCACTGTGCTAGGTGCTGGGGTTCAAATAAAAAGAATGAAATAATCTCTACCCTTGAAAAGTTTACATTCTAATGGGGAAAACAACAAACACATACATACATTCACATATATATATGTATATGCATATGCATATATATGTATAATTATATACAGATAAAATATAAAGAGAAAAAATACAGGTATTTACAAATTAAACATAAAGCAGTTTAGGAGAGAGGGTGCTAGCAGTCAGAAGAGATCAGAAAAAGACTTTATGTAGAATGTGTGTTTGAACTGTGTCTTGAAAGAAAAGAAGGATTCTTTGAAGTGGAGATTAGGAGGGAATGTGTTCCAGGGAAGGAGAATGTCTAGTATAAAGGTCCAGAGATGAAGGATGGAGTCTTATGTGTGAAAAATGGAATTTCTAGATTTGGAAATTTCTTCAAGATGGCAGAGAAAATTGGAGTAGAACAGCCTATCTCACACAACTATTCCAGCAAAGATAAAAAAAAAAGGAGTTCCAGAATGAATGATGACAGGAAATCTTGGGAGAAATCACATTAAATTATTTTCCCAGCTTACATCTCTACAGAGATAGCAAGGAGCCCATATGCATTAGGGAAAGGGTCTGTTCAGAAAAGCCTGGCCTGAGAGTACAATGCATGGAAGACTTCCCAGGCTCAAAGGCCAGGGCAAGAGAGAGAAGCCAGGAACATAACAGCTGTGTACCTATTAGGAACTGGGAGATTAGGAACTAATCAGAGATGACAGAAGCTATATTGTTTAGATCCTGGACAGGGGGTTGGGAACCTATGAAGGTCCAAACATCAAGGAAATTATCAGGCTGTGCCCTGGATCAGTGGCACAATTCACTAGCCTAAGATTTCTCTGAGGTCCTAGAAGAACGCAGTATGCAATACAAAGAAGAAGTAGCGGCAGAACCCTAGACGATACAGATCAGAACCAATCAAGTCCCCCTTATTCCTTCAAGAAGTGTGCAGAACTTGGCCTTGACCTATGTACCCAATTCAGAAATCAAAGTTGAGAAACTGATTTAACAAGAGCAAACGATCATGATAAAGAAATATTATGGAACCAGGGAAACTCATGCCACAAACCCAGAGGAAGATAATAATTCTATAACATCTCCAAGTCAAGCATCAAACAAAATCAGCTTTGCCACAAGGTCTACCAGAATCCTGAAAGAAATAAAGCAAGAGTTTAAAAATGACATTATAAGTAAAATGAGGCTGCTAGAGGAAAGAATTAGAAGAAGAATAAATAGCTTAGTACAAGAAATGCAAAACATTACGCTGTGAAAATTAGGTTAGTCTAAACAGAAATCAGTGAAGGAACAAAGCATATTATAATAAACTTGAAAGAATGAATAAAAATGAGGAAAATGGAAGGCACCTCCTATAACAAAAAATAAAACTGACTGGAAAACAGGTCAAGAAAGGATCATATAAGAAACATTAGACTACCTGAAAAAACATAACCAAAAAACCCAATATATCATATTTCTGTAAATCATGAAGGAAAGATAATATCCCCAGACATATTAGAACCAGAGGGCAAAGCGAAAATAAAAGGGTGGGGGGGGGAATTAAAAGTACCAGGAATGTTATAGCCAAAACCAGAGCTTCCAAGTCAAATAAAAAAATAATACAAATATCCATAATGAATGAGTTTAAGTACAAAGGAGTCATGGTTAGGATTACACAAGACCTGGAATCTACCACTAGAAAAGACAGAAGAGTTTGGAATATAATATTCCAGAAGGCAAAAGATAAAAACTGACAACCAAGAATAACTTCTGTGAAAACCAAGCATAATCTTACAGGGGGAATTAGCTGAACCTTAATGAAATAGAGGACTTCCAAGAATTCCTAATTAAGACCAAAGCTGTGTAGATACATTAAAGTAGAAACACAGGAGTCAAGAGAAATCCAGACAGGTAACCAAAATTGAACAATTTGGAGGGAATATATAATAGTTATTATTTAGATAGTGCTTTCGGGTTTTCAAAGATACTTATATATGTTATTTCATTTAATCTTCATGACAACACTGTGAGGTAGGTACTCATTATCCCCATTTTACAGATTAAGAAACTGAAACTAAGAGAAGTTAAATGAATTTCTCAGGGTCACATAGTTAGTAAGTGACTAGAGCAGAATTTGAACATAGATTTCTCTGACTCTAAACCTGTCACTCTAGCCCTGCCTCTATGACTATATGATGATGATGAAATATTTACATTCTAATAGTGGGGAAAGAAATACAAACCCTCAGAAGCTTAATGTCTTCAAGGATCACAAAGGAATTAAATAAGACAGGAAGCCTGGGAAATGGGGGAAAGAATAAGAAGATAAGATGGAGGAAAATACACAATTAACAATCATAACTATGAATACGAATGGGATGAACTCACCCATAAAACAGAGAGGAATAGCAGAACAAATTAGAGAGCAGAATCCAAAAAAGATGCCACCTACAAGAAACACATGAAAAAGAAAGATTCACAGATTTTTATATAAATTTCTTCTCTGTAATGACTTTAAGCATAATGTCATTTTCCTGTTTATCCTGTTTAATCAAGTCTACATCTACTGTTACCTTTCTCAGATCACAATTGCTATCTTTACTCTTTTGAGTTCACTCAAAACATAATAGATTTTCCTCCAACACTTATTTTAGCTCTGTGTGGAATGAAGGGCTCTAACTGCTTGCAAGAAGTGAATACATTTACAGAAAGAAATACATAAGTTAAGGCACTCATCCAGGTTTATATAACTCATAAGTGTCAGAGGCAAGTTTTAACTGCAGGTCATCTCATTCTCAAGCCAGCACTCTATCTACTATGCAACACTGCCTCTCTATAATTAATATCAATCTAGAATAAATACCTATTAATTAATATCCAAGAAGGTGTAAGCAGACAAACTGGAGAAACAGATGAAGCCATAAAGAGCAACTGTGCTTATTAGCAAGATTTTAAAACAACTAAAACAGAATCCTAGAACCTAAAAGTCACCAGTAACCTCAGAAAGAGGTAATGTAATGCAGTGACTAAAGAGCTAAACCTGGGTTCAAGTCCCACCTTTGACAGATCCTGGCTGTGTGACCTTGATCAAATCATTTAACTTCTCAGTTAAGCTGCCCTAGGCAACTCTCTAACACTAGAAGTTGGAGAGGATGTGCCTATCTGCATCTTTAGAAAATATATTTTAACTGGGAGTTCTCTCTACATTAAGGAAATCACAAATCTGGTCCAAAGAAAAGGAACCTCAGAAATAATTTATTCCAAACTTCTACCTGATCTTCACGCTAGGCATTTTTTCATTGTGCCTGGTGTACTTTCTCTGCCCTGTCCTTTTCTACCTCTTGCTCAGAGGACCATCATAAAAAACGACCTCATCATTGCCTCTGGAATGAGTGTGCCCACGGACTGTCCTATTCTTTCTTCACTGTCTCTGTGACTTCTCAGACCAAGACACTGATCATTGCTCACCACTTCCTGATACATGTTGCACCCCTAGCCCTTTTGGAATATAAACTCCTTGAGAATTGGCATTGTCCCTCTCTTTTCTTTTTATCCTTAGTTCTATAGACAGCACAATGGAGAGAGCTGGACCAGGAGTCAGAAAGAGCTGAATTAAAATTCTCCATCAGACACTTTCTAGCTGCGCAACCATGCTAGGCAAGCACCTTAAACTTTGTTTGCCTCAGTTTTTCATCTACAAAATGGAGATAATAATAACACTTACCTCACAGGATTGTTGTAAGAATCAAAGAAGAGAACATTTGTAAAGTATTTTGAAAACTTTATTAATAAGATTTGAGAACAACTTAAACAGAATCTTGGAACCCAAGGGTCATGAACAAAGATCTGGCCTCAGAATCAATAAGATATATGTATAACACCTCTACTTATAATATATGTAAGGTCCTTTGTAAACTTTAAAAGTATTACAGAAATGCTAACTATAATAATAATACGTAATTCAGTTTTTAACATAATACCTGGTGAGTACTCTATAATACCTTTTCATATATTCATTTGATCAACCATTCATTCATTTCCCGTTCAAAAATCCAAGCCCCTAGTAATGGGGAACCCACTTTCTTTTTAGTGGAAGCTGTATTAGTTAAGAAGTTCTTGATAACAATTATCTGAAGTCTGCTACCTTGTAACATCCAGCACCGGTCCTGGTTTTGCCCTCTGAGGCCAAGCAAAATAATCTGTTCTACTAAAGTCATAAAACATCAGAGCTGGAAAAGACCTTAGAAATAATTAAGTCCAGTTCCCTTCTTTTACATGGCCTCCACTCCAACTATTTGAAGACAGCAATTATGGCTTCTAAATCTAGGTTAAATGCCCCCCTCCCTTTTGTTTAACAAATCTTCATGTGGCTTGGTTCCTAATCCTCTTAGCATCAGGGTCATCCTCTGGATGTACCCCACCTCGCTCATGTCCTTCCTAAAGTGTGGTGCCCAGAAATGAGCACAGCCCTCCAGATGTAGAGTCTTGACAGCAGAGTACAGTGGGATCATCACCTCCCTTGTTCTGGACACTGTGATTCTATTTATTAATGCAGACTAAGGTCTGATAATGAAGTGTGTCTTCCTTCTATGTCAACCAAGGACATTCTGAGTTCTTCTTATTTAAGTTCATAAAAAAAGACACTCTCTCTTGAAACAGGATGTACTTCTCTTGGGTTCTGTGTGATCCCACCCCTTAGGCCCTGCCAGCAGGAATGTGGGGTGCGAGAATGAATAATGAGTACTATAGGTCAGGACCAGCTGGTGGGAAGAGGGGGAGGTTTCAGGGAACTGCAAGCTTATAATGCTTCAACAATATGACATGGCAGCCAAAAGGCTCATGCAATCCCAACCTACATTGATAGAAGCATATTGTGCAGAACAAAGGAGGCGATGGTCCCATTGATGTTTGCCCTGGTCAGATCACATCTGGAGCACTGTGTTCAAGCCTGAGTCATGTTTTTGGAAGGATCAATTTAAGTGCCTGGAGAGTGTGGTAACCGGTGTGATGACAACATTGAAAGAGACAGATAGATAGATAGATAGATAGATAGATAGATAGATAGATAGATAGATAGAATGATAGATAATAGAGGTAGAGTGATGGGGAGAGAGATAATAGTGGTAGAGTAATAGATAACAGAGGTAAAGTGATAGAAGAGAGATAGATAATAGAAGTAGAAGGATGGATAGATAGATAGTAGAGGTAGAGTGATAGAAGAGAGATAATAGAGGCAGAGTGATGGATATATAATAGAGGTAAAGTGATAGATATGTAGATAGATAGATAGATAGATAGATAGATAGATAGATAGATAGATAGATAGACAGATAGATAGATAGATAGATAGATGGATGGATGGATGGATGGATGGATGGATGGATGGATGGATGAATGGATGGATGAATGATAGATAACAGAGGTAGAGTGATAGGTAGGTTAATGGATAGATAGAAGATAGATTATAGAGGCAGAGTGACAGAAGAGAGAGATAATAGAAGTAGAGTGATAGATTGATAGATGGATGATAGTGGTAGAGTGATACATAGATAAATAGATAGATAGATAGATAGATAGATAGATAGATAGATAGATAGATAGATGGATAATAGAGGTATAGTGATAGGACTAGATAGATAGGAAATAGACACAGATATAGATGATAGAGACAGAGACAGGGTTAGAGATAGATATTCTTAGACAGCAATATAGATACAGATAGATAAATGCCTATCTATATATAAATATATGTGTATACATACCTATATATATATACATATATATACATATATATGTATATATATGTATATATATATATATATACATATATATATACATATATATATACATATATATATATATTAATCAGAGCAACTGGAGAATAGAAGACATCAGGAAGAGATGAGAGCTGTTTTCAAATATTTAAAGACGAAGAGGGCCTAGATTTTTTTCCTGTTTGGTCCCCAAAGGAAGAATTAGGAACAATATGGTGGAGTGGAAAGAACATTGCTCTTAGAGTTAAGCAAATCACTTCAACTGTCTAGGTCTCCATTCCCTTAGCTATAAAATAAGGAGGTTGGACAAGATGACCTCTATAGTCCTTCTGGCTCGAAATAAATGAGTCTATGATCTAATAGCTAAAAATTGCAGAGTGGTAGATTTCTGGTCAAGGTAAAGGAAAACTTTCTAATACAGGATTTGAATTTGAATTCCTCCTCAGACACATTACTAGCTATGTGACCCTGGGCAGACTGCTTCATCACTTTCAGCCTCCACTTAATCATCTGTAAGATGGGAATGATAGTAGCACCTACTTCACAAGGTTGCTGTGAAGATCAAATGAGAGGATATACACTTTGCAAGTTTTAAGGCATTATACAAATGTTAGCTATTAATATTATTGCTATAGATTGCTGAGATAACCAGAAATCATGTCATATGAGGACAGGTTGAAAGAATTAGGGATGTTTTGCCTAAAGGAAATACTGGGGGAGGAAACAGGATAGTTGTTCATCAAGTATCAGAAGGGCTGTTACGCTAAAATACATTTAAAAAACTGACAGATAGATGGATGGATGAGGGAAGAAAGGAAGGAATGGAGGGAGGGAGGGAGGAAAGAGGCCAGAGTTATTTTACTGGGTTCCAGGAGGCAGAAGGAACAATGCATGGAAGCAAACGGCAATTTCAGGCTGGGTGAGGCAGCCAGGCAGTGCAGTGGATAGAGTGCTGGGCCTGGAGTTCGGAAGATTCATGTTTCCTGAGTTCAAGTCTAGCCTCAGGCACTAGCTGTGTGACTCTGGGCGAGTCACTAAACCTGCTTTGCCTCAGTTTCTTCACCTGTAAATTGAGCTAGAGAAGGAAATGGGAAACCACTGCAATGTCTTTGCCAAGAAAACCCCAAATGGGATCACGAAGAGTTAGACGTGATCGAAAATGACTGGCCAACAACAACAGAAGGCAAAACCTCCTCGTAATTGGAGCTGTCCAAAAGTAATGACCGGGGCTTCCACCCCAGCGGAGGGCCTTCAGCAAATGCTTGCTGAGCACTTCTCCGAAGAGCTGCAGAGAGGATTCTTGCTCAGTTTCAGGTTAGACTTGGTGGTCTCTGGTGTTCAACACTTCTAGATCTGAGATTCTGCGTTTAGTGTTAATATCATGGTATATTTCTTTCATGGTGGAAGAGCCCCTAGGAAAGCCCATACCCTTCTCTTGGCTGTTCCATATGATACCTAAGCAACAAATTAATCTTCAACCATTTGTGAAGTGTCTGCTTTGACCCAGCACCATGCTGAGTTCTGGGGGTGCAAGCACAAAGAATGAAATGATACCTACTAGCAATGAGTTGACATTCTAATGAGAGATGCAAGTACCTATCAAAATATGTACAGCATAAACATGAAGTTGAAAATACAAATATATACACAATAATTTAATACAAGGTAGTACAGGAAGGAAGGCAACAGCAGCTGGGAGAATCAGGAAAGATTCCTTGAAGAAGATGGTGACTGAACTACATCTTAAAGACAGAAGCAGAGGGAAAAAGGAAGTATATTCTGGGCATCGAGGATGACCATTGCAAAGTCATGGAAACAGGAGGTGGAGTTTCATGAGTGAGGAAAATAAAGAATCCCAGTATGGTTTGAGTGAGGAGTGTGGTTACATGGGAGTATGACATCCAAAAATATATCCCATCTATTCAATGGATCCCATGGATGGAGGGAAAAAAAAGCTATTTGACTAGTTTTCCCCATCTTTAAAAACTGACTCTAGCCACAGACAGAAAGTTTATAATATCCTTTAAGAAAGAACTAGTGATAGAGAAATCAAAAGCAAACCAGTCAGAATATTTGGAGAAGAGCATATCTTCTATTAATGGACATCAATCACACTATTTGTTGTCAGTATTGTCTGCCATATTCCTTGGCATGATCAAATAGGTCCTGTTGGTTGAATCAACATTTCAGCCCACTACAAAAATGACAGTAGTTTTCCATCTCCACCGTATCCATTCTTAGCCTTCTCTTATCTTGACGATTACTTCAAAACCACTGAATTTAAATGAACTCGCTACAGAAAGTCAACAAGATATTCCTTCGCATTATAGATTCTATCTACATGCACAGCAAAAATAACTTTCCATTTATTCCATAATTACAGTGATTCTTCAGTGACAACTTGCATAAGGGGGGAAACTGATGGTTATTTCTGTCTTCTGAATAAGATGCTCTTGTGAGGTCTAAAAGCATAAATGACAGGGTAATACCACTTGAAGTGGCAAAGAAATATAGTGCAATTCCATAGTTGATTAAAGCAGGGCAGCCTACCTTAGATTTTGTCAACACAGTGAATGAAAAGTGAGGGAAGTAATTCTTTGAGCCTTTGAGTATTTTGGTGGAAAGTTGGTATGTGGGTGCAATGTATTAAATCATCATCTCTAAAGTAAGAAACATTTCCTAGTAAGTGATGACTGGCTTTGTACTGGCCATTAAATGCAGTGATGAAGTGTGTATTGCTCTGGACTTAGATTCAGGCGATATGAGTTCAAGTCCCATGACAGACTGAAACTATGTGATCATCTACAAGTCATATAATCTCTCAGAGTTTCAATTTCCTGTTCTAGAAAGTGGGAGAATAATACTTGTACTACCTATCTTATAGAGGTATTGTGAGGTAAGTACTTTGTAAATATTAATATAGGAGGTTATACTATACAGTGGTTTACAACAGACTTTACATATCTCATTTTGTTCTTACAACTGGGACAGGTAGGTATTATCATTATCCTCATTTTACAGATGAGGAAACTGAGGCAAACAGAGGTTAAGTGACTTGCCCAGGATCACACAGCTAGAAAGTTTCTAAGGCTAGATTTAAA
Source organism: Phascolarctos cinereus (assembly GCF_003287225.1). Taxonomy (NCBI): domain Eukaryota; kingdom Metazoa; phylum Chordata; class Mammalia; order Diprotodontia; family Phascolarctidae; genus Phascolarctos; species Phascolarctos cinereus. The sequence continues at coordinate 272,043,775 of NW_027555514.1, read as the reverse complement.
CTCAGGTCTTCCTAGTTCCAGGTCCAGCATTCTATCCATTACACCACATAGCTGCCTCAAAGAAAGGCAAAAAAAAAGAATTAGTGATTGTTCTCAAAAAGCTCATAATCTAATGGCATATGATTGAAGCTTTAGAGCCACAAGGAACATCAGAGGGGCAACTAGGTGATGCGGTGCATAGTGTACCAGTCCTGGAGTCAGGCAGACCTGAATTCAAATCTGGACTCTGACACTTACTAGCTGTGTGACCCTTAACTTTGATTGCCTTAAAAAAAAAAAGTAACATTAGAAGCTATCTACCTTAGCAGTTTTCATTTTACAGTTGAGGAAACAGACTCAGAAGGACAGACTTATTTACCCAAATAGTAATGACAGAGCAAATCCTCTAACTTCAATCTAGGATTACCATTTACAATGCAATTTCCCTACAACATTATGAGATATTATATGTAAAAGAGCTTTGAAACCTTAAAGGGCTATATGAATTCTAGGGATAAGGGTGAGGATGATGAAGTAGACAATACAAATGCTGTCTTCCCAACTTCACAAATAGAGAACACTAAGGCTCAGAGAAGATAATTTACTTGTTCAAGGTCAGACTGTTAGCATTTGGGTTCTCGTCTAGCTCCATTGTGCCATATTACTTTCCAGTGCAGATAGATACAATGATCAACAGAATTTAAGGTAGAAAAGGGACACATTTGGATTGAATTCATAGGCTGGGAAATGAATGGAGGACAGAAATCTGAAAAGACTCTGCTAGAGAAGGTGGTCCTAGAGCAGCGACAAAAGATGATGTTGGGAATTGAGAATGAATAACAACTCGGAAAGTCCTTATACAGTCATATGGTACCCTGCTTCCATTCATGTGCACGGAGAATCTGGCAAACAGGATTTTTTTTTTAAATAACGTAGACAGTTCAGGAAACAGTGGTCAGCTTTTTCTTTTTTACAAAATAGATGGATTATATGGTATCAGAAATTGATCACCACTTTAAAAATAGATTTTTCTTGACACTTTTAAAAATACATAATCTATATTCCTCTACCTGTATCTATCCTACATCCCCTTCCTGAAGAGCCATCTTTTATAAGAAAGGGGAAAAGTGATGATTGAAAAACTCTGTATGTGTAAAGCAATAAGGATAGTGAATAGAAAGTTGTTCTTGAAGCCAGGAATGCCTTCATTCAAGTCCTGAATTCTAATCTACACTTTGATAAATACTGGTTGTGTGACTCTGGACAAATCTCTTCACTGTTCAGTGCCCCTAAGGAGCAATCTAAAACTATAAAGTGCAGTGCAATTTTTCATTCGTGTTATATTGGAGTTTCCTCTGCAGGAATTTCTTGGTGAAATCATGGATCTGATCAAAAGCATTTTTTTAATCATCACCTACAAGTTTGGGGTTAGACTCATTTTTGGGAAGAAGGAGCTTCATTGTCTTCATTTGGTAAAAATAAACAACAACAACAACAACAATAACAATAACAATACTATTTAGTTTCCTATGAGTGTAATAAAGATTATTAGATTTGGAATTCTCTTGGAAATTCTCTAGGGAACTATCATAATCCTTGGATTCTCAGAGAACTAGGACCAAGGGAAGAAATTACAATAATGAAAATCCTCCTCAATACTAGGAAAACATTCTTTAGTTGGAACTATTCCAAAATGGAATGGGCTGCCTTGCGTGATAGTAAGTGCCCTCCTCATCATGGAAGACTTTGAACCTAACCTGGATGGCTACTTGTTGGAAATATTGTAGAAGGTATTCATGCTTCAGAGATGAACCTGACCATATGACTCCAAAGTCCATTTCAATTCTGAGATTCTATAAGTTGTTGAGTGACTTAATTCAAGGCATTTTTCACTACATACTTCCTCTTCTCCACAGAGTAGAGGCTTATTTATCCAAAATTCTACCAAGCAAAACTCTCTCTTCATGAGCACTTTCAAATATCTCCAGTATGGCTTAATTCTTAAAGTATTTGGCAAGCACCTACTACATTCCATTTCTGGGTTGGGTGGAGAAATGCAGAAAAAGAAGAAATTGAGGAGAAGGAGATTTGGAGGATTTTTGAAGTGAGAAGAAAGTTTGAGAAGAAAAAGCTTGGGAGCCCATGAGAAGAAAGAGAGAGGAGCTCAAGCTAGAATAGGAGGATTCAAAGAAAAGAAGGACTTTTGGGAAAGGAACTGTGGAGAACAAAGAGGGCAGAAAATAAAATATTTTAGGAAATAATAAATCAAAATTAGGGGCATCTAGGTGGCACATTGAATAGAATACCAAGCCTGGATTCAGGAAGATTCATCTTCCTGAATTCAAATCTGGCCTCATACTCTGACTAGCTGTGTGACCCTGGGCAACTCACTTAACCCATTTGCTTTAGTTTCCTCATCTGTAAAATAAGTTGGAGAAGGAAATGGCAAATTACTCCCGTACCTTTGCTAAGAAACCCCCAAATGGGGTCATGAAGTGTCAGATATGATTGATAAACAAAATTATCCCAAAGTATTAGAAAAATAAATCATCACACAAATTGATAGAAGTCATTGTATGTCAAAAGAGGAAAAACCACATCACAGTCATAGACCTGAGTCATACTCTTCCACTAATGCATTTGATGTAGGAGGGTGAGGGATGAATGGGCACACACAGAAACCCAACAAAAAGGCACATGAATAGGGATACCCCATTTTGAATTCAAAGAAACCCAATACTCTGGAACTATAAACTTTAATGTCCTCTTTTGTCTTAGGGACTACCTAAGAGAATTCCTGGAGAAATATAGTTTCTGCGCAGACTGGATGTTTCCATTTGCAACCTGACAATCTATACTGACACCTCATTAGGCACAATGATTCACAAAAATCATTTGGTCCACTAGGTAGATTCTCTGCTTCCAAAGTGGTACTCTGCCCCCATTAGACTTATTCAGCAACAACTGTAGTAGATATCACTTCTAACTTCAATCTTACCTGATGTACCTTTCACTTATCTTTCTTCCCCTATCTTACTATGTTCATTGTCTGTGTCCCCTCTACAAATGATCCTACCTTAGTTCGTGATTAATGATCAAATTCTCATCTTTTATCCATGATCAGATAAATGTTTATTTCTCTCACAATCAGGCAAAAGTTCCTGTGTTCGTATTTCCCTAGTATAGAACACCTTGTCACATTCAAAATCAGTAGCTGTCCTTTAACTCTGAGCCAGAAAGAGAAATTGTTTCACTAATTGTCTCTCAGAGGAATTAGCTCTTATGGTGTTTAACTGAGCAACAAGCCTTAAAGAGACCAGAGTGACGTAGGGAACTCTTGTATGGGGAAATGCCCTTTAACAATGCAAGTCAGCACCTTCTCTGAAACGTATAGCCTTAAACAGTTGACTGGGACATTAAGATATTAAATGACTTGCTTAGGGTCATACAACTGGTATGCTTCATTGGTGGAATTTAAACCCAGGTCTTCCTGGCTTCAAGGTCATCTCTTTATTGTTGTCAATAACTACAAGAATGTGGAAGGGAAGAGGGGAAGAGGGGAAAGAAGGCATAGGCATTGTGGGAAGAACCAGGAAAGGCTGAGCTCTGAGGCAAAGTTGGGGTTCTAAGAGGCAGAGGTGAGAAGGTACACCAGCTCTGTCTTGAAGGATTTTATATTCTCCTAGAGGGGTAGCAAGGTAGTGTGATGGATAGAGCATTGGGCTTGCAATCAGGAAGACTCATCTTCATCAGTTTAAATCCAGCCTCAGATGCTTCCTAGCTGTGTGACCCTGGGAAAGTCACTTAACCTTACTTGCCTCACTTTCCTTATCTGTAAAAATGAGATGGAGAAGGAAATGGCAAACTATTTCATTATCTTTGCCAAACAAAACCCAAATGGGGTCAAGAGGAGTCAGACCCAACTGAAATGACTGAACAACAGCAATATTCTCCTAGAATATCCAATATCTACACAGATAGGTGCACTACGAAGTAGTTTATGATATGGGCAAGAGCTCCAAATATTGTAAGTAAATTAGAGGATCCTTCAAGGTCATTTTGTTCAACTCATTCATTTTACAGATGAGGACACTGAGGTCCAGAGACTTGTCTATAAGTCATACAGAGACCAAGTGACAGCAATGAAATTTGAACTAAGGTCCTCTGCAACCAGATCCATCTCTGTTTCCACCATGCCTTCATTGGCCAGTTTTATATTATATAGAAAAGGAAACTGGGGCCTAGGGAGGTCCAGTGACTTGCCCAAAGTTACACAGGCAATGGGTATCAGAGGTGAGATTTGAATCCATATCCTCTGAAGCAAGAACCAGCTCTCATTCTATTGTACCGTATTGCATCTAAAACCTATTATCCCACAGGGCACAGATGGAAGCAAGCCCAGTTTGCCTCCATCCTTCCTCCCTCTAACACTAAGGTAAGTTGAGGCAAGGTGCCAAAGAAGAGTGGGAGTTGAAGTCCAACCCATCCCCAGAAGAAGCAATGAACAAGTTCTAGGTCCAAAGAGATGGGGTCAAGTAGGGGAAGAGGTGGGTGGAGAGAGCAACCTACAGCTCTATGGTAGGTTTTGGTGTGAAATCCTTTCTCCCAGGGAGATTTGCTCAGTAGAGAGAGAGCCAAACCCCAAAATGAGGTAAAGAGGACAGCTTGTATCAGAAGATGCAAGGGTGCCAGAGTGATCTTGGGCAATATCAGAAACAATCAACCAAAGCAATGGGACTATGTGCTGGAGAGGGGATGAGGGAGATTAGGCGAACTAGAAAAGGGCCAGGAAAGAACATCTGCTCAGAGTTCTAGAGGGGAAGGAGGCTGGGAGGGAAGCCCACACCCAGGGACTCCATTCCCAAGCAGCTTGAACAAAGCAGGGAATGATCCGGGTGGGATTCTCTCTCTCCTCTTCCCCACACCCCTCCTTCGATCCCTGTGCTTTCTCACTTGCCCGCTCTATCAAAAAAGAGAGCAGCAAAGCAATCTGGGCAGGAAAAAAAAAAGATTTCAGCAGTGGGAAGGAGGGTGCATGAACTAGAACATCTGTTCTATGAAGCCACTTGAAAAGTAATCATCTAAAGAGCATGGGGAAAACATCTGGGGTGTGATGCAGCAGACCACCAATGGTGTAGTAAGTGGAGAAAGAGGGTGTGGGGAGATGACGGGGGGAGGGAACTCAAGAGAAAGCTGCCAGCTGCTCTGGGACGAGATCAGGGACAATTACCCCAGAGAGTGGGGTGACCTCCCCATGGAGGTCATAGTTTAGCATCTCTCTCCTCATTATCAGAGGCAGATGATTCTCTCACCCACTGAGCTTTCTTCTCTGGGAAACACTGACTTAATGTTGGGCATTTGATCAACAGCCCCCAAGCCCTGATCTTCTAAGCAAAAACTGGTGTCTTAGTGAGCTTATAAGGCACTTTCAAAGGGCCTAACTCATTACCAGAGTAGATCTGAGGCAGTGGAAAAGAGAGGCAGGAGAGCCCTGTAGCCAGCTCGCTGGAATCAAGAATATTCAGGTTTGAATTCCACCACTGATTTATGTGTCTATAGGATAGTAGATTTAGAGGTAAAAGGGACTGCAAAGACCACTGACCCCATTTTACAGATGGGGAAACAAGCCCTGAGAGATAAAGTTATTCCACAGGACCACAGATTCAAAGTTAGAAGGGACTTCAGACATCATCTCATCCAACCCTTGTAATTTACAGAAGAAGAAACTGAGGCCCACGGGGGGTAAAGTGACATGTCCAAATCACACAGATGCTCTAGTAAACAAAGCAAGAAATAAGATATGAGTCATTGTCTCTGAGCACATTAGAAATTCCCTCTCTGGATCATGGCATCAGAGGATCCTAGTTCTAGATCTGGAAAGGACTTTAGAGGTCATTGAGTCATAGATCATAGATCTAGAGTTGACAGTCACTTTAGAAGTTATCAAGTCCAACCCCTTCATTTTTCAGAGGAGGAAACTGAGGCACAGAGAGGCTTAGTGACTTGAGCAGGGTCAACAGCTATTAAGTATCTGAGACCAGATTCAAACTTGGCTATATGAGCATAGGTAATAAGGGGCAGCTAGGTGATGCAGCAGATAGAGAGAGCTCTGGGCTTGGAATCAGGAAGACTAATCTTTTTGAGTTCCAATCCAGCCTCAGATCTGTACTAGCTATGTGATCCTGGGCAAGTCACTTAATTCTCTGTTTATTGATTGATTGTTGTAAGGATTAAATGAAATAATATTTATAAAATGCCTCGCACATAGTGGGCAATTAATACATATTTGTTTTCTTCCTCCCTCCCTTTCTTTCCTTCCTTTCTTCCTTCCTTCTTTCTCTCCTTCTTTCTTTCATTCTTTTCTTCCTCTCTCCTTCCTTTCCTTCCTTCCTTCCTTCCTTCCTTCCTTCTTTCACTCCTTCCTTCATTCTTTTCTTCCTCCTTCTTTTCCTTCCTTCCTTCCTTCCTTCCTTCTTTCTTTCCTTCCTTCCTTCTTGTTTGGCCCTCTCTTTTCCTCTCAGTTCTTGCAACCAGTACCCCTTTACTTCTGGAATGGTGGCACACACCATTAAATAGTGAGCTTCTTGAGGACAGGAACTTTTGCCTCTTTTTGTATCCTCAGAACTTAGTACAGTACCTGACACATAGTAAGCACTTTATACATTTTTGTTGACTGACTGACACCTATAATTCCTGCTATTGTGTGGAAGCTGAGACTTTGAAAATTCTTTGCTGAAGTAGAACTACAACTGAGCTGAGTCTGGCACCAGTATGATGAGCCCCTGGGAGCAGAGAGTCACCAGGTTGCCTACAAAGGGGCAAACTGGACCAAATGAGACAAAGCAGGTCAAAGATTTGAATCCTGGCTTTGACACTTAATGACTACATGGTCCTATGGCAGCCATTTGTCTTTTTCGAGTCCTAGTTTCCTTATCTGTAAAATGGGTATGTTCATGTACTATCTGCCTCAAAAAGATGTTAGAAGGAAATGATGTATAAACCTTAAAGTGTTCTATAAATGTGGGTTGTTATTGATACATACCATTGTGTACTAACTGTTCTAGATTTGAAAAGCATGCTATCTATAACCATGTCCAAATTATTGATAAAAATTTTAAGCAGCACAACGTCAAAGACAGATCTCTGTCCATGTTAATATCAATTTATCATTTGGCATCCAGTCATTCAAATAGTTTAAAATTCTCCTAACTGAATTATTATCTAGTTCATATCTCCCCATTAGGTTCATAAAGATACCATAAGAAATGTTCATGGCATTTCCTCGATCAACCAACCTAGTAAACCTGTCAAAGAAGAAAATGTGGTTAGTTAGGTATAACCTATTCGTGATCAATCCATTCTGGCTGAGAGATCACTCTTTCCTATTCTAAATGTTTACAGTCCATCTTTTTAGACCAGGGACAACTGTTGCTGTTCTTGTTTTTATTGTTCATCCTTCATTTTCAAAGAGGACCAATGATGCCATGGAGTAATGTCTTGACTTGCTCTTGAATTAGACTGAAGTGAGGCAGACTTGCACAAAGTCACCAGCCTCACTCTCTCTTCCAGAGTCATCAAAGTCCAGTGGCAAAACAAAGTCAGGATGGCTGGTGATGGCCTGGGATACAGTGGATGACCTTAGCCTCTTCCATGTGTAGCCAAGCTCCGAGTGCTCCACAGCACCTGCTTTGGCCAGGTTAGAACAAATTATTCTCATCTGCCCATTCTACTGGGAGAATTTTTCACATGCTTGGGGTAGACGTTCCCCTAACTCACTAATGGGCTTAAGGCCTACCAGTTACCGTTAACCTGGTTTAACCCATCTGCCAAGACAGTTTACCAGGCTGTGGCCATTGTGTATGCTATAGCTTCTTGGAGTCACAGGTCAGGCAGGGACAGCTGGGTGGCATAAGGAAGAGCTGGGTTCAAATCTAGTCTTTGACACTTACTAGCTGTGTGACCCTGGGCAACTCATTTAACCTCTGTCTGCTTATAAAATGGGGTTAGTATAATAATAGTACCTATTTCACAGGGTTGTTGTGAGGATAAAATGACTTGTAAAGTGCTCTGTAAATTCTAGAGTCATATATCAATGCTGTTATTATAAATAATAATAATTCCATCTAGTATTTTTCCCGGAATCCAAGTCAAGTCACTGTCCTACTGTTTAAAGAATCCACCCACTTTGATTTTTTTTCAAAATGTCTATTTGCTTATTACACCCATTAGTTTTGTTTGGTACCTTAGGATGGAGTAAATTAGAGATCATTCTGTCATTTACTTAAAGCTATAAGAAACTTTGGAAATCCCTTAGTCTACCCCTTGCTCTCATTTTAGAGATGAGGGAATTGAGGTCCCCAGAAGTGAAATAACTTGCCCAAGATGACATTGATGGCAGGGGTGGGACTTAAGCCCAGGTGCTGTGACTCTAAATCCAGCACTTTTCCTACTATATACTTCATCCGGGACTGAGGAATTGAATTAAATGAAGACAAGAAACCACTCCCCTCCACCCTTGTCTTGGCTTTTGATTTTCTTCTATCCTTCCTGGGATAAACTTCCCTTAGAATAAAAATTATAATTGAGCATTCCTACCTTCTCTCCTTTATCTTTTATAATTATCCAATATACTTCCAAGTGGAAGTCCAATCTCTTCTTTGATCTTTCTCTTTCCCACAATATTGTTTAAAAGTCTCTCTTGATGATACTAGCATCCATTGATGCCCTCACCTTCATAGAATTCCAGAATTAGGAGGGACATTGGCCATCATCTACTCCAACCCATATCTGAAAGGAAACTCCCCTCTTACATCCCTGGCAAGTATTGTCCAACCTCTACTTGCAGATACCCAACAATGGGCACTTCGCTTCTTGAAAAGATTCCCTTTTGCACAGCTCTGATTTTTAGGAAGTTTTCCCTGACAGGATGTCTAAATTGATCACCTTGCAATTTCTACCATTTGCTGCTGGTTCAGCCCTCTGTGACCAAATGGAACAATCACCCTCTTCTGCAAGACAGCCCTTCAAATACTTGAAGACAACCATCATGTCCCTCCAGTTTTCTCTTTTCTGGGCTAAACCTTCCCAGTTCCTTTAATCAGTTATCATATTATATGGACTGAAAGCTTTTCACCATCCTGACTGCCCTCTCCTGAACTCTCTTTACCTTACTGGTGTCTTCCTTAAACTATATCTGCTAGAATTGAACACCACACTCCCTTTTCTCTATGTGAACTCTTCCATTGATGAGTATGCATTCAAAGCTCTCACTTAGCCATTCTGTTGCTGGACAGCTCTAGCTATTAAAAGACTTCCCTATAAGGACCCAAAATCTGTCTTCTCATTACTTCTATGCAGTCAATGTTCTGGAGTTCCTAACCCTCCAGAAATATATACAGCAAATCTAACCCTTCTTGCCATTTGACCCAATTCAATATTCAACTCAATTCTCTCAATGCGAGGTAGCATTGGAACTGTCTTAAGGGCAAAATGATTTTAGTTTTAATTTAAAATAATTTGCCTAATTTTTACTTTTAATTTTTAAGACAAAAATTTAACAGTTCCTTAGATCAGCTACTATTTGTTAAATATTTACTATGTGGTTAGAACTATACTAAACACTTGGAGGAATAAAAGAAAAACAGAAGAGATAAACAGAAAGACAGAGATAGAGAGAGAGAGAGATAAAGCATCTGACAAGCAATTACCATACATTGGTCAATGTGCCCTCAAAAAGTTCAGAGTTTATTTGGGGGAAGGGGAACAAGCCAAGGAAATAAGCATTAATTAAATGCCTGCTATATGCCAGACACTGTGCTGAGCACTTTGTAAATATTCTCTCCTTTGACCCTCACAACAATCCTGCCAGGTAGCTGCTGCGATTATCCATACTCTATAGTTGAGGAAACTGAGGCAGGTGGGGATGAAGTGATAAGTGACTGTTCAGTCTTAGTCTTCTTTGCAGACTTTTTCCTGACTGGTCTTAGAGTCAGGAGACCTGAGTTTGGATTCTGCCTCAGACATTTATTAGTGGTTTGCCTCAGGCAATTTACTTAATCTGCCTCAGTTTCTTCATCTGTAAAATTAGGATGATGATGGAGAAGAAGATGATGATATAATAATGCTAGCAGCTACCACACAGAGTCACGAATTAACATATTTAAAGGGCTTTGCAAATTATAAAGTGCTTTATTATTATTGTTTATTGTGTCATGAAAAATCCATTAAGGAGCTAGCACGTAGAGGCAGGGATTGGTCAATAGTATCAAACAGTGGAGAGGTCAAGAAGGATGAGGACTGAAAAGACACCATCAGATTTGGCGATTAAGAGATTGCTGGCATCTTCAGAGAGAGCAGTTTCAGTTGGGTCTGAAGACAGATTGCCAAGGACTGAGAAATGAGCAACAGGAAATATAGTGGAGACACCTAGGGTAGATCGATTTTTCAGTTTATTACCATGTGACCTGGATTAATTCACTTCACAGCTAGGTCTTCATCTATACAATGAGAGTACTAACCTAGGAGGAACTCCAAGGTCCCTTCTAGCCCTAAATCTCTGATCCTATTATCCCCATCTTCTTGTTGATGATTCCAATATAGAACAGACCAGATGTGCAAAATTCTTCCACCTTCAACACACACACACACACACACACACACACACACACGTGTTCACTCCCTCATTCCTCCAAGCTGATGGTTTAGTTTTTGTCCCTTGTGGAATCCTTAGAGACATGTGTACCATATGAGGTTTGAACACCTGATAGTAATAGAATTAGAGTTAGCTAATCTACTAATTAGCTGGCTCCCTGTAATCACCCAGCCTTAAAAGTAAGTGGTCCTTCTCCAGTCTGTTTTCTCTCCACTCTCTCCTTGGCCCCACTCATCCTTTCATTTTCCCCCCTCATTCTCCTTTGACATCACCCCTACATTCCAATCTTATCGGGGTTGCTCATATAGGTAACTTCTGTGTTTCCCCTTAAGTAATTGGGCCACTTATGTCTGGCTGAAAAATTAGCTCTTTTCCCCTTATATCCCTCCCCTCTCCAACCAACCAATACACACACACACACACACACACACACACACATACACACACACACACACACACACACACACGCACATGCACACACCTGAAAAATAACAAATTATATGCTTCAATTTTTATCAATTTCTTTACACTCTCAGAAATGTTTCTAACTCTTGGCCTGCCTCACCTACATCTTATCTACCTCAGCATTTCTATGGCGCCTATCACACTGGTGGCCCAGGTGCTCAGACAGCTATTAGATTCCTTTTCTTCCTTGCCAAAGAAATTGTATATCTGCTGCTCATTTGTTTGGGGACGCATATTCATGACAACGAGCTTTTTACACACAGACATAGGCTCACATACACTTTTTTTTTAATCTCAGATATCAACAGGAGTTTTGCTAGTGACCAATTTCTGCTGTCATCCCCTTGGGAGTGATAAAACCACATGAAGAAAGCAAGTAAAAAGAGGAGAGTGAGACAAATTGAGGTTAAGTAGCATGTCCATAATCACACAGCTAGGAAATACCAGAGCTTGGCAGAGCCAAACTAGGGTAGGATGATTAGGGCTTGGTCTGCCAGGGGTGAAATTTAAAATGGTACTTGCTAACTAGAAGGCAGAAATAAATGAGTTTAGCATCTAGTTATCTAGAATAATTTGTGAAAATAGAAAGCCATTGGTGACCACACCTCAGGTAAATGCCTCTTGGGCCTAGCCACACCCTTCTCCCTCCCTTAGCAGAGGTCTTGTGTCCTAGGATTTCCTTCTGCACAGAGCCTTGTATTCCAAGGTCCTCTGACTTTCCCTAAAGTACATCCCTTCCTTGTGGGCATCTTTCATGCTGTTCAACCCAGACATTTCATGAAACTTGCCCCTGGGACCAGAATATTTACCTATGACTAGAGCTGGGCCTAGAACAGGGATGGGGAAACTGTGGCCTTCTAGGTCCTTGGATGTGGCCTTTTGACTGAATGCAAGTTTTACAGAACAAATTCTCTTATTAAGGGGGTTTGTTCTGTGAAGTTTGGATTAGGTCAAAGGGCCTCACTTGAGGACCTAGATGGCCACATGTTGCCTCAACATTGCAGGTTCCCCACCCCTGGCCTAGAACCTCTTCCATCCTCTTCCCACTTCTTCCCAAATTACATGCTTAGAGTAGAAATAAAAGTGATTCAACTAATAGATACTTCTTATACTGCTATTTTGGGGAATATGCTAGGAATTAAAAAATAAGATAATAGTTTTTTCCTCCTCAAGAGAATTGTAGTCTAATAAGTAGGAAAGACAACTAGATAGACAGATAGTTAGATAGATAGATAGATAATATAGTATAATATATAATATATCTTCTTCTGAGCCAGGTGGCCATTCAAAATATATATAATATATGTTTTAAATTTATATATAAAAATATTTTATATTTAAATTATATACATAATTTAAATATATATATAATATGGATGTATACATGTGTACGTGTATATACACATATATGTGTGTGTGTGTGTGTGTGTGTGTGTGTGTGTGTGTGTGTGTGTGTACATACATATTTTAATGGACCCTGGCCCAGAGGAAGATAACTATGGTACACTGGGAAAAATGATGTTTCTGGAGTTCTGGTTTTGAACTATGCTTTTTTTTTTTAGGCAATTGGGGTTAAGTGACTTGCCCAGGGTCACACAGCTAGTAAGTGTTAAGTGTTTGGTCTGAGGCCGGATTTGAACTCAGGTCCTCCTGAATCCAGGGCCAGTGCTCTATCCATGCGCCACCTAGCTGCTCCTCAAACTATGCTTTTGATGCTTGCCCTTTCATTTGGGGCAAGTCATTTCACTTCATTTGTAAAATGAGGAAGTTGAACTAAAACCAAGAACATTTTTGTGTGTGCCCCAGATCCCTCTGGCAATGTGGTGAAACCTGTAGACCCCTTCTTAGAATCATGTTTTAAAATATCTAAAATAAAATAATGGGATTACAAAAGAAACCAATTCTATTGAAATAGTTATCCAAATAGTCTTAAAAGCCAATTCATGGACCCTAGGTTAAGAACTTCAACAGTAAATGGTTTCTGAGGTCCCTTCCAGCTAAAAATCTACGACTCTATGGTCCTACAAATTTGAAGCCTTTTCTTTAAGGAGACTGAACCAAGAAGTAAGAACTCAAAAGCCGTAGCGAGAGAGAGGTGAACAAATGCAACTCAAAGCTCATTCTCCTTCTGGAAGATATAGAGATGGTGTTCCTAAAGACATACCGGGAAAGGAGTCAGCACATGCATGGAAGAAAGCAAGGATCCAAGACTTTTTGGAAGGACAACATATAGGTTTACATCTGCCTATTAAAGATGTGTTGGAAGAGACTTTAAAGAAAACAAATCCCAGGGCTCAAGCTGCTTGAGTGAGCTGCCAATGGGCCGTCAGAGCCAAGGCAAGCATTGGACCCTTGTTTTGAAGGTTCTTAGTGGAAAGGGATCTGGAGGCCTAAGGAATTAATTCATAACCTACACCTCTCCGTGTGCAGTCTGCTTGGCAGGAGCACTCTCGGAAGGTTTTGTCAACGGATGGTCCTGAGCTATCTAGGCTTCCTCTGAGGCCCAGACATACTTGAACCAGGTCACCAACACATTCAAGAGATAAGGCAAGGCTGCTGTCTTTTCAGGATTCTCTGAATGGTCCCACATGCTTCCACACAGATGATAACCATGGCGGCCCAATACACAAAGAAAAAAAATCAATTTCCCATTTACCTTTGGGGCTGGGCCACACTCTGTTTTAGAGCTGGGTCTATGTTCTACATTCTATCTCAACTGGCCTGGGCTAGATCCTTCTTTCTTCTACCTTCCCTTCTTTCTGCTCCTAAGGAAGTAATGTGGAATAGTAAAAAGAGATGTCTTTCAAGTCAGAGGAGAGACAAGGGGTCAAATCCCACCTCTGAACTTCATACTTGTATGACCCTGAGCAAATCCTTTCACCAGCTCTCTGGGATTCTATTCTTCCTCTATAAAGTGACAAGTTTGAACTACATGAGCTCTGAGGTCCCTTCCAGCTTGAAATGTATCTCCACGCTTAAAACAGAAAGGTTCAGAGAAAGAACTGATAGAGTCTGAATGCAGATCAAAGCAGACTATTTTCACTTGATTTTTTAAATTTTTTTTCCTTTTAGTTTCTTCTTTCACAACATGACTAATATGGAAATATCTTTTTTATGATTGCACATATATAACCTACATAAATTTGCTACCATTTTAGGGAGGGGGGAGGGGGAAAATTTGGAACTCAGTTTTTTAAATGAATGTTAAAAACTGTCTCTACATGTAATTGGGGAAAAAACCAAAATATTATTTAAAAACAGAAAGGGAAGGTAATTAAATAAGTATATAGTGCTTACTAGGGGCAGCTAGGTAGTGCAGTAGATAGAGTATAAGGGTTTGGAATCAGGAAGACTCATCTTCATGAGTTCAAAGCCAGCCTCAGCATTTACTTTGCTACCCTGGGCAAGTCACTTAACCCTGTTTGCCTCAGTTTCCTCATCTATAAAGCAAGCTGGAGAAGGAAATGGTAAACCACTCTAGTATCTTTGCCAAGAAAACCCCAAATGGGGTCATGAAGAGTCAGACATGACTGAAAAACAACTTAACTGAACATAGCGCTTACTATGTGCCAGTATATGAGCCAACAGATGGGTCTATTTAAGTAGTCTCTGAATCCCCCAGCACCTGACACAGTGCCCAACACATAACAAGCTCTTACTAAATGTTTGTTGATTGACATATGCATATACATATATGTACACATATATGTATATGTATAGGTATAGGTATAGGTATATGTATATGTATATGTATATATGTATATATGTATATGTATGTATATATACATATAATCTTCCTTCTCCTTCATGACCCACATTCAGCCAGTTTCCAAGTCTTGTCTATTTTATCTTTGACCTATCTCTCACATCCATGCCCTTCTCTCTACTGCCATGACCATCTCTCAAATATGGCAACTCCTCACCTCTCACCTGGACTGTTGTAATTGCTTCCTACCTGGAGGCTGCTAGAATAATAGCCTTAACCTGACTATCTCTCATCACTGATCAAAATATTGCCTTTTACTTAGAAGATAAATATAAAATCCTTACTTCAGCATTTAAGCACCTCAACAGTCTTGCTAAGGGGAATCTTAACCATTTGTGGTCATGGACTCCTTTGGCAATCTGGTGAAACTGATGGACTCCTCAAAAACTGTTTAGAATAATTGAAGAAAATGAAAAATTGAAGAAAAATTCCAATTAGAAGTTACAACATATCAAGGTCTATTTTTCCCCATTCAAGTTCACAGACTCCCCAAAATATATCCATGGATGCCTTAAGATGGGTCCATGGGCCCCCGGCTCAAAATCCTTGGTCTAATGGACACAGCCAATATGGTAGAGTGCAGGCATTAACTCAGTTGAACTTTCCCAACATTCACCTCCAAATAGCTTTAAAACTAATGCCTCATGTCTAATTCTGGAGAGGCAGAGCCAACAAAAGGTCAGAGTGAGACAAGGCAACTTGGGAAGTCAGCAGAAGTCTGTGAGACCATGATGGGTGCAGACCTGGAGTAGCCCTGGGTGTTTGCAGCAGCAACACCAGCAGTGAGATTTGCTGGTGACTGCGACAGCAGCAGCAGCTTTGGGAGCTCTTAACCCAGAGAAAGCAAGGGGGTCAGACAACAGGTCAGAAAGAGATTACAGGGGCCCCTTTGCTGGCATTGGGTACAGCTGGCACTGATTGGCAATTCTATTGCCCATACACACGTTCTGTGCTGCAGTTCCAGGGCAGAGGAGCTTGCTGCTGCAGAAGAGCATGGGACTTGGTCAGAGTTCCAGAGCCAAGAGGAGTGCTAGGGCTTGTGGATGCAGAGGAGCAGGGCCCTTCCCTAGGTAAAGACCAAAGCACAGGCCAGGAGAACAGTAACCACACCTTTCCCCAGGTCACACCACCTTGGAAGCACCAAAAACTTGCAGGCCTCCAAAATCAGTTCTGAAAATTGCAGCATGAGCAAAAGCCTAAAGTTTGATACAGTGCCTCCCCAGTCCCAGGTAAGCAGACATCAACTTTAACAGAAAACACAAAGTCAAGAAATAGGCTGGAAAAATGAGCAAACAACAACAAAAAAAAAGAACTTGACCATAAAAAGCTATAGTGGCAGGGAAACCAAGACACAAATTCAGAAGAAACAACAATATGAAAACAGTTACAAACAAAGCCTCTAAGAAAAATGCTAGTTGGATCCAATCCCAACAAGAATGCTTGGAAGAGATAAGCATGATTAAAGAAAAAATTGGGGAAAGAAATTAGAATGATACAAGAAAATTGTGAAAGGAAAATTAATAGCTTGGCAAAAGCAGCACAAAAAAAGACTGAAGAAAATAACACCTTAAAAACCAGAATTGACTTAACAATAAAAGAGGCACAAAAATTTACTGAAGAACTCCATAAAAAACCAAAATGGCCAAATGGAAAAGGAGGCACAAAAACTCATTAAAGAAAATAATTCCTTAAAAATTAGAACTGGGCAGGTGGAAGCTAATGACTCCACGAGACATCAAGAAACACTAAGACAAAGTCAAAAGAATGAAAAAAATAGAATAAAATGTGAAATATCTCATTGAAAAAAAACAACCAACCTGGAAAACAGTTTAAGGAGAGAGAATTTAAGAATTCTTGGACTAACTGAAAGCTGTGATCAAAAAAAAAAAAAGAACCCAGACATTTTATTTCAAGAAATTATAAAGGAAAATTGCCTCAATATCTTAGATCCAGAGAGTAAAATAGAAATTGAAAGAATCCATCAATCACCTGAAAGAAATTGCCAGAAGGAAACTCCAGAAATATTATTGCCAAATTCTAGAGCTCTCCGGTCAAGGAGAAAATATTGCAAGCAGCCAGGAAGAAACCATTCAAATACCATGGCACTATAGTCAGGATCACACAAGATCTAACAGCTCCCATGTTAAAGGACCAGAAGACTTGGAATATGATATTCTATAAGGTAAAGGAGCAAAGATTACAACCAATGTTAACTTATCCAGCAAAGCTCAGTATAATCCTTCAGGGAGAAAACAGATATTTAATGACTAGAGGACTTTTGAGCACTTCTGATGAAAAGACCAGAGCTGAATAGAAAATTTGACATTCAAACACAAAACTCAAGAGAAGCATAAAAAAGGTAAACATGAAAGGGAAATCATAAAAGACTCAATAAAGTTCAAGCGTTTACATTCCTATACGGGAATCATACATATACGATACATGCAACTAATAATAATTCTATCATTACTGGAACAGTTAAAAGGAATTCCTATAGACAAAGGGCATGAATGTGAGTCAATTATGTTGGGATGATCTCCAAAAAAAAAAAAATGAAGGGGTGAGGAAGAGGGATGCACCGAGAGAATGAGGAAGGGAGAGGTAGGAGAGGAAAATTTTCTCACGTAAAAGAGGTGTGCAAAGAACAGGTTATATAGTGGAGGGGGGAAATGAAAGATGGCAGGCTTTGCTTGAACCTGACTTTTATTGAAATTGGTTCAAAGAGGAAGTATATATAAGGAACTGAGTCAAATTTATAAAAATAAGAGCCACTCCCCAATTGATAAATGGTCAAAAAATATAAACAGTTTTCAGAAGAAGAAATCAAAGCTATCTATAGTCATATGAAAAAATACTCTAAATGACTATTGATTAAAGAAATGCACATTAAAACAAGTCTGATACCTCACACCTATCAGAAATGACAAATGCTAGAGTGGATGAAAGGAAAATGGATGCACTGATAAATTTTTGGTGGCATAGTGAACTAGTCCAT
The DNA here is from genome assembly GCF_003287225.1 of Phascolarctos cinereus. Taxonomy (NCBI): domain Eukaryota; kingdom Metazoa; phylum Chordata; class Mammalia; order Diprotodontia; family Phascolarctidae; genus Phascolarctos; species Phascolarctos cinereus. Next base: position 272,025,919 of record NW_027555514.1, on the reverse strand, counting down.
TCATTCTAGAGAACAATAAGAAACTATGTCCAAGGGCTATCAAACTGTGCATACCCTCTGACCCAGCAGTACTACTATTAGGCCCGTACCCCACAGACATAAAAAAAAGAAAAGGTCTTGTATGCACAAAAATATTTGTAGCAGCTCTTTTTGTGGTGGAAAAGAATTGGAAATTGATGGGATGCCCATCAGCTGGGGAATGGCTGAACAAGTTTTGGCCTATGACTGTGATGAAGTACTATTGTTCTATAAGAAAGGATGAGGGAAAGGGGGTGGAGACGAGATGGCAGAGCGAAAGCAGTGACTTGCTGGAGCTCTCCCCCAAACCCCTCCAAATACTCATAAAAATGGCTCTAAACAAATTCTGAAGCAGCAGGACCCACAAAAAGACAGAGTGAAACAAATTTCCAGCCCAAGACAACCTGGATGGTTGATCAGAAAGGTGTATGGCGCTGGGCTGGGAGCACAGCACAGCGCAGCGTGGGCGCACAGGCCGCAGCAAACCTGGAGCAGGCCTCAGAGGACTGAATCGCAGGCAGCTGTGGAGGTTTCCAGACTCTTCAATCCATGAATGCCAAAGACAAGTTAGAAGGTCAGTGGGAAAAGTCTGTTTCTGTCAGTGGTCAGAGAGGAAGGCGGGGTCTCAGCTCCATTCCCCAAGAGCCTGGGGGGGGGGCAGCTGCTTCCCGAGCTTCTGGCCCACAGACTGAGGGGGAATCCAGTGGCTGATCAGAGAGGGACTGCAGGGATCTCTTTGTCAGTGCTGAGGCAGGAATCTCTTGCTTTGCCCGTGCTTGGATCTGGGCCACAGTTCTGAGCAGCGGTGCTGGGGTGAGGAGGAGCGCTGGCGTGGTGGAGCTTGTAGTGGCTGTGGAGAGGAACCCCTCCTCACAGTTATGGGACAGAAAGGAATACTTGTGGTCACAGGCCAGGAAAGGAGTAAACACCTCGCCCCTTATCATACCACCTTGGAAGAACTGAAAATTTACAGGTCCCTACAAGTATCTCTGAAAACAGCTACACAAACCCCTGAAGCTTGGGACAGTACACTCTCCACATTGGAAGCAGACTCTTACCTTAACAAGGAGTTTAAAACTCAAGTAATTGGCTGGGATCATGAGCAAGCAGCGCAAAAAGAGTCAGACTATATTATCTTACTTTGGTGAAAAAGAAGATCAAAATATACAACCAGAAGAAGACAACAAAATCAAAGCTCCTACATCCAAAGCCTCCAAGAAAAAATATGAATCAGTCCCAGGCCTTGGAAGAGCTCAAAAGGGATTTTGAGAAGCAAGTAAGGGAAGTAGAGGAAAAACTGGGAAGAGAAATGAGAGTATGCAAGAAATCATGAAAAACAAGTCAACAGCTTGCTAAAGGAGACCCAAAAAAATACTGAAAAAATAACACCTTAAAAAAGCCTAACCCAAATGGGCAAAAGAGGTCCAAAAAGCCAATGAGGAGAAAAATGCCCTAAAAAAAAAATTGGCCAAATGGAAAAGGAAGTCCAAAAGATTACTGAAGAAAATACTTCCTTAAAAATTAGAATAGAGCAATTGGAAGATGACTTTATGAGAAATCAAGACACTGTAAAACAAATCCAAAAGAATGAAAAATTAGAAAACAATGTGAAATATCTCCTTGGAAAAACAACTGACCTGGAAAATAGATCCAGGAGAGAGTTTAAAAATTATTGGACTATCTGAAAGCCATGATCAAAAAAAGAGCCTAGACATCATCTTTCAAGAAATTATCAAGGAAAACTGCCCTGGTATATTAGAACCAGAGGGCAAAATAGAAATGGAAAGAATCCACAGATCTCCTCCTGAAAGAGATCCCCAAAGGAAAACTCCTAGGAATATTATAGCCAAATTCCAGAGTTCCCAGGTCAAGGAGAAAATATTACAAGCTGCCAGAAGGAAACAATTCAAGTACTGTGGAAACACAATCAGAATAACACAAGATTTAGCAGCTTCTACATTAAAGGACGCAGGGCATGGAATATAATATTCCAGAGGGCAAAGGAGATAGGATTACAACCAAGAATCACCTACCCAGCAAAACTGAGTATAATCCTTCAGGGGAAAAATGGTCATTCAGTGAAATAGAGGACTTTCAAGCATTCGTGATGAAAAGACCAGAGCTAAACAGAAAATTTGGCTTTCAAATACAGGACTCCAGTGGAACATGAAGAGGTAAACAGGAAAGAGAAATCATAAGAGACTTATTAAGATTGAACTGTTTACATTCCTGCATGGAAAGATGATATTTGTAACTCATGAACTTTGTCAGTATTAGGGTAGTTGAAGGAAAAAAATTGTATGTATGTATATATAGATAGATAGAGGGCACAGGGTGAGTTGAAGATTAAGGGGTCATATCTGGAGAATAAAATTAAGGGATGAGAGAGGATGATACTCGGAGAAGAAAGGGAGAGGTAGAATGGTAAATTATCTCACAAAAAAAAACAGAAAAGAAAAGTCTCTCACAGTGGAGGGGAAACAGGGGAAGGTGAGAGGGAATGAGGGAATCTTATTCTCATAGGATTTGGCTTAAGGAGAGAATAACATACACATTCAATTGGGTATGGAAATCTGTCTTACCCTACAGGAAAATAGGGGACAAGAGAGCAGGGGGAGATAGAGAGGAGGGCAGATTGGGAAAGAGGGTAATCAGAAGCAAATACTTCTGAGGAGGGACAGGGTCAAAAGAAAGAATAGAATAAATGGAGGGCAGGATAGGATTAAGGGAAATAGAGTTAGTTTTTCACAACATGTCTACTAAAGAAGTGTTTTGCATAACTGCACATGTATAACCTATATTGAGTTGCTTGCCTTTTCAATGAGGGTGGGTGGGGAGGGAGGAAGAGAGAAAATTTGGAACTCAAAGTTTTAAAAACACATGTTTTAAAAAAATGTTTTCACATGCAACTGGGAAATAAGAAATACAGGAAATGGGGTACAGAAGTCTATCCTGCTGTACAGGAAAATAGAAGGGGAAGGGGATAAGAGAAGGGAGGGGGAGAGATAGAAGAGAAGGCAGACCAGGGGAAGGGTATTCAGAATGCATGCCATCTTGGGGTGGGGGAGGGGTGAGAAATTTGGAGCTCAAAAACTTGTGGAAGTGAATATTGAAAACTAAAAATAAATTTATATTAAAAAAAAAGAAAGGATGAGGGGAGTGATTTCAGAAAGAAAACATGGTAACACCTATATGAACTGATGCAAAGGCAAGTGAAAAAACTGCGAGATCACTGTGCACAGTAACAGCAATGTTGTAATCATGATCAAGGGTAAAAGACTTGGCTATTCTGATTAATACAGTGATCCAAGACAATTCCAAAGGAGTCCTGATGCAAACTTGTTACCCACTTCCAGCAAGAGAACTGACGAATTTTGAGTGCAAACTGAAATATAATTTTCTTTTTTTTTTTTTTTGCAGTATTGCAAATATGGAAATATATTTTACATGATTTCACATGTATAATTGATATCATTTTGCTTGCCTTCCCAAGTGGGTGGGAGATGGTTGGGAGGGAGGCAGAGAATTTGCAACTCAAAATTTAAAAAGTATGACAAAATGAATAAATAATGTACTTTTTTTTAGAAAAATGAATCCTTTATCTAGCTTCAACCTACCTCTCCAACCTAATTTTTTTGTAACTATACTTTTCACACTCTGTCTTGGGATAGAGTACAGTACAGTAGAGAGAGCAGTAGACCTACAGTCAGGAAGCCCCAGGTTCAATATTTATCTCTTTTATAGCCACGGACAAGCCACCCATCCTTTCCAAGCCTCAGTTTCTTCACCTATAAAATGGGATAACAATATCTTTCATATCTACCTCTCCAAGTTGTCAGAAGCTCAAATGAAACAATGTGTATAAGGCTTTAGAGCCCTATATAAATAGCAGTCATTATTCCAGCCAAACTAGGCTAGAAGTTTCCTATTTCCTGATCGTGTCCCAGAGACCTATTTGCTAGACCTAGAACACACTCCATCTTTATTTGTTGAATTACTCCTCCCTCAAAGACAGATAATGTGGTGTAGTGGAAAGAGGTTGGCTCTGGGTCAGAAAGACACTTGGTTCCTCATTCTGTTGACCCATTCAGGCTGCGTGACCCAGGGCAAACCACTGGCCCTCTCAGTCAGTACTCTAGGGAGCTCTCCAAGACTGAAATATGCAGAAAAAGCATGAACCTCTTTGGGAGAGGAAGTTTCCCCATCTGTGAGTTCCCTAGATCAAAGGAATCACAGGACCAATCCCTACTGCCTAACTGTGTGGCAAGTCCTGTGGCTGGCTCTCTGTCATTTATGCCATGATACTTCTCTTGATGGTTTTAGGTCAGGCTAAGTGTTCTCAGGGGAAGTCATTGTATCGTCGTGCCAATTCTTAGCTGTACCAAGTAGATAGAATGCCAGACATACCAGCTGTTACTATACATAGCACTTATATCGGGGGCGTAGTAACTTCCAGCAGGGAATGATGGAATCATTTCTTGACCCTATTGTTTTGATATCTTCCTCAGTACAGTAATAAAAATTAGCTGCATATATCTTTTGCCTATTTCGAGAATAGCCAGTGTCCTTACATGTCTCCATCTGTCAGGGCTGAAGCCAGACAAGTTACTCATCCATCCCAGTGGGTTTGTTTCTCTTCTCACCATGGAACTGACATCCTGATCAAAGATGGTCAAAGATTCTGTCCCATCAAGACTCCTGTAAATCATTCTAGCTAGAGACGTTTCGTCTCTCCTATAGTGTTAATTAAACAGAGGGAGAGAGAAGAGAATAAATCGTTTGCGTACCAGGTGCTGAGCTAAGTGCTTCCCAAATACTCAACAAAACTTGAATTGGGAGATATCATCAATGTTCCAAGATAAGCATTTGTGTGATCCAGAAGCATTTAAGTGCCTACTATGTGCCAGGTACTATATTGTTGTTCTTTAGTTATTTTGCTGTCGTGTCCCTGACCCTGTTTGGGATTTTCTTGGCAAAGGTATTGGAGTGCCATTTCCTTTCCCAGCTCATTTAACAGATGATGGAACTGAGACAAAAAGGGTTAAATGACTTGCTTGTAATAGCCTGAGGCCAGATTTGAACTCGGGAAAATGAGTATTTCTGATTCCAAACCCAGTGCTCTATCCACTGTACCACCTAGCTGCCCTTACTAGAGATATAATTAATAATAATAACAATAATAATGATAACAACAACTAGCATTTATGTAGAACTTTAAGATTTACAAAGTATTTTACCTATGTGATCTCATTTGGTCTTTGCAACAACGCTGGGCAGGGGGTCGGGGAGAGTGGGGGGAGAGAAGTGCTATTATTATCTTCATTTTACAGTTGAGCAAAGAGAAGTTAAGTGAGTTGTCCAGAGTCACATTGCTAGTGTCTGAGGCAGAATTTGAACTCGGTTCTTCCTAACTTCAAGAACAGCATTCTATCCGCTGCACTACCTAACTGCCCTAAGATAAAGCAAAATCATCCTTGCCCATCACTGGGGCTACGAGGACCCAGGATAACGTCTGGGTACCCTCACTACATGTTTAGTAAGTATCATGTACCTGGCAGGGAAGGGGAAATGGGACAAGCATTTATTAAGCACCTACTCTATGGCAGGCACCATGCTAGGTGCTTTATAAATATCTCATTGGATCCATCCTGTGAGGTGGGTGCTGTTATGAGCTCTATTTTATCATTGAGGAAACTGAGGCAGACAGATTTGCTCACCCAGCTAGTAAGTGTCTGAGACTGGACCTGAACTAAGATCTTCCTGATTTCAGGTCCTTGTGCTCTATTGACTGTACCACATAGCTACCGACCAGGTACAAAGCCAGAAATAAAACGGGCTGCTTTCAAGGAATACCTATTAGTGCCATTTATGTCAACGTTAAAAAGAAATTCCTAGAAAATCATGAAAACATTCTAAAGAAAATATATAAAAACATTAAAAAGAAAATCCCTAGAAATTCCTGCCTAGTTTCTCTATTGTATTTGAACAGGGCCAGAGGTCTGTTGGGGGCTGGGGAAATTTCACCCTTGAGAGCTCTAAAGCTAGAAAGAACCTAAGAGATCATGCCTGTCATGTGACTTAGAGGGAAAAGGTGGCAAGGGGCACCCAAGGACCCAAGGTTGAATACCACCCTGCCACTTCCTACTGATGTGACCCTGGACAAGTCATTTCACTTCTTGGCTTCAGGTTCTTCATTTATAAAATGAGGAGGGGGTGAACTAGATGATCTGCCACATTCTCTTCTGGTTCTAGATCATTGGTGTCATGATCTAGTCCAGCTACTCCATTTCACAGTTGAGGAAACTGAGGCCCAGAGAAGGTATTCTCCTCTGTCCACAAAAAATACTCAAAACACTCTTTACATCTGCTTTTCTGTTCCTATATATGTGTGTTTGTGTCTGTGCAAACGCATTGATATCTATCTATCTATCTATATACATACAGGTATATGTACACATACATATATGTGTATATATGGGAGTATGTATGTATATTTCTCTTGGTTAAACATACGTTTCTTGAGGATAGAAAGTAGTTTGGTTTTGTCTTTATATCACTCCTCCCCAAACCTAGCATAGTGCTCAGAACATACTAGTTGCTTAATTAATGGTTGAATTGAATTGAACAGTTTGTCCTATACTCTATAAGTAGTAAGTGGCAGATTCAGTAGCTCAATTCAAATCCAAGTCTGCTCCCTCTTGGCCAGGGGTTAGTTCTTAATCATTTTTTGTATCATGGATTTATTTGGCAATCTGCTGAAGCCTATGGGTCCCTTCTCAGAATAATGTTTTAAATTATATACCATAAAATGCAGAGGATTACAAAGGAAACAAATTATTTTTTAATACATTTTGTAAAAATAAAAAGCGTTTTTGTAAATCAAGCTTACAGGAGCCCCAGGTTTAGAACCCCTGGACACACAGTATTCTACTCTTACCACCTTGTCTCTAGTATTAGGGACTTGGCTTGTCTCCTAATTTGAATAATCACTAGTGAGATGGTTTGAGGAAGGAGGTCCAGGGGTTCGTTACAACTTCCCTTCAGACTGCTGGAGAATTTCAGAAACCCAAGTAGGGAAGGATTGGGTGTTTCCAAATGGTAAAACTAGTCTGAACAATTGTGAGTGTGCCCACAACTGCTCCCCACCCCCCACCCCATCCCGGGTGTCTGTCAGTAGCTGCACTCAAAGCAAATGGATACTTCTCATGGAAGGGGAGAGAAGAGGGAATGGGCAGGTGGGGGTCTTGGAAACCTACCCCTGACTCAACCACTTTGGGGGTCCCTGAGGCCACCCAAAGAGTTTCCCTAGAGTTCACACTGCGGAGATAGTGGGAACTCAATGGTCAACATTTGTCCATGGGTGCCTTGACCACAGGTGCCCTAACGGACTTGAGGCCCATGGCTTACTGCCTTGTATTCCAGGAAATTTGAAGGCCCCCTGGGCTCAGCCAACTTTGGACATAAGTGTCCCAAAATCAGCAAATAAATTCTGAAAGGGGGCCAAGGCAACAGCAACCACTTCTGAGAATGTAATGGGATAAAAAAGGAATGTACACAGTGATTTACCAACTCTCCTTTCTGCAAGAGGTTGGCCTGAAACTGAACTGAAAATCCAGCTTAGAGAATTTTAATATTATAGTTACGGAAAGAGGCTGCTTGGGTTACTAGACAGAGAGATGGTCTCAGGTCTAGAAGACCAGGGGTCGAGTCCAACCTCTAACACATGGTGGATGTGTGACCTTGGGTAAGTCACAAGTCACTTAAATTTTGACTGAAGGGGAGCTATCTGAGACTCTATTTGCAGAAAAAGTTCTGATCTTCATTGATAAAAGGGAGTTCCTGCCTGGGAACTTCTTGAAATCACAGGCCCAGTGTGTATGTTGAGGGTGGGGGGAGACAGAGAGACAGATATAAAAAGACAGAGAGAGAGAAATCACGGACTCAGGAGAAAGACAGAGACAGAGAAAAACCAAGATAGAAACAAAGAAATCACAGGCTCAGTAAATATATGTGTATGTGTGTGTGTGTGTGTGTGTGTGTGTGTGTGTGTGTGTGTGTGTGTGTAGAGAGAGAGATCTATATATTCTACAGATATATCTATAAATATAGATCTCTTTCTCTCTCTATGTATATACATATCTATGTATGTATGCATAAAATAAGTCCAAGGTAAATTAGGGGAGTTAGACTTTGGAAGTTGGGAGACCAGTAAAGAATGAAATCTTGTTAAGCTACAAAGACTGCAAAGACATGTCCAGTGGAAAGATGGTATCATGGCAACAAACATGAACTTGCACAGACTTCAGGAGGTAGTGGAGAATAGAAGGGCCTGGTGTGCTATGGTCATTGGGTCACAAAGAGCTGGACACAACTGGACAACTAAAAAACAGCAAGGGTAGACTGTACATCTGTCTGCCCAAGGCCCAGCCTAGCTAAGTCCAGAGAAGTTTAAAATTCAGGGCAATGAATTTTTTTTTTACCTATAACAGCTCTCAAGGACCACCTTCCAAAGCTGGACTGTTCTGAGCAGCATCCATGAAGAGGGAACCCATACCACTCAAATCACTGATCCTTGACATAAGGAAATAAAGAGCTAGATAATGACCCCAATTTTCCACTTCTAATTTCATTATTTGTTATTGTTGAGTCATTTTTCAGTCATGTCTGGCTCATTTGGGGTTTTCTTGGCAGAGCTACTGGAGTGGTTTTGCCATTTCCTTGTCCAGCTCATTTTGCAGGTGAGGAAACTGAGGGAAACGGGGTTAAGTGACTTGCCCAGGGTCACACAGCTTGTAAGTGTCTTACTCCATTAGGTTGACTGAAACATAAATGGAGTGCTTCACCTCCAACACATAATAACTCAGGAAGGTCAATTCCAATAAAAGAGCTAATAGACGATATTTGAAGAGAAGAGAGGCCTTCCTTCATGCTTTCCAACTCTCTAGCCATGTGAAAAAAAAATAATAAACAGGGAAAGAAAAGATGACTTTTAAAAATCAGGCATGTTTTCATTAGGGTGGGGAGCTTCAAGTAGGAAACTTTCTTTACCACTACCCATGGACACCCTCTCAGAAATACATTCTTAGAGAGTTTCCTGGGGCACTGGGATGTTAAGGGACCTACCCAGGGTCACATAGCCCATAGGTGGCACAACCCAGATGTCCTGGTTCCCAGGCGAACTTTTTCTCCACTCCCCTATACTGCTTCTCAGAGATGGCACTACAAGAATGTTATTTCCTAGCCACCTTTAAAGCTCTAGAGTCCTACTTCTCATAGGATTGTAGATACAGAGTTGGATAGATTGTTGGAGAGGCAACAGAAAACCCTGCCCTTAAAGTCAGAGAGTTCTGAGTTCAAATCCATCTCTGACTATAAAAACTAATAAAAGCTCTGTAAGCCCGGGCAAGTGATTTAATTTCTGAGTCTCCCTTTCTTCATCTGTAAAATGGGGATCATAATAGCACCTACCTGATGGGGTGACATGAACATTAAATGAGATCATGCATGTAAAGGCCTTTGTTTGACTTTTCAGCTGTTACTAGCAGAAATTCATTTTATTATTTTGGGGGGAGGCAACTGGGGTTAAGTGACTTGCCCAGGGTCAAACGGCTAGTAAGTATCTGAGGCCATGTTGAACTCAGGTCTGCCTGACTCCAGGGCTGGTGCTCTATCCACTACACCACCTAGCTGCCCCTAAAATAATTCATTTTAAAAGTCATAAGATCTAGAGGAGGAAGGGACCATAGAGCTCACCGAGGCCAGCCCCCTCCCTTTATAAATGAGGAAACTGAGGCCCAGAGGAGGGGACTGACTTGTCTAGCACACAAGTCACAAATGGCAGTGTCAGCATTTGTAACCACATCCTCAGATACCAGAAGTCAGTCCCCTCAAATCCAAAGCAGATTGCCTGCATGTTTTGTTTTGTTTAGTTTTGAAGGGAGAAGAGGGGAGGATCCAGCTCTTCGATCCCATTGGTACACAGAGAAAACTCCCTCTACTATTGCAGGTCAGCACTTTGTCTAAGACTTATAGTCTTAGCAAGCTGCCCGGGGCACTGAAGGTGAAGGGACTTGCCCAGGGTCATACAGCCAGAATGTGTCAGAGGAAAAGTTGAAGCCAAATCCTTCTGACTCAAAGGCCAGTTTTCTATCCATTACACTGCTTCCCTAAAGCTCATTATATCTAGACTAATAGTACCAATATGTCTTTAGAGATCTCAGTAGTGAACTTGGTCCCTTGCATTTGAGGAAAGAAAGGAATCCAAAAATGAATGAAGATTGCTCTCTACAAAGTGCGTAATGAAAGACCTGGCCCTCCTAAATTGAGGACTCAAAATCCCACTGCTCCTAGAGGAAGCCAAAGCAACCAAGGGACAAGATTAATGGAATTTCCATAGAACAGATGATCCTACCACGAAATGACATCAGCCCCAGAACAGTAAGAAAGAAAGCCAATTAAGTCAACTGTCCTCTGTCTCCTGGGTCGTCCATTCATCTAACACTGGAAGGCAAGCTTCCAAAGCACCAGGAACATGCATCACCCATTAACCATTGTGCAACCACTTGGGCGTCAAGCCATCCAAATTACTTGACCTTTTCATTTCTTCACACTTTGGCTCCCCTCGGAAGACACCCATGCACACAATCCACATGAATGCTAATGCATTCCAAAGATATAAGTTGTTATCATTCCTTTGGAACAAAGTATATCCTACCACCAGAGGCTGAGGATCTCCCCATTCAATGGACAAAGAAGATCATAACCAAATTCCGAGATCAATAATTGTGTCAATGACTCTACAATAATTTTAGAGCCATCTTTGCCTTTAATTAGCATATCTTAACTGTTATATATTGTTTTGTACAGGACTCCAACTAATTCTTATATGAAAATGATCATGGACCCAGAGCTGAATCAGATCTCAGAGATCATCTAATCCAACAACTCTCACTTGGCAGATGAGGAAACTGAGGCCTTGAGGGGCTAAGTGACTTGCCCAAGGTCATACAGATAGTAAACCATTAAAGGCAGGATTTGAACTCAGGCCCTCTGCCTTCCTAACCAATCCTTCCCCTTCCTCCAGGGCCATACTGGTTCTGGATTTTTTTCTCAACTCGATTATAATCTCCCAAAAGGCAAGAATGGGGCCTCATGATTCTTTGGCATCCTCTGTCACAAAGTGTTGGGTTCCTAACCAGTCTTACAGAATTTATGAATTAGGCATACTAGAAAAAACACTGGATTAGAAGTCAAAAACCCAGGGTTCTAATGATGACTCTGCTACTGGTTGGTTGTACTGGTTGTTGTTGAGTGATTTCAGTCATATCCAACTCTTCATGACTCCATTCAGGGTTCTCTTGGTTCGACATTTCCTTCTCCAGCTCATTTTTACAGGTGAGGAAACGGAGGCAAACAGAGTGAAGTGACTTGCCTAGGGTCACACAGCTGGTAAGCATCTGAAGTTGGATTTGAACTCAGGAACATGAGTCTTCCTGATGCTAGCCCAGCACTCCGGGCCCAACTAGTTGTATGGCTTTATGCAAATCCCTTTGCCACTGTAAGGACTCAGTTTCCTCATCTATAAAATTGGCTGCTTAGTCTAGGTCAGGTATTCTACCGTATTAGACTCCCTTGTATCTATTCTATATCTACTTAAATATGTTCATTGGGGTGCTTCCCCAAGAGAATGTAGGCTCTCTGAGGGCAAGGATGGTTCCATTTTTTCCTTTGCATTCTTAGCATTGAAGACAGTTCCCAACATACAGGTGCTTAATAAATAACTGTCGATCGATTGATAGATTATTAGTCCCTTGAGGTCAGGACAGTGTCTTTCCTGTACAATTTTCATTGGCTTGAATATAGCAGGTACTCAATAAAGGTTACTTTACTTTACTCGAAATGAAATTAATTGAAGTTCAGTAACCCAAAGCTAGACTACTAGATACAATGCTGGCATTAGAACCAGCTAGGTCTGGGCTCAAATCCCATTTCAGATACATACTGGCTGTGTTACTGAGGGCCAGTCATTTCACTTCTCTGGGCCTCAGTTTCCCTATATGCAAAATGAATAGGTTAGATTTAATGTCTTGGGTCTCTTTCAGCTCCAAACCTATGATCTTCTTATTAAATTGAATTGAATTCAATGCCAGCTCTTAAATTCGGTGATTCTGACTTTGATCTGACTGTTAGGATTGACTTGACTGGCTAAGTCAGATTTTTTTGGTTTGTTTGTTTGTTTTTTTAAACAGCAAGTTAATGAAAAAGCAGACTAGATTATTATGTGACTTACCTGAGCATGGTCATACTCAATGAGGAATCTCAGCCCAGCCCCACAGGTTTCCTGAGGAGGAGAGTATCTGCTCCACAGTACCTTCTCCCATCATTAAGCAAGGAACAAGAAATCAATTCTGCCTTTGGGTCGGGAAGTAAGAGAGTGACCACGGAACAAGGCTGGCTCCTCTGTTTTGAAAACCTGATATTCACCATGTATCATTTTGGTCAAAGTTGGCCCTTTTCCCCAACATGAGCACTAGCATTACAGTTCTAAAGTGGACCCACAAGGTCACTGAACCAATGAGCAAATCAAAATGGCTTGTTATCGGTGTGCCTCATGGCACACATCCCAGGCAACTGTGCAGGGGGCTATATGGAGCAAGCAGCTCGAGTGATGATGAAGGGGCCAAGAGAAACAAACGAGCCTTTATTTGGGGTTATATGAAATGAAACCATGTCAAAGACATAAATCACTGGGGGGGGGGGGGAAGAGTTCAAATCCAAGGTAAACCAGCACTGAAAGCTCTCTGTCTGGAAGCCTTGCCCTTTAGTAGACTTGGATTTACCCAAGGTCAACCCAAGGTCAGGGTCAGAGGCAGGGCTTAGAATAGAACCCTCCAAAGACTGCTCAGAACTTTGAAAGCTAGCATTACACCCCAACAAAAAACAATCAAAGCATCCATTATGTGTCAGCCTGAACTCCAATGGAGGAGGTTACAGAGAGGAAAATTGTAATTTAATGTAAAGAAAAACTTCCTAACAATTGTGTTGTTCAGTAGTCTAGTCACTAACTACTCTTCTTGACCCCGTGGACTTGTCCATGGGGTTTTCTTGGCAAGGATACTAGAATGCTTTGCCATTTCCTTTTCCAGTGGAACCCCCTTTTCCAGATGAGGAACTGAGGCAGAAAGGGTTAAATGACTTGCCCAGGGTCAATTAGAACTATCCAAAAGTGGAATAAGCTGCTCCAGTCAGTTAATGAACATTTGTTAAGGACCAACTATGTGGCAGGCATTGTGCTAAGTGCTAGGGATGCAAAAAAAGGCAAAAAACAGTCCCTGTTCCCGAGGAGCTCACAGTCTAATATATTCTCCTTCATCAGAAGTCTTCTTCTCTGGTAAATGGATGTCCATTTACTATAAATTTTATGGGGGGGATTCTTGTTCAGGTACAGGTAGGACCAGATGGTCTCTGAGGTTCCTTCTCACTCTGAGATTCTAGGATGTCATGATTTCATCCTTGTCCCTACTTAGAATTTGCACTTAATGAAGGCATTTTCTTCACCAATGCAGTTTGTGATCCATTAAAGCATTGGGCTTGGAGTCAGGAAGACTTAAGTTCAAATCATTATTCAGAAATTGATCAGCTATGTGACTGTCGCTAAGTCACCTCTCTGTGTCTGAGTTTCCTCAACTATAAAATAACGGCATTAGTCTCAGTGGCCTCTGAGGATTGTTTTAGCTCTAAATTTAAGATCAGATGACCCATCTTTGCTTTCTTATGTCCACATTCTCCTAGAATTCTTCCACAGAGGGCTCACCCCATGTATTGGGGACCTTCCTCTAGCTTTCATTATTACAAGGGTGTTAGCTTTTACTACAAGATTGTCCTGACTCCTTTTCTAGTCATTCATGTCTTTGATGATATAATATGATATGATGATATGCTTCTCCAATGTTATTTGTTATTAATAATAAGTTGTATCCAATTTATATCCTCCATGTGGCTATCCATTGCCCTTTGAGTAGTAATATATTTTTTTGATTCTTCAAAGATATGGTTTTCCATGATGGACAGCCACATGACATTACCAGAAGAAGACTATTCGCATCAAAAATGGATTTCTGTTTCAGGGAGAACCTTGGGACCATAGAAAGCCCTGCCCAGTTTCCTAAATTAAATCCAATCCACACTTTGCCTTTTGTGGTCCACTTTATTGGCTACATAAAATTTTCATCCAAGATATATATGCTGATGCACCACCTCTATGGGTTGTCCATCTAACATTGTGTAATAGTCTGAACAATAAGAATTCTTCATTGATTTAGTTTTTTTCTTTGTGGATTATTAGACCAAAATCTTTTCCATGATAGCAGATTTCATTCTATATGGAAATTCAAGAAACAACTTCTTATAAAGCACTTACTCTTACCTTCCCACTGTCGATTATTTCTAATTTATCCTATATGTACCTTGTTTATACATAATTATTTGCATGTCTCTCCCTCCCCCAAACCCTACACCCTTTAGATCCTCAAGAGTGTTGTTTCAGTCATGTCTGACTCTTCATGACCCCACTTGGTGTTTTCTTGGCAAAGATATGGGAGTGGTTTGTCATTTCCTTCTCCAGCTCATTTTACAGATGAAAAAACTGGGGCAAACAGGGCTAAATGACTTTTATCATTATGGATAGTAATGTCTGAAGCCAGATTTGAGCTCATGAAGAGGAGTCTTCCTGACCATAGGCCTTTACCTTTCTCTGTATCCCCAGTCCTTAGCACAGTAGTTGGCATCTAATAGGAGCTTAATAAATATTTATGACTGAAGAACTACTCAGGGTAAAGTGTTAGGGGTGGGGAGGGGATGCAAAACCAAAACTAAAACATTCCCTTCCCTGAGGAAGCTTACATTTTACTGAATTCTCTAGTCTGCCACTGGATGAATGAATAATTAAATGAAAAAGCATTTATTAAGTGCTTACAAAACACAAAGCATTATGCTCAGTGTTAGGGACACATAGAAAAGCAAGACACTGGCCAGAGATCTAACACAATGTTATTATTCCAATAAATCAATCAATCTCTGTTTATTGAGGATCTGTTATGTAGACATTGTGCTAAGCACCACAACAGACACAAAGAAATAGGAGATGTCATCCCTGCCCTCAAGAAGGTTATAAACTAGTAAGTAACATGAGGAAAATGCACAGGAAAGAATAACTAATAATGCAAGACAGTATGAGTATACAGACAAGTGATGTAACTCGGGGGAGACATGTTTCTGACTGGAGTGGTGAGCAGAGTCTATAGGGAAAGAGTAGGATTTGAACGAGGCTTTGAAACATGGGTAGGATTTTGGTAAATGGTAGAGTTGGAGAGAGTGGAGTACAGGTAAGGACAATGGCATGAGCAAAAGCTTGGAGGTGATGATGTTTATGAGATATTCTGGAGACAGCCAATAGACTTTAACATGGGCAGACTGGACTGATATGAAACATGAACTTTTAACTAAGAATCAAAACAGATTTCTGAGTAACAATGAGGAAATCACATTTATTCCCATGTCCAGACATCTTCCTAGTGTTGCATAAAGCTAATGAGCTGCAGAAGATGTGGCTTAAAGGAAAAAAAAAGACCTTGGAAGGCATCCATATCACATGAACCCTGATAGCCTTGACCCAGGCTATCGTAGTCCCATGACCCTTTGGGGCAGCTCACAGGAGCTTATATTATCACTAATTTATCCAAAGGGTGGAAAAGATGCTTTATCACAAAAAGGAACTTGAAAAGACTGATTAAGTATTTGGTGGTCAGTAAAGAAAATATTGTGACAAATAATTATTTTATCGTTGTTGTTATTATACCAAAAACTTAACACTGACAACAAGAACCATTCAGCCAAAAGTTGATCCAAATCTGGAGTATATCCAAGAAAAGCCTTAATTCTGAACAATTTTCATCCCAATAAGAGAAGAAATACATAGACACACACACACACACACACACACACACGTGTGTGTGTGGGTGTGGGTGTGTAGGGGGAGAAAGAGAGGTTAGAGACAGAGAAATAGAAAAAGAAGTGAGACAGAGACAAAGCGACAGAGATAGAAAGAGAGACATAGACACAAAGAGACAGAAAAAGAAAGGGAGATAGAGACAAAGATAGATATCAGAGATAGACAGAGACAGGAGTTATCCCAACCTTATCAAAGAAAGAGGAATACTGTGATTTCCACCCCCAATCAATTATGTTAATAATAATGAACCAAAAAAATAGTCTAAACTGTTAACTTTGGCTTTGCTCTGTGAGTGCATGCAAGTGTGAGTGCCTGTGTGTGTGTGTGTGTGTGTGTGTGTGTGTGTGTGTGTGCATGTAGAGGCATTGCACAACAAACTGAATCCTGGAATTAGAATCAAGATGACCTGAGTTTCCATACTGGTACTTACCCTGTGTGATTGTGGGTAAATCACCCTAAGCCTCAGACCACACCCTAATACTTAATCTAAAAATATATAGATAGATGGCATCTGTATTGGTGAAGGGCATTTCCAGTACAATGAAATTACAATCTTGGGTTCAATCAATGAACAAACATTTATTAAATGACTACTGGGTACCAAGTACCACGCTGGGCACTGGGGATATATGAAAACACAATATAAAGCAGCCCCTGCTCTTGCAGAGCTCAAGGTCCATTTGTTGGGGGATTATCAGTATAAATGGGTAGATCCATCCATGAAGGGCAGTATGGCAGAGAAGACAGAAAGCTGGCTTTGGACTCAAGGATGCCTGAGTTCCAACTCCTTCTTGGTCACACCCTATCTATGTGTCCCTGGGCAAGCAACACTCTAAGACTAAGTTGTAGGATAATTATTGGATCTGCATTAGTTGAGAGAGTTCTTTCACTAGGAGTTCCTTACACTAGGGAAATCACAGGTCCAGGTAAAATAATACCTCTCCCTGGAGCCTTACACGTATATGCGTTGCATTGTGCATATAAACTCACACTCTTAGTAGAATGAATACTTCACGTACGTATTTGTATGTAGTCACTGTGGGCATTAGATGGGTTTGGCAGATCTCATGCATCAAATCACCTAAGATTTTCTGTCTTTTCCTGGAATCTTCATCTTTATCACTGTTCCAAATGTAAGTCATAGATCTCCTCCCCAATTTGTTTCATATAAAAGCTAAGTTCTGCCTGAAACTTATGCTATTTTTCAGGGAAAGTATGTGTGTGTGTTTGAGTGTTTGTGTGTGTGTGTGTATTTCAAAGAAATCTCATTTTGTGAATTGGTAAGGATGTGAATAATACGATTTATATTCATTTAAGGTCATAGGACCATAGATTTAGAGCTGGAAGGTGATTTAGAGGTCCTCAAGTTCATCTTATGATTTTACAAATGATGAAACTGAGGCAAACAGAGGTTAAGTAACTTGTCCAGGATCCCACAGTTGCTAAGTGTCTAAAGCAGGATTTGAACTCAGATCTCTCTGACTCTAGAGTCCAGAGCTCTAATCACTGTGCCACCTGGCTACCCCTTTTCACCAGTTTTGGAAACCTTCCTACTTTAAGACTAAACCAAAGAAGCGTTGATGACCAGGCTTTCTAAATAGTTTTATTAAAGATGACATTGTACAATTTTTTTTTTAGTGAAATCCACTCTTTTAGGGGAGGCTGGAAGTTGAGCCTTATAAGCCTCATGCACAGAATTGCCCATGAGAATCTGAGCTCCACAAACTCTATTCAACCCTTTGTAGAACACACACCCTTTCTTTTATTGCAAGATTGAAACTTTCCATCTGATCTTGTCTTCTTCTTCTTTAGGTTGGTTCTTGGTTCTGATCTAGAAACTGCTTCCCACCTCTGGCTCCTTGGCCCAGAGCCCAGGAATCCCAACCACCATCTTTGATATGACAAGTCTGGATCTTTCCTGAATGGAATCTGCCTGCCATGCCCTCCCTCCTCATTTATAATGATTTCATCCTGCTCTGTGGAAGACTCTCAGCCCCTGACTTTGACAAAATCTCATCCCCAGCCCCATCCCAGGCAGTGCTGGGCCAAAAAGAAAAGTATAGCAAAAGCAATTGGTCTAACATAATGGATGAAAAATGCCATTGGGGGAAAGGGAGTAGAAAAGGGCCACCTCAGGGTTTGCCAGCATACCCAACCCATGATATGTATGTCTATGAAAAATACATATCGCTTGGTCAGTTCTAAGATTTAGATCTGAAAAATACCTAAGAGACGAATACCTTCACTTTTCAGATGAGGAAACTGGGACAGACAGATTAAAGGCTTTGCCCAGGTCACACAAGGTGTTGATGCTACTAAAATACAAATACATCATTTGATTTTCTAGTGCTCATATTTCTTCTTCTTCTTCTTCTTCTTCTTCTCTTCTTCTTCTTCTTCTTCTTCTTCTTCTTCTTCTTCTTCTTCTTCTTCTTCTTCTCCTTCTTCTCCTTCTTATTATTCCTCCTCCTCCTCCTCCTCCTCTTCCTCCTTCTTCTTCTTCCTCTCTCCTTTAGATGGCAAGCAATCAGATATGGGTTATACATGTGCAATTATATAAAACATTTCCATATTAGTTGTTTTGCACAAGAAGACTAAAAGGAAAAAATGAAATGAATGAATGGAAGAAAGAGAAAAATGGCATATGTATTCAATACATATGTATGTATTCAATCAATATCAGCTCTTTCTCTGGAGGTGGATAGTATGCTTCATCAGTAGTCCTTCGGGATTGTCTTGGACCATTTTATTGCTGAGAACAGCTAAATCATTCATAGTTCTTCATTGAAAAATATTGCTATCACTACGTACAATGTTCTCTTGGTTCTGTTCACTTCACTATGCATCAGTTCACTTAAGTCTTTCTATTTTTTTTCTGAAATCATCCTGCTCATCATTTCTTTGTTTTTGTTTTTAGGTTTTTTTTGGGCTGGGCAATGGGGTTAAGTGACTTGCCCAGGGTCACACAGCTAGTAAGTGTTATGTGTCTGAGGCTGGATTTGAACTCAGGTCTTGTTGAATCCAGAGCCAGTGCTCTATCCACTGTGCCACCTAGCTGCCCCTGCTTGTCATTTCTTAGAGCACAATAATATTCCATTACAATCATATCCCATGGCTTATTTAGCCATTCCTCAATTTATGGGCATCCCTTTGCTTTCCAATTCTTAGCCACCACAAAAAGAGCCATAAATATTTTTGTTCAGATAGGTCCTTTTCCCTTTTTTTATTTCTTTGGGATATAGACTTAGTAGTGGTATTGCTGGATCAAAGGGCATGCACAGTTTTATAGCCCTTCGGTCATAGTTCCAAAATGTTCTCCAAAAAGGTTGGATTAGTTCACAACTCCACCAACACTACATTAGTGTCCCAGTGTTTTCCCACATCCCCTTCAACATCCAATATTTTCCTTTTTTTACATATTAGCCAATCTGCTAGGTATGAAGTGGTAGCTCAGAGGTGTTTTAATTTGATTTAACTTGATGTAATTGATCTCTGATCAATAGTGATTTGCAGCATTTTTCATATGACTATAGATAGCTTTGATTTCATTGTCTGAAAACTGCCCATTCATATCTTTTGACCATTTGTCAGTTGGGGAATGACTTGTATTTTTATAAATTAGACTCCATTCTCTACATATTTGAGAAATGACACCTTTATCAGAGACACTTATTGCAAACATTTTTTCCCAGTTTTCTGCTTTCCTTATAATTTTGCTTGCATTTGTTTTGTGTGTGCAAAATCTTTTTAATTTTATATAATTAAAATTATCTATTTTATATTTTATAATGTTCTCTAGCTCTTCTTTGGTCCAAAATTCTTTCCTTATCTGTAAATCTGACAAATAAACCATTAGATGCTCTTTTAATTTGCTTACAGTATCACCCTTTCTGGGTAAATCATGCCCCCGTTTTGACCTTATTTTGGTATATGGTGTGAGATGTTGATCTATACCTAGTTTCTGCCATACTGTTTTTAAGTTTTCCCAACAGTTTTTGTCAAATAATGAGTTTTTGTTCCAAAAGCTTAGATCTTTGGGTTTATCATACACTAGATTACTGTGGTCATTTACTATAGTGTAATTTGTACCTAATATATTCCACCAATCCACCATTCTATTTCTTAGCCAGTACCAGAGTGTTCTGATAATTACCACTTTATAATACTGTTTGAGATGTGGTATGGCTAGACCACCTTCTTTCACATTTTCTTTTCATTAATTCTCTTGATTTCCTTGAGCTTTTGTTCTTCCAGATGAATTTTGTTATTATTTTTCTAGCTCTATAAAATAATGTTTTGATAGTGTGACTATTATAGCACTGAATAAATAGATTAATTTTGGTAGAATTGTCATTTTTATTATATTGGCTTGGCCTACCCATAAGCAATTCGTATTTTTTTTCCAATTATTTAGATCTGACTTTATTTGTGTGAAAAGTATTTTATAGTTGTGTTCATATAGTTCCTGGGTTTATCTTGGCAGGTAGCCTCCCAAATATTTTATATTGTCTACTATTATTTTAAATGGAATTTTTCTTTCTATCTCTTGCTGCTGGACTTTGCTGGTAATATACAGAAATGTTGATGATTTATGTAGGTTTATTTTGTATCCTGCAACTTTGCTAAAGTTGTTAATAATTTCAAGTATTTTCTTAGTTTGTTTTCTAGGATTTTCTAAGTATAACAACTTGTATTTCTTGATTATAATTCTATTGCTTGTATTTCCGGTCAGATGGGCTGGCTTTCTATTCACAGCAAGACTTCGGTTTGTCTAGTAGGTGTCAGAAGTGGGATTTGAACCCAGGTTATACTGACTCCAGGACTTAGACAAGCACCTTATGGAAAGAGTCTATTAATATGTATATTTTGAGTATATACTGCAGAAATGCCATGGCAGTGGGAGGAAGAAAGGGGGGTTGCATGGGACTTATTAAATTGACAAAAGCCTATTTTATTAAAAAAAATCAATATTGTCCAAGTGATATTAGATGTCTGTGAATCATGAAACATTTTCTACTGGGAAAAATCCAAATTACAAGTAATTGAAAGGTCAATGGAAACATGCCTGGTGAGTGTGAGCAGGCTATAGCATATTACCAATGATGATTTGCATGTGAGATGTGACATAAAAGGTATGATGGGATATGCACATGTACAGAAAGGGAGGTGGGCCAATAATGTAGTGAGAATGAGAGACAACAGATGGACAGCCTGAATGGTACCCTGGGAGCCCTGGAAGAGCTTTCTAAAAATATAATAAAATCCTAAGGAAGGCCCTTGCATTTTGGGGGGACTCTCTGTGGAAGGTTTATGGAAAACATGGATAAGGATTCCACAGTATATGAAGACACGCAGGAGTTAGGATGATAACTCTCAATGAAAGGAGAATTCCCACCAATAAAATCACAGGACACCCAGCTCACCGAAGTATGGTACATATGTATAGATGGATGCATGAATGATGATGATGATGATAATAATAATAACTAGATTTTATATAGATCTTTCAGGTTTACAAAAAGCTTTACAAAATTATCTAATTTCATCCTCACAACAACCTGGGGAGGTAAGTGTTATCATATCATCATCATCATTATCATCATCATTATTCCTATTTTATAGATGAAGAAACTGAGGCAGGCAGACTTGCTCAGGATTACATAGCTAGTAAGTGTCTGAGATGTGAATTGAACTTGTCTTCTTAACTACCAATTAGGGCTGGAAGCTACACATTATTCCTTCTTTATTCTAGGTTCTATATCAGGTCTGAGGGTCAGTAGAGGGCTTGCCCCTAATAATAAAAGCAACAACTTTAGGTTAGTCCAATGGTTCATAGCTGTTGTCTTTTCTGAGACCTCACTCCCTCCTTTCTAACAAACTCCTCCACTAGCTTCTGGCCTACAACCTCAACAGTTGTGGTGTACCCTCCACCCCAGTTCAGGAAGCGTGCTTAATTCACTATACTATTGCTGCTGGATGAGGTGTGCCAATCTACTCCTTCTATGGTAGCTAGGTGCCACAGTGGATACAGTGCAGGGCCTGGAGTCAGGAAGACCTAAGTTCAAATCCTGCCTCAGATGCTTACTAGCTGTGTGACCCTGGGCAAGCCACTTTACCCTGTTTGCCTCAGTTTCCTCATCTGTAAAACAGGCTAGAGAAGGAAATGGAAAACCACTCCAGTGTCTTTGCCAAGAAAACCTCAGATGGAATCATAAAGAGCCAGATGCAACTGAAATGACTGAATAACAATGGCCCTACTTGCCATCTCTGGAATTTTCTGGACCAAAGTGCCCTCCTTTGGCTACCACTCCCCCATGTTTTCCCCATTAGAATGTGACCTTGAGGACATGGCCTTTTTTTGTTTCTAGGCACTGTGTTTTTATATTTGTATCCCCAGAGCTTAACACAGTGTTTACCCCAAAGTAAACATTTAATAAATGCTTTTTCACTCATTCATTCATTTATTCATTTTTAACCTACCGAGTAGGTTAAAGGAAGGATAAAGTTCAGAGCTGGGATAACTTTCCCTCTACCCCATCCTTGCATACATTCTCCAAATAACTAAAAGTTATAATATAGTAGCAGAAAAAAACAAATACAATCTTAAACATTAAGTACCAAAAATGTGCTGAGCCATACTAGGATATAAAAGTTGATGTGATTCTTAATTATCAGGTGATAATTGAGAAACTGTCAAGACAGCCAACCAGGCAATCTCCCCTGTGAATCTGGCCCATCTGTTCTGGAAAATAACCAGGAATCAGGAGCAAAGGGCTGTTGGTCTAGAGTTGAAAAGGATCTGAAAGACTGTCCAGATGATTTCAAATGCTCAGAGATCATAGAATCATAATTTTAGAGCTGGAAGGATTATTGCAGGTCATCTAGAACTCAGACATTTTACAGAAATAGAAATTGAAGCCCAGGAAACTGAGATGATTTGCCCAGGGTCAAAAAGTAGCAAGTGGCAAAATCAGCATTTGAACACAGATCTTCTGGCCCAAACCAGTGCTTTCTCTACTGTACCACTTGAAAAAGTAACTAAAGTTAAATAAATAATTTTTCAATTTTAATTCTAAAAAATTTTAACTCAATAAACTATTCATACCTTCGATCAACTGATCTCACTACAAGGTGAAAAGATGTCTTAGGATGAAAAAAAGGCTTCTCCTATGCCAGCCAATTAACAGCAATGCTTTAGGTAATATCAAGACCTTGAAACAAAGGGAATGCCATTTGGAGAATGGCTGAACAAATGGTGGCATGTCGATGTAATATAATGTTATTGTGCAGGGCGAAATGATAAATGAAATATGAAGAAGTCAGGCATACAGGAAGACTTAGATGAACTGCTGCTGAGTGAAATACATAGATTCAGGAGAACACTAGATGTAATGACTATGATAATGTCAACCACAAGAAATCTGCAAGGAAGCTGACTGTATAGCAACCAATCCTTGGTCCTAGAGAATAGTTAATGTCACATCTTTTCCTCTTCTTGGCAAAGAGGTAGAGGTTTATCACCTTATGTTAGCTCTGGGTTAATGGCATATACTTTTGTATTTATATCTTTTTGATTATGCACTATAAGATAAATTTATTCTATCACCCAGTCTTGTTTACCTCTTTTAGTCAATTAGTCAGTCAGCTAGCATTCATTAAGCACCTACTATATTCCAGGCACTGAGCTAAGCCCTAGAGATACAAAGAAAGGTAAAAACAAACAAACAAACAAACAAACAGTCCCTGATCTCAAGGAGCTCACAGGTTAATTCAAACACAAGAGGGCTCAATGTTGGGAGCATGAATATGACTGTAATGCAAAAGCATATATCAATAATACTCTTTTTTAAGGTAAGCTTCCTGTGGGGTCTCTCTTAGAAGTTCTTCTTTCAAGTGAAGAGTCCCTTCACTATTATAATACTATATTTGATAGTGTGCCCAACACAATGTGTCACCAGCTGGATTTGACTTCTCCTAAATGATTTTCTGCAGCAGGAGAAGAGTGTTTTTCTACCATACTAAAGATATAAATGGGGCAGCTAGGTGACACAGTGGATAGAGTGCCAGGTCCGAAGTCAGGAAAACTCCTCTTCCCAAGTTCAAATCCAGCCTCAGATCCTTATAGTTGTGTGGCCCCGGGTAAGTCATTTTGCCCTGTTTGCCTCAATTCCTCATCTGTAAAACAAGCTGGAGAAGGAAATGGAAAACCATCCCAGTATCTTTGCCAAGAAAATCCAAAATGCGGTCATGAAAAGTTGGACACAATTGAAACAACTGAACAACAAAAAGATATAAATACAAAGGCATTAACCCAGAGCTAAAATAAGTTGGCAAACTCTACTACCAGTGTCAAACTTCTTGTTTGTTTCAATAAGTCAAATCAATAAGCATTAATTAACCACCCACTATGTGCCAGGCACTATTCTAAGCACTGAGAATACAGAGGTAAAAAAACAGTCCCTGCCCTCAAAGGGCTAATAGTCTAATGCGGAAACAATATGCAAACAACTCTGTACAACTCTGTGTTCTAGATAGGATAAATTGGAGATAATCAACAGAGGCAAGGCACTAGCATTAAGGGAGATTAGGAAAGGCTTTTTGTAGAAGGTAGGATTTTAGCCAAGACTTGAAAGAAGTCAGGAGGCAGAGATGACCTCTCTCAGTTATCTTAGATAGATAGATGATAGATAGATACATAGATACATAGATACATAGATACACAGATAGATAGATAGATATATCTATATATATTCATATCTATATCTATAAATATATAGTTACATATTCATATTTATAGTTATACACAGTTATATATAGTTATATATATGCACATATACATATAAACCATACACATATATGCATGTTATACGTATACAACTATATATGCATATATCAATATATACATAAACATACATACATATATGCATGTATATATGCACACATATATACATGTGTATGTGTGTATGTATGTATGTGTGCATCTATATAGAAGATACAGATGTAGATAATAGAGATAGAGGAGATAAAAATAGAGATGTGATTTGGGGGAAGGGAAAACTACAAGCACTGGAAGAAAAGGTTTCCTTTGGCAGGTGGCGTGAGGGCTGAGCCTTGAAGCAAGCTCGAGATTTCAAGATGTGAGGAGAGAGAACATTCCAGGCCTGGAGGACTGTGTCTGAACAAAGACCCAAAGGCAGGCAATGGAGTTCTTAGCTCAGGGCCCAGGAAATAGGCCCATTTGGCCAGAGTTCACGAAGGGAACACTGCCCATTCTGCCCAGAAAAGTAGCCTGGAGCCAGATTTTTGCAGGACTTTTCATGCCAAACTGAAGAGTTTGTATTTTAACTCCCAATCAAGAAAATTGACTCTGCCAAGATATCAGATTTCCCGATAAATGACCAAGGGTCATATCAACACATGTGTCCAGCTTGGTGCCCAGCACCAAGGAACTCTAGGAACTTCATATTTAGGACTGTGCTCTGACTTTTTTTTCAATTTTTTTTCAGCTCTAACATGACCCAACAGGATACCTCTAGAACAAGGGAGCTTAAGCAACGGTCCATGTACTTGTTCTTCTGGGCAGCAGTGGATAGAGCACTGGACATGGATTCAGAATGGCCTGAGTTCAAATCCAACTTCAGATACTTACTACAGTGTGACCCTGAGCAAGTCACTTAACCCTGTTTGGCTCAGTTTCCTCATCTGTAAAATGAGCTGGAGAGGGAAATGACAAACCACTCCAGGATCTTTGCCAAGAAATTACTGAAAGTCTATGAAAGAGTGAAATACTATGGCCAACACCTGGGATATATATTTTCTAATGTAAAGTTTGACGATAATTTTACTTAGAGCTGGACTTGAGAATTCAAGAGTATAAGGACCTCTCAAGTGAGGGAACTCCCTCTGCCAATGCAAACTGGCACCATCTCAGAGGAGAACAAAGAAGAGGAGAAGAAAAGAGAAAGAAGGAGTAGAAGGAGAAGAAGAGAGAAGAAAGAAGGAAGAGGAGGAGAAGGAGAAGAAAGGGAAAAGAAGGAAGGAAGGAAGGAAGGAAGGAAGGAAGGAAGGAAGGAAGGAAGGAAGGAAGGAAGGAAGGAAGGAAGGAAGGAAGGAAGGAAGGAAGGAAGGAAGGAAGGAAGGAAGACCTCTGGTATCTAGCAGCAGCATGCTTTAAGGAAAAGCTGACCAGAATAGGAGCTAAAGCTTTATAAGATATTTCTTCAGATTGTGAATGGACAATAGATGTGAAAGAGAAAAATATGATCAAATCAGAGGTTTACAGAATGAGATCCTGTGTGGTGTGCTATAGAGGGCTAATGGAGTGGTTCTCAAAGATTTTTAGTGTAAAGGGGCCCTGATACCAAAAAGTTTGAGAATCACTCCATTAGCCCCCTCTCTCCTCTCCATCTCTCCTTCATAAATTCATGATCCAATTACATTTTTGTTGGACCTATATTGTCAAAATACTTCATTCTTCACAACAACCACGTGAAATTAGCACAAATCTAATAATCTCCAGTTGACAGAGGGAAACTGAGGCTCATGCATAATCTGAAAAAAAATGGCTTATAAAACTTGAAACACTGGGTAGCCTGGGTTTAGTGTTACATCTGAAGAAGTGTAGCACCTGTAGGAGGCAATTTAAGGCAGGCAGAGAAAGATTTAGGGTGCTTTTTAGGGTGACTGACAATGCCACAGCTGACTGACTCTGTGTCTGTCTGTTTCACTGTCTCACTGTGTGTGTGTCTCTGTCTCTGTCTGTCTCTTTCTGTGTCTCTGTCTCTTTCTCTGTGTCTCTCACTGTCTCTGACTCTCTCTATGTCTCTGTCCATGTGCCTCTGTCTGTCTCTGTCACACTGTCTGTGTCTCTGTCTACATCTCTGTGTCTCTGTCTGTGTCACTCGGTCTCTCTGTCTCTCTGTGCATCTCTGTCTATGTCTCTATGTCTTGGTCTGTCTGTCTCTCTGTCTCTGTCTCTCTCTGGGTGTCTCTGCATTCTGTCTCTGTCTCTCTCTGTCTTTGTCTATATCTCCGTGTCTGTCTGTCTGTTTCTCTCTCTGTCTCTCTCTCTCTGTCTCTCTCTCTCTGTCTCTGTCTCTCTCTCTCTCTCTCTCTCTCTCTCTCTCTCTCTCTCTCTCTCACACACACACACACACACACACACACACACACACACACACACACACACAATCAGGAATGAAAAGAACCTGGTGAAATTTGGACCCTCAAGTCTAACTGGGCAAGCATCCCAGGCCTCCAGTGCCAAGTACTGCTGTGTCCTTGGTTTCCAAACAGAGGGAAGAAGGATTTTGCTTTCAGCAAGCAGCTCAATGGCTCCTAGCAAGTTATACCCAGCTACTCCCTTCCAAAATCCATTCCTCCCCAATCTGGCCTCCCTCCTCTTTACCCCTCTAAGAAATATTAGAAAGTGGTCAGACTGATTCAAGTGATATGGACACTTCCCACACACTCTGTCCCAGTATAATGGGTACTGCATGCCAGGCACTATGCTAAACCCTGAGGAGACAAAGCAATCTAGTGAAAAGCATTTATTAAGGACCTACTGTGTGTTGGACATTCTCCTAGGAGCTGGGGAAACAAAGACAAACATGAAATTGTCCCTTCTGTGCAACACTCTGGGACAAATCCTTGGGTTCTTAGTAAAACCTAGCTTAGCATCCTAGATTTAAAGTCATCCTAAAAAAGGGTTCTATGAATGAGCTCCTTGAGGGCTAGCACAAATCCCAGCATGCAGTAGGTGTTTAAGGAGTACTTGTTGATAGAGCAGCTTCCTGGTACTTAATGAATGAATGTTCTTTGACTAAAATTAATGAAAGCTCTCAAGGAAAGTTCTCCAAAGGCAGGGGCTGGCTCACTTCTGCCTTTGTATTCTCAGCACCTCATTGGTACTACTGGACCTAGCACACAGTAGGTAACTAATAAATGCTTATTGAATTGGGGGGGCTCACACAGCCAATCAGTGGAGTTCATAAACCATCAGGATGACTTGGATTGTGAGCCCTAAATATATTTTTTTCTGCCCAAGAAAAGACAAAACCAAAGATAGTTCTAAGGCCAGCCCATAGATCTTGCCAAAATAAAGAGGGGCAGGGGCATGATGGGTAACAAGAGGGAGTCATAGAGCTTAAAGGGGCCTCAAAGGTCATCAAGTCCAACTCCCTCATTTTACAGATGAAAAAACTTGAGACACAGAGAAATAAAATAACTTGTCCAAAGTCTCACAGGTCCTAAGCATCAAGATGGGATTTGAACTTAGGAGCCAGTATATTTTCTCCTACATCAACCTTCTCTACAGTTTTGAAGGGATGGATAACCCTTCAAATTAGACATTAGACATTAGACCCCCAAAAAAGGGCATCAGGAAATTATCGTGGCCCATCAGTCTGTCGATCCATCAGTAAGCATTTATTAAGTACCTACAATGTGTCAGACACTATATTAGGTGCTAGAAATACAGTAACAAACTTGACAGGCAGTGAAACCCACCCTGTCCCCACATAGTATAGTCTGTTGTCTCCTATGAGTGTGGGCAGCTATGAGGTGAAGTGGTAAGAGCTCTGGGCCTAGGGTTAGGAAGACCTGAGTTCAAGTCTAGCCTCAGATACTTACTAGCTATATGACCCTGGGCAAGTCACTTAATCCTGTTTGCCTCAGTTTCCTTATCTGTAAAATGAGCTGGAGAAGGAAATGGCAAACTACTCAAGTACCTTTGTTAAGAAAACCCCCAAAATGGTGTCACAAAGAGTCGGACATGACTGAGAAACAAAATCTCCTGTAAGTGTAATTAAAGGAGGCAATTACCCCACCCAAACCTGATTTGTTTTAAATAGGCTCCCTAGCTGAGTTGTGAAACAATTGTGCTCATCTCTTGGAAAGCTGGGCTGAAAATAACCATTCCACAAAACTGTAATAAAACTTGAAATAAACCTTTCCCTAAAATATTTAATAAAGCTATAAAAAGTAAAGTAGCCCATAATGAGTAGTGGTATAAAAGCAGGAGACCAGCTCCCACTCACTTGATTTAATTCGGCTGTGGCTAAGACATCTGAACCATCCTCTAAGTCATGGGTTATAGCCTTTCTTGTGTCCTGGACCCCTCTGGCAATTGGGTTGGTGAAGAGAGCCCTTTCTCAGAATGCCACTTTTAAATGCATAAATAAAATATGTAGAATTACAAAGCAAACTATATTAAAATGCAGTTACCAAATATACATACATACTATATATACACACATATATACATATATGTGTGTATCTCTATCTCTATATATCAATATCTCTATATAGATACAAATATATAGGTAGAAAGAGAAGAAGAAGAAGAAGAAGAAGAAGAAGAAGAAGAAGAAGAAGAAGAAGAAGAAGAAGAAGAAGGAGGAGGAGGAGGAGGAGGAGGAGGAGGAGGAGGAGGAGGAGGAGGAGGAGGAGGAGGAGGAGGAGGAGGAAGAAGAAGAGATGGTGGTGGTGGTGGTAATGGTAGTAGTGGTAGTGGTGGTGGTGGTGGTAGTAGTGATAGTAGTGGTGGTGGTGGTGGTAGTAGTAGTAGTAGTAGTAGTAGTAGTAGTAGTAGTAGTAATAGTTTGGGATGCCAGATTAAGGATCCTTGTTCTAAACTGGGCTCCATGGAATATTGGAAGGAAATCGGGGCCAGTTTTGAACAGGACTTTCTCCATTTTTGATGCTGAATTCAGTTCCAGTCTGCTCAACAAAATATCCACTGATCAGTAGAACCCCAACTAGAGTGGGGTAACTGGGAATTTGTCCCAAGGTCCAATATCCAGGATATGCTTCTGCCATTCCTGCATCACATGGCATCACAAAGGTCCCAAGGCTTTGCCATGCTTCCCCCACCCACCATAGCCCCACTATCACATCTCCTCCCCAAGAGTTGCCCAGTCAGATTGATGAAACACTTACTATGTGCCAGGTATTGTCTTACGAGCTAGAAAAAGAGAGAGGAGAAAGACAGGGGAGGACTTTCTTCTGTGCTCAGCCCCACAGCTGCCATTTCTCCCTGCCATACTGCCTCCTGTGGTTTATCCAATGAGATTGTACTGCACCCACTCCATCGACCACCTTCTGCATTTCTTTACCCTCAATGAATTTGCTCCAGAATTCTTACACAGGACATTGCTAAACTGACCACTTGTAAAGCACTAGGACTATAGAGATGAAAAATGATACAACCCCTGCCCTCACAGAGCTTAAAATGCAGTAGAACAGAGACTGGACCTGTGACATTATTGGTATAGGGAACTCCCAGACAAGAAGTTCCTTCTGCCGATGCAGGTCAGCCCCTTCTCTGTAATTTATCATCTAAGACGCTATGAGGTTAAGTGAGTTACCTAAAATCACATGACATATGAGAAGTGAGATTTAAACCCTAGTGGTCCTGGTTCAAAATTACTCTGAATGTCTCTGAACCCATTACAGGATGCTGTCTCATTTAAATCTATTGAGGAAGGGAGCAATAATAAAAATAATTAACATTTACATAGCCCATCAATATTTGCCAAGTACTTCACGTATATTATCTCATTTGATCCTCACACCAGCCCTTTAAGGTTGGGACTATTATTGTCACCATTTTAAGGTGGGCAAATGAAGGTGAAGTGCCTTGCCCAGAGTAAGTATCTGAGGCAGATTTTGAACTCAAGTTTTCCTGTCTCCAAGACCAGGCCTCTGCATATTAAGCCAAGCTACTTCACTGATGCAAAAAACTAAAATAAAAAGAGCCACAATATGAAATACTGGATGG
This sequence comes from Phascolarctos cinereus, assembly GCF_003287225.1. Classification (NCBI taxonomy): domain Eukaryota; kingdom Metazoa; phylum Chordata; class Mammalia; order Diprotodontia; family Phascolarctidae; genus Phascolarctos; species Phascolarctos cinereus. Next base: position 271,995,113 of record NW_027555514.1, on the reverse strand, counting down.
AAATCTGACCTGGGAGCAGGGAAAACCTGGGTTCGAGTCTCATATCTGACATCTACTGGCTGTGTAAGATTGAGTGTGTCTCTCAGCCTCTCAGCGCCCAAGGTATCTCTCTAAGATGGTGGGGTTTGGAGCTGGAGTCAATCTGAAGAGGTAAACAGCATTTCCTCATCTGAGAATTCCCTATATCAATAAAACCGCAGTTCCTGTCCATTTCAGCTAGGTGGAGCCACAGTTTACGAGTGCTGGGCCTAGAGTCAGAAAGACCTGAGTTCAAACCCAGCCTCAGACATTTAACAGTTACTTGGCTGAACAAGTCACTTAATCTCTGTTTGTCTCAGTTTCCTCATCTGTAAAATGGAGATAATAATAGCACCAACCTCCCAGGGTTGTCTTGAGGATCAAAGGAGATAATAGTCATAAAATGTTTAGCACAATGTCTGGTACATAGTAGGTATTTAATAAATGTTTATTCCTTTCCCCCCTCCCTTCCAAAAGGGCACCGGGGAGGTCAGATAGAGAGATGAGGATGGGAGAAGTAGAATTATTTCACATCTAGCCGAAGTAATCTCAAGGTGTGAGAAGAGTCTCACTGAATCTTGGAACAGGATGGAACCTTAGAGATCATTTAGATCAATCCATGCCTAACCAGGAATCTCCTCCATAATTTCCCCTCAAGAAGGGGACATCCAACCCATGCTGGAAGACTTCCAGGACTGAAGAACTGACCATCTCATGGAACCACCCATTCCAATTGAGTGGAGGGAAAGAGGGAGGAAGGCAGGAAAGGAAGGAGGAAAGAAAAAAGGAAGGAGGGAGGGAGGAAGGAAGGAAAGGAAGAAGGGAGGAGGAGGAAAGGAAGGAAGGGAGGGAGGAAAGGAGGAAGAAAGAGAAGGAGGGAATGGAAGAGAGAAGGGAGGAAGGAAGAGAAGAGGGAAGGAGCTGGGTGATCTTCCAGGGTAAGAAGGCTGCTTATAGCATAATGAGGAAAGTCCGTAGTGTCAGGAATGGAAACCAGAGAGGACTTTTGAGGTAGAAGGCTACTCAGAAGACTTCAATAGTGAAACGGCTTGCCCAAAGTCACCCAGCCAGCTGAAGGAAGGTCCAAAAACAGAATCCAAGTGAGAGGACCTGAGGATCGCAGCTTTAGAACTGCCAGGGGTCACAGGATCACAACTCTAGGGCTAGGCCAGACCTTAGAAGCAGCCCCTAGAAGCCTGTGATTCCCCCAAGGCCACACAGGCAGTAAGTAGCAAAGACAGAATTTAAACCCAGATTCTCCAAAGCCAACTCCAGCTCTCTTCAATGCACTTCTCGCTTCTGTCACGTGATAGCAAATCACACAATCACAGAGTCTTTAAGAACTATTGATTCTTTTATTATTGCCATTTTACAGAAGAGGAAAATGAGTCTCAGAGAAATCAGATGACTTGAATATTGATACATGGCTCATTGACTGGACACTAGGAGTCATCTAGTCTAAACTCTCACTGAATTATAAATTCTATCCCCAGGAGACAGAAAAAAAATCTAGGATTTTTTTTCTTTACCAAATTAATAGAAATCCAAGAGAAATTCAAGGAAATGACTATCTTAACTATTGAAATACATATATACATATACATATATATGTGTATATATATATATATATATATATATATATATATATATATATGCCAAAAAAAGAAAGAAAGAAAGAAAAGAAAAGAAAGGAATGAAAGAAAAGAAATGCAACTGGTTTCAGACCAAGAATTTTTTAACTGAGGAGGTATAGACAACAAGCTTCCAGGCCACAGAAAATGGGTCTCAATCCTCTAATAGCTGAGACCTTCATATAAATATTTGGGCAGTGACCTTAAAGGCAAGGAGAAGAAATGCAATCCCTGCGAGCTGAAACTTTGGAGATTGTGGCAAGTGGGTCCAAATTGTTGAGGTTAAAAGCATTTATGATTTTTAAAAGACTAGCATTGTTAGCTCTCACAGGAGACAGACTCAGCTCACAGTCTTGTTTTTACCAAAAATCCTCCCTTGAAACCCAGATAATGTACAAAAGGAGATGCCAGTTTCTATATTTTTTTCCTTCCCAAATTGTTCACTTTCTCCTTCCCATCCATGTGACCTTGAATGAAAACTCAGTGGGTAACAGTGAAGAAAACCAGTATCTCACACGACCCCCATTAAAGTCAGTCCCCACGTCACCCCCCAACAGAATCCTGTTCATTGTGGGATTCTGAATAGGGAGGGAAATGGGTTGAAAAATGTTTTTCTTCCTAAGTATGCAGAGGATTAAATATCCACGAGATTGTTCACAAGCTTGACCCACCAGAGATTAATTCACAGACATGGAACATAAACCTTTCACTGGATACAAGAGTAGCTTGAAATATAGTGCAGGCGAATAATGGTGGCTGTCTTTTTAAAACTCTTAGAGCCTGAGTCTGCATTGAGCCTAAGCTTCCAGTTTCCAGCGGTAGCCAGGAGACCGCCACTATGAATCTCGTTGCCACAAACGAGCAAGTTATAGTATATATTCCACCGCACACACACAGACACACACACAGACACACAAAAGCATTTTCAAATAGCATTAACTTCAAGCCACAAAAGCAGGAGTCTGAGTGAAAGCTGGAATTCTGTCCTGAATTCACCCCATTGTGTTTAGACCCAAGATTACACACCACCGGCCACAAGTGAATTGTTTAGGCTGGGTCTCATGTCACACTACAGCAACCATCTCAATCCTAACCCTTCCATCAAACCATCAGGGGAAAAATCCTAGCATTTAGAGATGGAAAGGACCTTAGAAAGACAATCTGGTCCAATCCTGTCTCATGGAGTAGGAGAAATGCTAAAAACTGAGACAAGGAGTGGGGTGGGTGGGTGAGTTGAAGAAACTGAGGCAGACAGAGCCTTTGTGAGGCAGTTAGGTGGCACTGTGGATAAAGTGTTGGTTCTGGAGTCGGGAAGACCTGAGTTCAAATCCTGTCTCAGACACTTACTAGCTGTATGACCCTGGGCAAATCACTTCACTCTGTTTGCCTCAGTTTCTTGTCAAATGAGCTGGAGAAGGAAATGGCAAACCACTCAGTGTCTTTGCCAAGAAAATCTCAGATGGGGTCATGAAGAGTCAAACGCAAATGAACAAAAATATTTTGTATATGCTTGATTTTTTTCCTTATCTGTTCCTATACTGTCTCCTTCCAAGAAGAAAGTTAGCTCCTTGAGGACAAAAATTGTCTTTTTTTTTTTTTGCATCTCCAAACATCTAGGATCATGGATTTAAAGCTAGAAGCGTTTTAGTCAAAGGATCATTGGTTTAGGGACCTTAGAAATCTTTGAGTTGAACACCTCATTTTACAGATGAGGAAACTGAGGCCTGACAAATTAAGCGACTTGACTGAGGTCACATAATAAAGCTGAGATTTGAACTCCCTCTTGGACTCTAAATAGGGTTCTCTTTTCACTGTACCATACAGCTCCCTTGAGAGCCCCCTCATTCCTAGATACTGCATGGCACATAATAGCTGCTTAGTAAGCAAGTGCTTTTTAAGTTTGATTTAAGAGTATAGCAAAGCAGAATTTATACAGCATAAAATGTACACTACACTGAGAAATTTACAGTATGGTCCCATGTTATTGCCTGTGTGACCTTGAGCAAGCTCCTTAGCATCTCTGAGGCTCTGTTTCCTTTTCTGCAAGGTGAGAACGTTGGACCAGATGATCAGCTCTAAATCCAGGGGACTATGACCCTACTACCTGTAAAGTACGGTATGAAGTAATGTCAGATGCAGCCAACCATAGCAGAGTCAATATGTAACACATTACTGTGCTACAGTAGCACAGTCCAAAAGGCAGTGCGGTGATGGGCACACAGTACTCTTCTGTGCTGAATACCAAGGTCTCTGAAGAAGCCAGGAACAAAGACTGGTCCTAATGGGTGCGGAAGAGCTCCCTGCCTTGAGAAAATTGAAACCAAGAATCACAAATCCACGAATTCAAGAGTTTCCTGTATAAAATTGACATAGTTTCCTTTAAGAGGTCCTTACTTGTTATACTACTCTTCAGCACCAGTAAGTAATTTTAAAATTATAGCATGGGCTTGTTTGATTGACATTCTGCTTAATTCTTCCCTTTAAGATCTATGGGGCCTACAAGGGAAAAAACTTCCTCTTTACTGCTTTCTGCCTCTCCTCATATACCGCTAAGTATATACAAGGGCTGGAGCTATGCTAAGGACAGGTTTGAATAACACAGACCTGGTAGAACACAGAGATTCTGATTAGAATTCAGTGTTAGGAAGAGGCCTAGAATCATGGAAAGAGTGCTGCCTTGGGGCTGGAGGATCTCAGTTCCAATCTGCCTGGATGACCTTGGACAAGTCATTTCACTTACCTGAGCCTCAGTTTCCTAATCTGTAAAATGAGATTAGATTACATAGTCTCTGATCCAGGTGGTCACAACTCCAGATCTGAGATCCTAGCACCCTCTATGAAAGTAGGGGTACATAGAGCTTGCCACAGCTGTTGCCCAAAGGGAACTCAGATGACAGCCCACCCCAGAGGAGGGGAGGGTACCCTGTGACCTATTATCATTATCAATAATTATTATCAACATCATTATTACTAGTTAGCATTTAAATAGCACTTTACATTTTGTGAAATACCTTACAAATATTAATAAATGCAAAATAGTTATTTATTAAGTTCTTACTTAGGCCAAATACTGCAGTAAGGGTTAGAGATTGTTGTTGATTAGATATTTCAGTTATTCCTGACTCTTTGTGATCCCATTTGTGTTTTCTTGACAAAGATACTGGAATGGTTTACCATTTCCTTTTCCAGCTCATTTTATAGATGAGGAAACTAAAGCAAACAGGGTGAAATGACTTTTCCAGGGTCACACAGCTAGAAGTGTCTGAGGCCAAATTCAAACTCAGGTCTTCCTGACTCCAGACCAGGCGCTGTATCCGCTGTGCCACCTAGCTGTCCGAGTGGGAAATAGAGGTGGGCAAAGCTCTCATTGCAGGGCAGTAGGATCAGGCCTGCAAAGAGATCTTGAAGTTTCAGCCTGGGAGAGAGGAAGAGACCCAGTCTTTGAACACACACACACACACACACACACACACACACACACACACACACACACGCACATACACATTTATATTTACAAAGCATAAATTTGTTCATGCCATGACCAAATCACTTCAACAATGTGAACCTCAGTTTCCTCATATGCAAAATGGGAGTGATCCCAGATTTGTAGATTTTGAGCCAGAAGGGTCCTTAAAAAATCACTTACGCCAATCCTGTCATTTTACAGATGAAGGAACTGCTTGTTTGAGAGAGGAAAGATTTAAGAGAAGGGGTCCAATTAGGAGGCTTTTGTCTATATGAGAGGTGACAACATCCTGAACTTGGGTATGACCTTGTATGGAGAGAAAAGGAGGCTGATGAGAAGTGTTGTGGGGGTCTCTCTTGAGTCGATGTCTAGAGTACTCTCAAATTTACCATACTTCCTTTCCCATGATTACTGTCAATTAATTCAAAGACCTAATTATTCTCCTTGACAAGTATTCTTTGCATCCTAAGACACCACCTCGAAGGACAAGGGAACTCATGCTTTGTAAATACACATTTGTGTGTGTGCACATGTGTGTGTGTTCACAATGTGTGTGTGTTCTAAGATGGGGTCTCTGCATCTCACCTAGGCTAAAACATCAAGGGTTCTTTGCAGCCTGAGCCCAGTACTATTCAACTGAGGGTTATGAACTGCTCCATTTCCTAATGGGGCCAATTCGTCCCTCCTTAAACAACTGAATGTCCCTATTCTCATGTCCCCACCCACAAGCCCTCCCAGGGATTCATCATATTGGTGCAGCCCACTGCCACTCAGAACTCCCAAACTCAAGAGGTCATCCAGCCTCAGACTGTCACTAAATGTCTCAGTGCCTTTGGTAACTAACTGTCTCAGACCATAGGTTACAGACAGCATGCCAACCTGCATTGCTAGAGGGAGCTTCCTTATTTGGGAGCTCTCTATGCCAATGAAATCAGAGGCCCAGTTCCAACTCCTTTTAATGTAATAGAGATGACTTCATGTTTTAATTAATAATCTTTTCAGGTGGAAGTTTCTAAATTAATATGCCTGAGGTTTTCCACCTTTTTTTTTCTTGAGATTCATTTCAAGATAATAGGTATTTATGAAAGGCCTAGAAGGCACAGAGTAACAGGTATGGGAGGCATTAGGCATAGTGGATAGACAGCTAGCCTCAGTGTCAGAAGGACCTGGGTTTGAGTCTGATCTTTAACACTCACTGGCTGCGTGACTATAGGTAAGTCACTTAAGCCCTCAGTGCCCTCACGCAGTTTTCTAAGAAAATAATTTTTTGTGTGGGACAATAAAGCCTCATCTGGATTGGTAGAAGGAAATTAAATCCCCAGAGAGTTCTGAATCCCACGTGGTCTAAACACAAGTGAGTCCAAAAAAGGAGGCAAGCACTTCCTACATGCTCTGCTAAGGATCCAGGGAAATAAATGAGTGGAGCACTGCCCTCAAACCTAACAGAAGGTGAGAACTAGAAGGAATCTTGGGGCAGCTAGGTGGCACAGTGGATAGAGCGCCAGACCTGGAGTCAAGACAATCTGAACTCAAATCTGTTCTTAGACACTAACTGTGTGACCCTGGGCAAGTCATTTAATGGTTTGCCTCAGTTTCCTCATCTGCAAAACAAGCTGGAGAAGGAAATAGTAAACAACTCCAGTAACTCTGCCAAGGAAACCCTACATCGGGTCATGAAGAGTCAGGCCCAACTGAAAAATGACTTATCAATAGCAAAGAAGGGATCTTGGAGATCATTTAGTCCAAAGGGAAAGTGACTTGGCCAAGGTCACCCAGGAGAAATACAGACTGATCTTATAGAAGAATCAGTGAACGAAAGGAAAGAAATCAAGATGGCCCCAGAAATGATTTTTAAAGCATGTTTCTTTTCTGAAGAATGCAGGAACTATGGGAAGATGCATTTTTGACCCAAGTAAGAAAATAACATACCCAATGGCTACAATAACATATTTAAAGGAAAATAATACCTAAAGACAACTGATCTCCTGGGAATTATAATGATCCACCTTAGTCCTGAGGAACAGGGAATGGAATACCCACCTCAGCAGACCCACAGCAGTGGACAAGAAAGAATACTGGGCTTGAGTCATGAGGAACTGGGTTCAAATCCAGCCTCTGACACTGAAGAGTATGAGCCACTTAACACCCACCCCTCAGCCTCACCTTCCTCACCTGTAAGATGAGGATGGTAAAAACTTGAGAGCAGGGCCTTTCTTTGTATCCCTAAAGCTTAGCACAGTGCCCAGCACACAGTTTTGATGCTGCTGCTGAGTCATTTCACTCATGTCCACCTCTTCATGACCCCTCTGGGGTTTTCTTGGCAAAGATACTGGAGTGGTTTGCCATTTTCTAGATAAGGAAACTGAGGCCAACAGGGTTAAGTGACTTGCCCAAGGTCACACAGCTAATAAGTGTCTGAGGCCAGATTTGAACTCAGGAAGATCCATCTTCTTGACTCTAAGCTCAGCATTCTATCCATTCTGCTGACAGCACATAGTAGGTACTAAATAAATGCTTATCAACTGACTAATAAAAGTACCAATTCTCTTTCTTGTTCTTTATGTTTTGAAATATTTTGAAATGTGGATGATTAAGTTCACAATACAGAAAAAAAATCAAACCCTAAAAGCCAAGAAACAAAAACCAAATGATGCCTGGGAAAGGGTACAGAATGTTGCATGGGCTCTAAGACACGGACATTTTGTTTGTTAATTTTGCTTCAGAGGTGCTCCTTGTTAAAGGGAAGGGTTCATTACATTTGGAGGTATAACAGGAAATGACTATGATAGAAAAAGCCAGACATCAGTTAAGCATTTTAAAAGCACATTTCTTATCCACCATACATGGACATATGGGTAGAAAAATTTCCATATAGATTGTTTGCTTTATCTCTTTATCACTTCTTTTAGTATGGAAATGGGCCTACATAACCATCCAAATGTGCAGTACACCTTGAAATACTTCCTTTTCTGTTAATGTCACCCTCCTTTAGAATCTTCAGTTCATCTAGTCTGCAAGTTCTGAAATAATAGAAAAATAGCAACACACACGTTCAAATTTCATCATCTAGTCTCCCCCCATAAAAACTAAAACTCCGTTGTCAACAATCTTTGACTTTGTAATCACAAAAAACACATGGTTGGTGCTACAATGGGCATGAAGATGTCCTATAGAAATTATAAGAAAGTAGAAATTGCCCTAATGCCACCCTTACAAGGGACCTTTGGGCCATTCATTCTGTTTCCTTCAGGGCCTTTACTTCTCCCAGGCACCTTAAAAATTATTGACTGATAGATGTTTGACACTTACTAGCTATGACCTTGGGCAAATCAGTTAACCTCAACTGTCTCACCAAAAATAAAAAATAAAAATTACTAACTGATGAATTGGAGGAGTCAAAGCAATCACGTCCATCATAGACTGGGTGAGGAGTGAAGCTTGACTCCATGTGACATAAGAATGGGAGAAATGCATACAGGATACTTCATGTCAATGACGTCACGTTCTATCTTGATGGTTCTTTTATTCCTAGGACCATTCTTTCTGTTTATGTCCCTGGCCCAACTTCTCTCTAACCCAGGGGGACTTATAGGGTCTATGAACATGGCTGCAAAAAAAAATTACGTATTTATTTTCATTAACCTCTAACTGAAATTGAGCATTGTTTCTAACTATAAATGTAGGCTATAAACCATAGTAGTATTAGTAGTACCCATGACTTGGTCACCAGTTTTTCATATGTTACAACTGTTGGAGAACCCATGAAATGTAGCTTATGCTCATCCCAACTTTGGGGAATGACTAACTATTAGACCCACTGAGAGATATGTTACTATGTAACAAACTTATGTTTTATATATTTATGGGACATATAGTATAGATTTATAGATATGGATTTATATATTTATGTGATATATAAATAACTATTTCAATATGATTGGTTTCTTTTATAAGCCTGTGTACTTTGCTCTATTTACCTAAAAACATTCTTCTGAGAAGGAGTCATAAATTTCACCAGAATGCCAGAACTGATCATGGTATAATAAAAGGTTGAAGACTCCTGCTCTAAGCCCTTGATATCCTGAAGAAGGAAAGTTCCTTGAGGGCAGATATTTTTCTGCTTTGGTGTTTCTATCCCTAGATCCTAACACATTCCTTGACATACAGTAGGTTTCTGCTACTTGTTGATTATTTATTGATTGATTGCATGTAGGTATGCCCCAAGGATCAATCTTCAGCCCTTGTGTGTGTGTGTGTGTGTGTGTGTGTGTGTGTGTGTTATACTTGTCCCCTCAAAGATTCCATTCACTCTGATGGCTTTGACTAGCACCTCCATACAGTATTTTTCTCTGTTTCACAGGTTACCATGGCCAAAGAATTCGTCACCAAGTGGCCAGCCTACTGGTGGTGATCCTCTATAGTTAACTAGGCTGGTCCTTGGAAAGCAGACAGAGTCCACTGCCAGGTTTGCTCTCCAAGCCTTTCCATCCCAGCGACACTTGCCAGAGCTTGTGGCCCACTGGCGTAGACCTCAAGCATCTCCACACAACCACGAGGCATCGGAGGACAACTTCTATATATAGGTGACTACTCCATCCACCTCTTCAGCTCTGACCTGGCTCCTGAACTCCAGCAATAATTCCTCCAGCTGTACTCCTTAAGCTCGTTATCCTACCATCACCTCAAATTCAAAATGACGAAAAACCCCTTCCCACCCCATCCCCCAATACTAGCCCCTGCCCAAAATTTTCCATTTCAGTTCATAGTATCCAATTACTTAAGCTTAAAAAAACTTGGAGTCATAGAAACCCAGCCTCATAAAATCCTGCTATTAGAAGAGACCTGGAAGTCATGTAGTTCTTCCCCTACTCAGGTCATGAAGCCCTGCTATGATATCTCTGAATAATGAGTATTCAGCCATTATTTAAACATTTCCAATTTATAAGGAAGGAGTACATACAGTATGCCACGGCAGGTAGGACTCAAAACCATTTAATATGGGGAATAATTGAATGAATCAACCATGTTTAAGCTGGAAAAGTGACAAGTCAGGGGATGCGTGATTGCTGTCTTCAAACATCCAAAGGGCTGAATAGGGCAAAGAGGATTTATATTTGTTTGGTCTGCTCCAGAAGTTAGAGCTGGACCAAGAGGAAGACAGGTTTTTAGCTCAATATAAGGAAGTCATTTCTACCCATTAGATCTGTCCAGGATTAGATGAGATTGCCTAGGAAAAGGGGTCTCATAAGATCATAGACTGAAAGTTAGAAGAGAACTCATCCAGAGCCATGTAATCCAACCCCAGCAAGTTAAGTGATATGCCCAAGGTCATACAGTTAGCAAGTGCCAGAGGTGAGGTTTGAGCCCAGGTCTTTCAGACTCCAAATCCAGTATCACTATGTAAAACTGCCTTTCTAATGCATGTACTAGGTACTCAAAAAATGCTGATTAACCAGATCATAAATTTGGAGCTGGAAAAGATTTCAGAGGCCATTTAATCTATCATCCACACTTTACAAATGAGGAAACTGAAGCCCAGGAGCTTAAGTGATTTGCCCATCTAGACTCCAGCTGAGAATCAAAGGTAGATTCCGAACCCAGGTCTTCTGAATACAGAGCCAAGGCATTTTCTACTTCTTAATTTCACCCTTAGTAAATAACCCTTTGTGTCTCCATTCATTGATTTATCTCACTCCTTCCTGGACCTGTTTATATTTTTGGCCTGTTCCAATGCTTTAATGTTACAAATTCCATATGTTCCACAACATGAAGTAAGTATAGGAACATTCCTTCCAGCTCTGTAGGAATCTCCTTGCAGGCTTTGGGGTTGCACTCTGTGCTCAGCCATCTTGGGCTCCCTCTCCTCTGCCACCGCTACCACCCAGCACACAGAGAAGTCTCAGTTCCCTTCTGAGACTCATGTTGGCCCCACAATGGGAGATGGTTTGGATGGGTTCTGTAGTGGGAGCTGAAGAATATGAGAAATGAGCTGACTGACGTGATTCCCCATTAGTCAGGAAAATTCTAAGAAATGGCTGTTCTCAAAAAGCACCGGTAAAAGTATTTTTCTCTCCGATTTGACTTATATAACTTGTAAAATAACAGGCTGCCGTTTTAGAAGAGTTAGTGTTGGCATGGTATTATCTTGAAAATTACACGAAGCCCTTCTTTTTCAAAAATATTTCTCCGGTTGTTAGGTTAAAAACCTAGTGCCAAACACAGATGAGTCGTTGGGTTTGCACAATTATCGCCTTTTTCTTAGAAATAACGGCAAAACCTCAAAACATGCCACAGCACAGAAGCTATTTCTGGTCCCTGGCAAACAATTGAATGACATCCATAAACCTTTGGAAATTAATATCCCTCAGGAAAATCTAGTTGATGAAAGTCACAAGGAAGTTATTAACTGGAATTAAGTCACTGACAAGAGATATTATTAATGATCTCATCAAAATTGTGAGGGCCTTTAACACTCACATTGCAAGGCTGGTTATTGACTCCTCAGAGAATATTAAATTATTCTAAAGTAGTTGTTTGGCTTGAGATCAAATAAAAAAAAGATAAAAGGCTTCAACTCTAGGTAATTCCATAATTCTCTGGGCTTTCCAGAAGAGAAGTATGAGAAGTGTTAGCCTCTTTGTCTCCCTTCACCACTGCCACAGCCATGCCCACTGTCTAATAAATTCAGCTAATTGTTTAGTGTAAGTGGTTTTGTTTAATTGTGGTCGGTCGATTTTTTTCACATGGTCACACACAAAGGACCAAGGAATCGAGAAATCCTTTGCTTTTTGGTTTTCCCAAAAGGCTTCAGACAACTGTGTGTATTTGCAGCCCCAAGGAGACAAGAACATGCCCAATAAGTCCTGAATTTATGGTCAGTCAGTCAGTCAACAAGCGTTGGTGATATGCTTAATGGTGTGTCAGATACTGTGCTAAGTTCTGGGAATACAAACACAGACAAAAATGTGTTCACCTCCCTCAGGGATCTCACACCCTAATGAGTGAAGCAAAACACAAGGAACTAAGTTATAGCTACAATCTCAGAGAGAAGGCATTAGCATGTGGGGGAGGTGAGAAGGAGAAGGGGAGTCCAGGAGAGTTTGCTTGCAAAAGATAGGATTTGGACTGTTTGGAGGAAGCCAGAGAAGCCAAGAGGCAATGGAGTATGGGGGAGAGCAGACAGAAAGGCATGCTGACAGAAGGTTGAGTGTTGTGAGGAACAGAAGGGAGGTCAGCATGGCTGGATCTTAGAGTACGCTAAAGGGAGTGAAGTGTAAGAAGATTGGCAAGATAGGAAGGGGCAGGTTATGAAGGTTATGAACATTTAAATGCCAAACAAAGGATTTTATAGTCTATCCTGGGAGTGATAGGGAGCTATTAGAGTTTACTAAGTATGGGAGTGACATGGTTTACCCTGAGCTTTTGGAAAATCACTTTGGTGGCTGAATTTGGAGGATGGATTGGAGTGGGGAGAGATGTGAGGCAGGGAGACCCCCCTCCCACCAGGCTATTGCAATGAGGGTCTGCACCAAGAATGAGTGTATGAGTAGAGCGTAGAGCAATGTTTTGAACTTAGAAATGACAAGACTTGGCAGCAGATTGAATACATGTAGTAAACGTGCGTGAGAACTGAGGATAACACCAGGGTTATGAGCCTGCCTGACTGAGAAGATGTTGATGTCCTTGACAGCAATAGGGGAATTTGGAAGATGGGAAAGTTTGAGGAGAAAGAGAATGAGTTCAGTTTTGGACATGCTGAGCTTGAGATGCCCAAGGGACACCCAGTTCAAGATGTCCAAAAGGCAGTGGGTGGTACAATACTGGAGCTCAGGAAAGATGCTAGGGATGGACGTAGGTGTATGGATAGATAGATAGATGGACAACTAGATAGTTCTCATTTAGTTGTTTCAGTCATGTCTGAGTCTCAGTGACCTTGGAGTCTTCTTTGCAAAGATACTGGAGTGGTTTGCTATTTCCTTCTCACTTTACAGATGAGGAACTGAGGTAAACAAGGATAAGTAACTTACCCAGGGTCACACAATTAGTAAGTGTCTGAGGCCAGATTTGAACTCATGAAGATGAATCTTCCTGATTCCAGGCCCAGTACTCGATTCACTGTGCCATTTAGCTACCAGAAAAGACAGGATAGGAAGGGAGCTGGGAATGTCCATCATGCAAAGTAAACAACGGAGCATTGTTTTGGAATCAGATGGCCTAGGTCTGAATCTCCAACCAACCACTTCCTATCTGTGTGACCTCAGTCGTGTCACTTTGCTGTACAATGAGGGGGACTTGATTTACTCCGAGGTCTTTTCTAGTTCTAAATCTATGATCCTACGAGCCTATTCATTTTCCTACCGCTTGCTTTCGCTCAGACTATTTATTCCCTCTAAGCAACACCTTCCTCCCCCTCTCCCCTACCACTGCTTCCTGATCCTCCTTCGACAGAATCTCAGAGTTGGAAGAAACCTCGGAGGCCCGACAGTCCATGAAGCCTATCTAATCCCTACCACCACCAATTGGTGGCCTGCTCTCTCTTCTAAAATTATCTTATATTTATTTACGTGTGCTTATTACATGTCCCCTAGAAAAAAATGTACAACTAAAGCTATAAGTGCTTCTTTTTTGTAATCCCAGTACCTAGTTCAGTGACTGGCACACAGTAGGTGCTTAATGGACACTAGGTGAATGGCTGCTTGATATGCCTCACAATCAGATAACTGCTCCCTTATTCTTTGCGGCCTCCAAGTCCTCAGTTCACATTCCTGAGGCATAAATGAAATTTAATTTTTTTTAAACTTTCTCTGTACCCCTAGTGCTTAGCACAGTATCTAGCCCATAGTAAGTGATTAAAAAATGATTGTGGCTGACCAATGCTCTCCTTCTGGAGCTCTCTGGGTCCTTTATTTGGGATTCTGTAGAATGTCAGGCTTACTGAACTACTTACTTGTAGGCAAAACATGTAGACAGACTATAGCATTGATTCATTTCAATTCAACTTGATTTATAAGTCATAGATCATGACCTAGAAGGGGTCTCATAGATCATGCAACCCAATCCCATCTTCTGCAGATGTCCGAGTCCTGTAGAGGTTAAGTTAACTTCCCCGTAGGTCATGTGAAGAGTAAATACCAGAACTGGGATTCAATTCACTTTGATTCGATTCAATTCACCAAGTGTTTGTCAAAGGCATATCACACTGAGGGAAACACAGAGTTAATATAAGCCATGATCCCTCATGAAGCTTGAAATCTAGTTAAGGGAGATGTCACATACAGAGAGAAAAATCTTATCCACAATGATGCAAGTACATGGAGAAGAAAAGAGCAAATTGCTATACAGGCTCACACAAGGAAAGTGCTGTCCAATGGTCACACAGCTAGAAAGTTTCAAAGGTGGGATTTAAACCCAGGGCTTTCCGCTATGCTGCCTCACATTTCTCCTATAAATCACCCTTCAAATACTTAAAGACATCCATCATGCCTTCCCTAGGTTTTCCTCTCTTCTGATTGCTTTAATTGATCCTTATATGGCATGGTCTCTTGAACCCTCACCAATGCAGTCAACTTCATCTGGATACATCCCAATTTGTCAGTGCCCTTCCTAAAACACGGCATCTAGACCTGAATGCAGTACTCTGACCAGAGCAGAATACACTCAGGACTCTCACCTCCATAACTCTAGAAACGGTTCCTCTCCTAATGAAGTCTGGAATTACATTTAGCTTTTCTGGTCTATTGAAGCACATAGTAGGCTCATACTGAACTTACATTCTCCTAAATAGAAAGCAGTGGCAAGATAGAGCGTCCAAAAATCTGAAGTGGGAAAGGGAAAGAAGAGATAAAAAGATGTGATTTTCCTCCCTTCTTTGAGGAGGCAGACGACTATGGGTACGGAGCATTCCAATAAACTGTGAGATGGTTGATAGGTTGATAAATTTTCCTGAACTGTTTTTTATCTAATTTTTATTCTTTGTTACAAAGGATCTCTGAGGAGGGGAGGGGAGAGAGAGAGAAAAAGAGACAGAGAGAGAGAGAGACAGAGAGAGAGAGAGAGATAAACAAAACCACATCTAAAAACAGAAAATATCAAGACAAAATGTAAATTTTAAAAAGAGGAGTGTTGGAGCTAAACATTTTAACCTAACTGAGAGCCCCTGACAGCAGGCAACTCTGAATAGCTTTTGTTTATCTTGGGGATTTAGCAGGAAGCTACTAATTACCAACTAATGGCAGTTGAACAAACTATTCAAGAAAAAAGTGTGAAGGCCAGCCTTACTGAGAAACCATTGCAGTTTGTTCCCTAACCCCCTACTCCCCACCTCTGGAAGCAAACAGGCTCAAGTTCAGTAAGAGCAAGGCAATGAGGCACAAGAACTGACCACAAGTCTAACAAAGAACTGAGAAACTCTCTTTACAGCCAGGGTGGTGGTCAAGGAGACCCACACAGGCCATAGACCTACAAAGAGGCTAGTATGTCTCTATTTCAGCCACTGCCAACTAACAGATGTGTATATACAAAGCACAGATTGGTTTGGCCCTTAAAGACGAAAGGCAAAGAGATGAAAAAATGTATCTTGACTCACCAGGTTTTAAGGATAAAGGCAAAGTTATTTGAAAGAAATGTTTTAATGGGTGTAAATTCTTCCCATAGAAAGCAAACTTCTGGAAGGAAGGGATTGGTTCATTTTTGTCTTTATATGCCAACAGTAGGTGCTTAATAAATGCTCATTGATTGGTTGGTTGATTCAAGGTAGTGACAAAGAAGGAAAAAAAAGGATTTGAAGAGTCAAGGGAGAATCTTGACCTGCTTGGGGAAGTCGAAAGATGGAAGAAAACAATGGAAAAGAGAATGAAGGACCAATGAACTCGGGGAGCTAAAAAAATAGATGTGTTGCTCTTCCATTTAAGGAAGAAGCAGCCCCAAGGAATGATGACATGCATCCACAGGTAGAAGAAGGAGGGAAGGAAGGAAGGAAGGAAGGAAGGAAGGAAGGAAGGAAGGAAGGAAGGAAGGAAGGAAGGAAGGAAGGAAGGAAGGAAGGAAGGAAGGAGAGATAGAAGGAAGGAGGGAAGAAAGGAAGGAAGGAGGGATAGAAGGAAGGAGGGAGGGAGGGATGGAAGGAAGGAAGGAAGGAAGGAAGGAAAGGAAGGAAAGGAAGGAAGAAAGGAAGGAAGGAAGGAAGGAAGGAAGGAAGGAAGGAAGGAAGGAAGGAAGGAAGGAAATAAGGAAGTACTTATTAAGCTCCTACTATGTGCCAGGCACTGTGCTAAGGGCTTTATAAATATTATCTTATTTGATGCTCACAACAATCCTGTGAGGTCAACGCTATTGGTATTCCTATTTTGACAGTTGAGGAAACTGAGGCAGACAGCAATTAAATGATTTTCCCAGGATCACACAGTTAATAAGCGTCTGAGGCTGGATTGACCTCAGGTCTTTCTGACTCCAGGTCTAGCGATCTACCTCTCCAAAGAGTCACCTCACTGACTCAGGCAAAAGATCGTTCAGTGACTACCAGAGGAAGAAGGAATAAAGTAGTGGTAGATGCTGGAAATTTGTTGAATCAAATACTCACTACTACTACTACAAATGCTTATGATTCTTGTGGAGACAAAGGTTGCTAACACATCGAATCTGGATAGTATTGCCTGTGGTTACACAGTCCTAGGCCAATCCTGAGCAGATGCTGAAGACCTTTAGAGCACTGGTTGTGTTTTCATTGCTGCTGATGATTGAAAGGGGGGACTTCAGAATAGAAAGGCAGACTTTGGAACTGATCATACATTCAAGAAGATGATGATGGAGGAAGGAACTTGGATTTCTAAATAACAGATTAAAATTTAGGAATCAACCAATCAATTAACATTTATTAAGCAGTGTCAGGCACTGTGCTAAGCACTGGGGATACAGAAAGAGGCAGAAGACAGTCTCTGCCCCCAGAGCTTACAATCTAATGGAAGAAATGTCATGCAAACAAATATGTATAAAGCAATCTATAAATAGGTTAAACAGGTAGGGAAGGCTTCCTGTAGAATGTGGGATTTTAGTTGGGACTTAGAAGCAGCCAGGGAAATCAGTAAAATAGAGGAAGAAGAGCGTTCTAGGCATGAGGGACAGCCAGAGAAATGCCTGGAGCCAAGAGATAGAGTGTCTGGTTCATGGAAGAGCCGGAGGTCAGTGTCAGTGTATCAAAGAGTACAGTATGGAGTAAGGTGTAAGAAGACCAGAAAAGTAGGAGGGGGTAAGGATAGGTTCTGAATGCCAAACAGAGTATTTTGTATTTGCTCCTGGAGGCAATAGGGAGCCACTGAAGTTTATTGAGTAGGGGATGACCTGATCGCATCTGTGCTTTAGGAAAACCACTATGGATAAATTGGAGTGGGGAAAGACTTGAGGTAGATGGACACCCACCCCCAGCAGTTATTGCAATAACTAATGCAGTCTTACATATTAGAAGAGAGATTTAAGTCAAAATCCATAGAGAGTGACAGCTCCAACAATGGAAAGAGAATAGCAAGACAGAAGTAATAAATCTGACATTTATGTACAACAATGAATGACATATTGAACAGAGTGAAGAAGAGAACCTAAAATAGGGAGGTAAACTTGACATCACAGATATTACTGAGGCAAGATGGGAGGGGGCTCAAATCTGGAGGAGCTGTTGAATATGTGAAAGGCAGTACATAAGATAAGATCTAGGTTCCAGTTCCAGTTCCATCCTGGCTAGGTGACCCTGGGCAAGTCATCAGCTCTCACTGCTCTAGGCCAATGGAATCAAACAAATAGAAACAGGGGCCATTAATCCATACATGAGCATCCCTGCAGGCCATGTGTTGACTAAATTTTAAAATGTAATGTGCTTTATTATATTAATCATTAATTAACTAACATTAATGAACACTAATATACTTTATTGTATTTTTACTTATTTTGTTAACTATTTCCCAATTACATTCAATCTCTTTGGTTAGACACAATTTGGCATTGTTTGTGCCCCATTTGACATCTCTGCGCTGGGCAACTAAGATGCAGAGGAGGTGCCAACCTATACTGGCAGAGGTACCCTATACCAAAGAAATCACAGGTCCAGTTCCTATCCCTATCCACATCACATGCACACACACACACACACACACACACACACACATAATTAGAGGAAAATGGAAGACTGTATGTCCCAACTAGATAGGATTAGAATTTATAACCAGATGCAAGATAGAGGAGATTATAACAACAACAAAAATAGACCTTTTCAATTATATAAATTTAAAACCTTTTATATAGCCAAAAATAAATGGAGCTAGGATTAGAAGACAAAAATATACATTGGGAGAAAAATAATCAAAGGTCTCTGATAAAAGTCTGGCACTCAAAATTGATAGGGAATTGGTGCAAGCCTGTAGGACCAAAAGCCATCTCTCCGCTGCACCTCCAGTGCACCCACTTTTGCATGGAAGTCACCAAGCATTGAGGAATATGTCGACTTTGGAGGAACTTGTTAAGTTCTTAGAATTTCTTCGCAACAGATGTTGGCCCATAAGCTGCAATTATCTTCATGGTAATCAGTTTGCTTACTCATTGTGAGTACTATTAGGAGAGATTGCCAGGTGCCTCATTATGGGGCTTTTATGGTTTCCTTGGGGCCTATGAGAAAACCGATCCTGCCAAAAGTTTTATTGGCCTCTCAGAGGAGAACCTGCTAGCTGCCTTCCCATTAAGCTCCAACCTCTTTATGTCTTCTGGCTGCATTGATTGTGAAATTGTCTATATGGATTTGTGTCAATTTCTCTAGTAATATGTCAACTCATTGGGCAGATATTCCACATTAAGAGAACATTGAGTTAAATGGGCAACTAGGTGGTACAATGGATAGAGCGCTGGGCTTGGAATCAGGAAGACTCATCTTTCTGAGTTCAAATCTGACCTCAGATGCTTACTAGCTGTATGACCCTGGGCAAGTCACTTCACCCTGTTGGCCTCAGTTCCTCATCTGTAAAGTAAGCTAGAGAAGGAAATGGCAAACCACTCCAGTATTTCTGCCAAGAAAACCCTAAAACGGGGTCGTGAAGAGCTGGACACAACTGAACAACAATATTTATTAATTATATAATCATCAGCAAGTCAACTAACTTCTCTGTCTTGTTTTTTCTTTATTTTATTTTGTTCATGTAACAAAAATGTATTTTGTTAACAAAAATATTATTTTTAACAAAAATTATTTTCTCTCCTCATCTCTGCTTCCCCTTGAAAACACCATAACAAATATTCAGGAAAAAATTAGTCCATTTGTCCGCATCCAAAAATTTATGTTTCATTCTATATCTTATAATAATAACAGCTAGCATTTGTAAAGCACTTTAAGGTTAAAACTGTTTACATGTATTTTATCCTCACAATAAGTGTTATTGTAAGTGTTATTATCTCTGTTTTACAGATGAGGAAACCAAGGCAAACAGAAGTGGCTTGTCCAAAGTCACATAGCTAGTAAGTATCTGAGGCTGGATTTGAACTCAGGTCTTCTTGACTCTGGGCAGCCAGGTGGCACTGTGGAGTCAGGAGGACCTGAGTTCAAATCTGGCCTCAGATACTTAGTAGCTGTGTGACTCTAGGCAAGTCACTTAACCTTGTTTGCCTCAGTTTCCTCATCTGTAAAGTGAATTGGAGAAGGAAATGGCAAACCACTTCAGTATGTCTGCCAAGAAAACCCCAAATGGGGATCACAAAGAGTCAGACACACCTAAAAAACAACAGAACAACAACAACTTCTTGACTCCAGGCCAGGTGCTCAATTATATCACCTAGATTCCAGAAGCCAAGATGGCAGAGTAAGCAGTAAATTGCCGTAACTCTCCCATATTCACCTCCAAACAACCACAAAACAGTGCTCTAAAACAAATTCTAGATCAGCAAAACAAGAAAAAAGATAGGGTGGAACAATTTTTTAGCACAAGAAACCTGGAAGATTGGCAAGAGAGGTCTGTCTCAGATAAAAGGGAAGCCGGTCCAGGACAAGAAGCATGCCAGCAAAGCCAGCAGTAAGCTCCACCTCAGCAAACCAGCGGGCAATCCTGAGCCTCCGTGAGGTGGAGCAGGCAAATGTCAACACCAGAACCCCTAACGTGCCTCAGCATAGCCAGAGGAACGGGCAGACTCCAGCCCCAGCCTGCTACCATGCTTCAGTGTAGCCCGGGGGAAATGCAGAAATACCCCAACAGCCTCAGCACATGCCAGACACCAGCACTAGGACCTTGACTCAGCACCAGGACCTTGACTCAGCACCAGGTAAGCTGCTAGACCCATGCTGCTAGTAAGTGTTCGAGGCTGGATTTGAATTCAGGAAGATGTCTTCCTGATTCCAAGCTCAGTTCTCTGTCTACTGTACCACCTAGTTGCCCCTCTTGCTGCCTGTCTACCACTATCACTTGAAATGTAAAAGGGTACCACCCAGGGCTGAAAGCTGAGTTTTTAAATTGTGTATGTGTTTGTGTGTGTGTGTCTGTGTGTGTATGTACACATACACATATATACATATGTTATTTTTATATGGTTTGATACTTTGACATAGTCAAAAAAATCCATCACCTAATGGTCAACCATCTGGTCACGAGCTCCTCCATAAAAAGCTAGGTTGGTTATTATAGTAGAAACAGTCCATCTCTGGGCTATTGGGAATTCTTCACACAGCTCGGTGGAAGTTCTTCAAGAGTTCACACTCCACTGGTGTGACCTTCAAGAGAACCTAGATTCACCTCCACACTAAGCTGAATCATTGGTGAAAGACTTTAGGGGAAAAGTGATTCTTCCTTCTTGGAGCTCAATCTGCTTGCTTGTTATTCCTATCAGCTTCTTCTATTATGCTCCTCTGGGGCTAAGCAGAAAAAGTCCTGTCATTCTTCTGGATAATGGTCCCATCCATTCTTTAGGACAACAATTATATACCCTCTGGCTCCTCTCTTTTCTAGGTTAAAAATCCCCAGCTCCTTCAGCTGTTCCTCTTAAGAGGTGATTTCTAGCCTCTCCACCATCTTGGTCCCTCTACCTAGAATACACTCTGGTTTATCAATGTCTAAGATTTCAATCCCCTGCTTTATTTTTTTGTTTTTGCTCAATCTGATTATCTTTGAATTCCATTAAATTGGCCTAAAAATAGAACAGAAGGAAAATAGGTGAATAGTTATATCTCCTTTCCCTAGCTGGATTTTACTTATCTCCTTAAGCCTCACTTTCTTCATCTGTAAAATGAAGGGATAGGATTACCGTGAGATTCCAATTTCCCTTCAATTCAACATACATAGAAATGAATGCAATATTCCAGACCTGCTTTAGCAGGGCTAAGTACAATAGAGCTAAGACCTTTCTTCTATGGGCTATGATGTTTTATTAAGGTACAAGCTTTAGGGGGTGTCATGTCATACTCACTCTTTTTTTTAACATGATCTCTTACCTAGCCATACCTCAGCTGTCCTCACTCTTTCTGTATTTGTCCCGTTTGTTTTTTGTTTGTTTGTTTTGCTTTTAGGCAATTGGGATTAAGTGACTTGCCCAGGGTCACACAGCTAGTTAAGTGTCAAGTGTTTGGTCTGAGGCCTGATTTGAACTCAGGTCCTCCTGACTTCAGGGCCGGTGCTCTATCCACTGCGCCACCTAGCTGCCCTATTTGTCCCGTTTTGAATCAATGTGCAAGGAATTTGCATGTATCCCAAGTAGATTTCATTTTATTAGATTTGGCCCATTATTCAAGACTCCTTTTTGAATCCTGATTCTTTCTTCCCATTTGTTAACTATCCTTCCCAATTTTATGTTCTCTTCACATTTGATATAGACCATGTATGTTTTAATACAATTGATAAAAATGTTAAATAGAGCAGGGTCAAGGGCAGATCCATGGGACTCACCCAAGTTATCCCTTCAGATGGACCTCCATTCAATAATCATACTCTTTGAATTCAGCAATATGGTACACTTCATGGAGTGTTAAACTTGGATTAAGAAAGATCTGAGTTCAGATCACTTCCTCTGAAACTTAGCACCTATGTGACCGTGGGCTAGTCATGACCTCTCTGAATTTCACTTTCTTCATGTGTAGAACAGGGATAAGAATTCCTGTAGCACTTATCCCACAGGGTTATTGTGAAGCTCTAATGAGATGAAATTTGTAAAATGTTTTGCATGTTTTGAAACACCATGAGAATGTCATTTTTTATTCAACCAGTTCCAAAGCTTCCTGACAATATGGGTTACAATGGAGAGAACACTGGAATTGGTATCAGAGGGACCTAATTTGAAATCCTGCTTTGATGCTTACTACCTTTGTGACATCAAACAAACCAATTCTTCTATCTGTGCCTCAGTTTCCTTATAAATAAGAAAAATGAAAGGCTTAGACTGGATGCCCTCTATGGATCCACCATCCTATGATTATCCAGATCTAAGATCTAACCAAAAGTTCTCCATTTGGTTCACAAGATAGTATGGGAGACTTGGTAAAATTCAGGCTTCCTATGTTGGCATCATCCCTCTGATAGACCCATCTAGGAACCCAGTCAAAATGGAAATGAAGTTAGTGTAACAACCTGTTTCTTTTCACATATATATATATATACATATATACATATATATATATATACATATATACATATATATATATACATATATACATATATATATATATATATATATATATACATATATATATATATATATTTTAATTCAGGACTTTAAACACACACACACACACACACACACATGCGACTTCTGAATATTTCTGTATATAAAGTAGAACTGACACAAATTATATGTAAAACTTGTGAAATTATAAATCTCTATTATATACACCTTGCTTTTTTTAATCTAATAAATTCAACATGTTACTTTCACAGCCATCCTGCTAATTAACATGTACTTCCTTCTGAGCTTCCTCTGGACTTCTATGAATTTTTTTAACTGCTCCAATGACCTTCTTTTCTTTCTTTTCTTCTTTCTGGTTGACAACACCATCACCAGCTTCCCTCCCACTTCCTACAAAATCCACCCTCTTTCATTTTCCAGATGAGGCTCAGAGAGGTGAAAGAAAAGAGATTAGAACTATTCAACTCTAATTCGATCCATTTGTTTCATACCAATTTTAATGAACTTCATCATCAGGTAGAATGCAAAGGGGAAATTGTTAGTTGCTCATAATAATGCCAAGTTGCTTTGCAATGCAAAGACTCCTTTTTTTCCACTACAAATGTTCTCCCAAAGATGTTCTATGGTTTATTCGTCTTAAGATGCCGCAGTCTTCAAGAAATTAAAGTCCTGAGTACTGGAACAACTAGGTGGCATGGGTGATAGAGTGTTTGACTTGGAATTATGAAGGCCTGAATTCAAATCCTGCCTAAGATATTGCTGAATGACCCTGGGTCAGTTACTTAACCTCTGTCTGCCTCAGTTTCCTCATCTAATATAAGAGTATTAAACTCAATTACCCTTAATTTTCTTTACAGCTCTAAATCTGTGATCCTATGCATAGCCCAAAGAACAATGAATGTGTTGGGTGCATTTAAGCCGCAACATATTTTCAATGATAGCCCACCCTTACAAAATAACAAATTTACTGCAAAATTAAATCTAACTCTAAGATCAGGCAGGCACTGTGTACTAAGTGTTGGAGATACAAAAAGAGAGAAATGTACTCCCCAGACTCACAGAGCTTACAGTTGAAAGAGGGGTAAGGTGGGTGGCATGGGAGGCAGTGTGGAACAATGGAAAGACTGCTTGGTCTGGAATCAAAGGCGGACTAGGCTTTTGAAACCCAGCTCCCACTTACTACCTATGTGACCTTAGGAAAGTCCCTGAACCTTTCAGTTTCCTTGATTTGCTGTATAAGGGTCAGCTGAAGGAAATAAGGGTGGCCAGCCTGGAGAAGAGAAGATTGGGATTGGCATGGAGAGGTGGGGGGACAGAGCCGACAAAGGATGATAACTACGTTCAAGATTTGAATGGCTGTCATGCAGAAAACCAATTAAGTTGTTCAGTTTGGTTGGAGAAGGGAGAACCAGGGACGATGTGTAGAAGTTATAAAGTGGCAAATTTTGCCTTCAGCTAGCATTTAGTTATCAAAAACTGCTGCCTCAAGAAGCAGTGGGTTGCCTCTTGGCAACAGTCATGGAGGGTACAAAACTGTAGATACGACTACGTGGAAGGGGGTGGAATGTGTGGGTTAGGTGATCACTGCGGTCTCTGACTCCAAAATTCTTTGATAGGTGATCCGTTCACCCTTCCATAATGCTGTAGGGCTTGCCTAAAATCAATCAACAAACATTTAGTAAGCACTTACTGTGTGTCAGGCACTGTTCTAAGCACTAGGCAGAAAATTTGCAAAAGCCGTGCAAATATCCCCCATTTTTTAGAGGAGAAAACCAATAATCAGGCAAGGTAAGTGACTTGCTCATAGTCACACAGCCACACAGTGAGAAAGCCATGACTTGATTCCCGGTGTGCTGACTCCAAGTCTTTCTATCCACCAGGGTAAGAGAAGACCTAGTCATCCAGGACACCAGGCAGTAATTTGAGGGAGGCGACCGTTTTCAGTTACTGCTCTGGAAATGAAGACGAAAGATTGGCCAGCTCTGAATCCTGAGCCAACTACCACCTAAAGGGAATAGGTGAAGAACTTTCAGGTGAGACTTGTGTCCCTATATGGGCAAGATGTCCAAATGCCACAATGTGGTTGGGAGCCTCGGATAACACAAATGAAATGTGAGAATGCAGAAGGAAGAGAGGGAAGGAGAAAGAGCCAAGTGAGAAAGAAAGCCCCACGAAGCACTCAAGCTTGGTAGATTCCACAAACGGAAAGAGATCTCCACCACTATTCACTCCAAACTTTTAGCTGGGCCAGACGGCAGATGTTACCAGGTATGAGAACGGGTATTGCACGGGCAAGGGACTTAGCGATGCTATCAAAGCTCTTTTCCGGTGATTATTAGCAGCAGTACCAGTATAGTTATAATATAATAATGGAATTATAATCACATTAATTATATAATTACACAATACAATTGATAATATATAATTAGTTGTATCCAGTCGTTGTGAAGAAGGTATTGTTCCAGGGGTGGGGAACCTGCAGTCTCGAGGCCACATGTGGCCTTCTAGGTCCTCAGGTGCAGCCTTTTGACCGAGTCCAGGTTTTACAGGGGATTTGTGAAGTTTGGATTCCATCAAAGGGCCACACTTGAGGACCCAGAGGGCCACATGTGGCCTCAAAGCTGCAGGTGCCCTACCCCTGGAAGAGGTGTGGTTTTTTATTATATTAATGATAGGGATAGAGACTGAGCCGATTATTTTATTAGTATAGGGAACTTCCAGGTGAGGAAACTTCTTCTATCAACACCTATAAGCACGTTCTTTGTAAATCATAATCTTAAATATTTGACTATGACAGTGATAGGTTAATTAAACTTGCCCAGAATGAGAGAGCCAGTCTGGATCACAGGCAAGACTCAAACCTTGGTCTTCCTGGCTTGTAGGTTGGCTTTCTAGCCCTTACACTATGATGTAAAAACTCTCTCAATTATATGTTGTGTAATTATATATGTGTAAATTTTATGATTCTATGATATATAATAAAATAATATAATCATATATCATAATGATACATAATAATTCTACCATAACACAATATAACTAGTATAGTTATACTATTATGGTATATAATTATAATATTGTGATAAATAATATAACATTGTATAATTTTACATCAATCATATACTATATATATATATAAATTGTAGAATTGTAGAATATATAAATATAGTTTATTGTATATTGTATAATTAGATATATATATTATTAAATTATTGCATATGATTAATATGACTTGTAGGTGATACTTTCCATATATGTTGCCTTCCCCATTAGATTGTAGACTCCTAGCAGGGACCATCTTACCTTTCCATTTGTATCCCAAGTACTTAGCACAATGCTTGACTCAAATAAAATGCATAATAAGCACTTCATTCATTTCTATTTAATTATATATGATAATCATGTGTAATGTACTTTGTAAACACTAAAACATTATAGAAATGTGAATTATTTTTATTAATATTCCAATTAGATTATGCTTAAAATAAAATATTTATTTGATTGTCACATCATTATATCATTATATAATTTATTATTCTCATAAAGATAAGGATAGGTACCAGATCTGTAGTTTTGTTCATGTATGGAACCCCTGGTTGAGAAATCATATATAATTTATTATAATATTATTGATGCAATTATATTAATAATAATAGTATACAGTTCACATTTTTATAAGGCTTAAAGTTTACAAGGTGTCTTCCTCACAATAGCCCTATAATGTAGTCAGTATGACCACTATTACTCCCATTTTACAGAAAAGGAAACTGATGCTCAGAGAGGTAAGTAACTTCCCAAAGGTCACATAGTTAATAAATTGTAGAACCAGAATTTGAAACCTGTCCAAGTTCAGCAACAGATGCAAATCATCATAAATACCGTTAGTTCCTACCTCAGAAAGCTAGCGTGAGATGCAAATGCAATTGTGTATAAAATGTTATTGTTTAGTCATTTTCAGTTGCATCAACTCTTCCTGACCCCATTTGGGGTTTTCTTGGCAAAGAATGGAGTAGTTTGCCATTTTCTTCTCCAGATCATTTGACAGATAAAGAAACTGAGGCAAACAGGGTTACGTGACTTGCCCAGGGTCACATAGCTAGTAAGTGTCTCAAACTGGATCTGAACTCCTGAAGATGAGTCTTCCTGACTCCAGCTCCAGTGCTCTATTCACTGTGCCACGTAGCTGCCCAGTGTATATAAAATACACTGCAAATTGCAAAGTACTACAGAAGCATCAGTCGCTATAGCAGTGGTGGTTATACCAAGTTGCCTCCCTAAAAAAGGAATAATGGCATTTACAAAGACATGTACTAAGTCACAGAGGTGGTGCTGTCCACATGGGTTGAAGGCATGGTTCCAGCTTACAAAATTCTGGATCCTTGAAGGACTGAAAATTATATTGGAGAAAGTCTTTCCCTTCCTTTGGTCCCATAGTAAGAATTAAGTTGAAATTGCCTGCAAGTTCTTGAGGCAGAATCTTATCTTTGTAGCCCCAGTACCCAGCACTAGGCTTTATAAACCATAGGTGTCTGCTATAACTAGGAATGTTGCACCACAAATTTACACCCAGAGTAAATGGTACAGAATGCATCCTTGGATGAGGAGGGGTCAGAGCAGAGTAGGAGAGAAACTTCCTCCAGACCACCATCTGTTAGCTTCCTAGTTTGATTACTAATCATCATTGCCCACCCAGTGTGTTAAGCTTTGCTGGTTTTATATTGCTAAAGGATTGGGTGTACTGTCAAATGGCACACTCTATAAATCTAACATCCTCTAGATTGAAGACCTTGGGGCAAAGTCCCAGTCATCCTGCTTAGTTACAGTTAGGGTAGAAGCTTGAAAAAAGATGAGTTGGAATGAATTGAAATGGTCAGAAGAGAAGTAAAAATTGGCTTAGAGGAGGGAGACGGCATGCTAATGCTAGCCACAGTCACATTCAGAGGCTACTCAGGGGCACCGATGGCCTAAATTCAGGCAAATTCCTGAATGCTCCTCTAAATTGGCTTTAAAAGGGAAAAAAAAAGTTTTGTAACCAAAAAGAAAAAAAAAAGCCTACCCACTTCTGAAAGTGAATCCAAACCGAACCTTCTTGAAGGTCATAAAGTGTTCCGAAGTTTCTTTCCATTATTTTTCACTCACACACTTCTTAGCCCTGCTAAGGGACTTCGCCAGGATCTGAATTCTCTTAGCCAAACACCACAAGGGGGAAGAAAAAAAAAAACCACATCACCAAAGCCTTTGCCCCGAGTGTATTTCCACCCCCCAGCTGAAGGCCCAAAGCCCGGGAATTCTCAAGGCAGCCAATGGCCTGGGCCAGCACCCCTGTAGGCAACAGGCAGAGAATCCACTCTTTCAGAGAGTGTAGGCCTTCTCATGCTTATCTTCTTTTTCATCCTGGGCCTCTTGTCTCCTTCCTTTGCTTTGAATAAGCTATAGCCATAGAGAAGAGACTCAGAGGAGCATTTGGGATCTGAATGTATGCTTGGAGACCCAATGACAACTTTGGTGAAAGAGGACACCAGCCAGGAGTGGTATAAATGGCCTGATTTTTCTGGAAGGTTCCTTCTCCGATAGCCCTGCCAAAGTAAATCACAGAATTGCTTCGTGTACAATTGTTTTTAATGGGAAAGAATTCCCCAATACTCAGTACAGTGCCTTCTCATTAAATTTGCCTCTTACAAGGTTATTGTAGGAAGAGTGAAAGGCAGAGGGTCAATTGAGAAGCTGTAGAAAGACAATTGCTTTTTTAAAAAAAAATAATGGAAAGGAATCAGGATGCTGACATCTGCTGAAAAATGAAGAGATAGGTTTCTGGTACAATGGAATACAGTGTCCTTGGACATAACACCTTGTGCAGTCAAGAGATCCCAATGGGCTATTGCTGAGCAAGGAGCCAGTTCAATGTGGGAAGATCAGTGACTGAGGGTAATATGTTTGAAATGGGACAACAACTCTGGGCTTAAGTCAAATAAACTAAAAGAACAAGGCTCTCTCTCCAGGTGACTTAGTCATTGAAGAAGAATATTAAAGTTAAACAGACTCTTGAGGCCATTTGGTCATGGCCTCCCGAGGATCAAAAGATCACTGATTTGAAGCCAGGAGAGATCTTAGAGGTCATTTTACAGAGGGGGAAACTGAGATCCAGAGAGATGAAAACTTTTCCTTAGACCTTGCCCTTTAGATTTTATATTTATCTGGTTATGCTGTCTCTCCCATTAGAATATGAGCTCCTCAAGGGCAAAAACTATTTTTGCCTTTCTCTGTATCCCCAGTGCTTAGCATAGTGCCTGACACAAACTAAGAGCTTATATAGTAAGTGATTGTTGACTAATTGATCTGTTGAAATGACTTTCCCTCAATTCCACAGCTAATAAGTATAATAGAATAAGGATCATAGATTTAGAGCTAAAATAGTTTTAGAGCGGAAATAGTTTTCTACTATATTGTTCATGAGCCCCCACCAGTGTGATTCTCCCCACTAATCATCAGTTGATATTAATCAGATGGGCAAAATTTGGTTTTAGAAATAGAATACTTTTAAAAGTGGTAAAATAGTAGTACAAACCACCCCCTCCACCAAACTGAGAGGATATTATCCCACAGGTACAATGGGAAGTGGGCACAAGGTTATATCACATATGGCAGCTCCTAGGATTAATATTCTCTTTCCTGGAGCCCTTATGAAACTCCCCCTTGCTTGTTTCTCCTCCACATATCTAATTTGTCCTCAGCTGGTGACATAGACACTCCAGGCAGCTGTTTGATAGGTATCATTAGGACCTGGATGAAAAGTTCAAATCCTCCAGTCTTTGGAAATTCATAAGGTTCTTTTCTGGTCAGGATGTGAGGGACACAGTACTCAAATACTCAGGTTCCAAACTAACAACATTTTTATACAATGACTCACAAAGCATGACAAGGTCTATATTTCCCTAACCATTAGAACTATCCCAAAGTGGAATGGGCTGCCTCGGGAGACAGTACTCCTTGGAAGTCCACAAGAAAAGGCTGGATGACCACTTATTGGATATGTTGTGGAGAAAGTTCTTTTTTTGGGGGGGAGGACAGTATGATCCATAAGGTAGCAGCTAAGTGGTACAACAGATAAAGCACCAAGTCTGGAATCAGGATGATGTAAGTTCAAATCTGTACTCAGACATTTACTAGCTGTGTAACTCTGGGCAAGTCACTTAACCCCTATTTGCCTCAGTTCCACATCTGTAAAATGCGGACATAATTCCAGTATCTTTGCCAAGAAAACCCCATGGACAAATCCCTGGGGTCACAAAGAGTAGGACACAACTGAACAACAACAACAACAATAAAGTCTCTTCCAATCCTGAAATTCTGTAGCACTCAAAGACAGTTTAGTTCTACCAGTCTCAGTTTTCTCATCTGTAAAATGGTCACTTTAACTGCTTCTCTGTCTGGGTCGCTCTAAGAAAAGTGCTTTGTAAACCTGAAGGCACTTTAGAAATGTGAGCTTCTTTCAGCCTCAGTCTCCTTATCTGGAAAATAAAAGGCAGAGAGGACAGATGATTTCTATCACCCCTTCTACCTCTACATCCTATGACCCTTGTAGTGATATGCTCTTATTCATACTGATAGCAAGGTCACATACCTTGAGGCCTCCTCCAGCAACCCAAGTAGCTCTCCCTGCCTAGCTTCAAGCACCACCTCCTTGATGAGAGCCTCTTGAACCACTCCTGCTCATAGGAGTGCCCTTCCTTTCGGCCCCTCACTCTCTCATCTTCTATAGCACTTATCTGATACTCTCCACATACTAGCTTGACTCATCAACTAACTTCTCATGTGAAGAAGGCTTCTCTCCCTCAACAAGAATATAACCTCCCTGAGAGCAGGAACTATTGTTTACCATTCCCTATATTGTCCCACAGCACCTACCACATACACTCGTTGCCACACTCATACTCTAAGCCTTTCCAGCTCTGTAAGAACTATCAGCTTGCTTTTTGCTGGTACAGTTTTCAAGGCTCCCCAATGTCAGTTCTGTGCCTTGATGTAGAAGCAAACTTCAATGGATTTGCTTTTCAGTGACCCTTCTAAATGGTTTCTTCATCTGTAAAAGGAAGAGAGTTGGACTAAATGGTCTCTGATGTCCCTTCTAGCCCTTGACCTAAGATCCTGTGATCTTCACATGTGAAGGAAGAAGGCTAGGGATGTCCAGAAAAGATCCATATCTGTCACTACTACCAGCCTTTTGAGGGGCTGATTTGTTTTTTCAGTGCATGGTCCCTTGAAATCAGGATTTGTGTTAAGGATAAAATTCCAAAGCCTATCAAAATACAGAGTTACACAGTGGTAGTGAAAAGCCCCTAGAGAGATTTTACCGTCTGATTTGTTGGGCATCATTAAGCAGTGGGGGCTCTCCCCCTGAATTCAGCCTTTTGTTAACTTCGGGCAGTGTAGTATGGAAGGGAGGGGAAGAATCGTCTCTGATGTCAGAGGGATAGAAACTGGACCTGGATCCACTATGGGGAACTCACAGATAAGAAAACCCTTCTACCAATGAAGTTTGGCACCCTCTATGAAACAAACTAGAGCCTTGAATGGTTAAGTGACTAACCTAGGGTCACACAGACAGTATATCACAGGCAGGACTTGAACTTAGGTCTCCTTGGCTCCAAGGCCAACTGTCTATCCACAAGCAATGATTCTCAAATTTTTCAGTCTCAGAACCTTTTTATATTCTCAAAAATTATTGAGGTCCTCCCAAAGAGTTTTTGTTTATGTGGGTCATGTTGTTGTTCAGTCATGTCCAACTCTTCATGACCCCATTTGGGGTTTTCTTGGCAAAGACGCTGGAATGGTTTGCCATTTCCTTCTCCAGCTCATTTTCACAGATAAGGAAACTAAAGCAAACAGGGTAAAGTGACTTGTCCAGAGTCACACAACTAGTAAGTGTCTCAGGCCAGATTTGAACTCAGGTCTATCCCCTGTGCCACTTAGTTATAGTTTCAAACCTCCATTTTCTCCCTTTTTGTTAATGGCACCACATTTGTCTGTTTTCTGATGCACTGCACCCATTCTCCACGGTCCCTCATAGATCATTGGGAATAGTTCTTTCAATACAAGTTCTTCCAATTGTCTAAAATGTATGAGGGGGAGAGGGAATGGGGTATGATCCCTTCTCTTCCCTTCCTCCCATGTAAGCCTGTGGAGGGCTTCCATCATCAAGAGATAAACTAGTATCAATGGCCCTCTCCTAACTAAACAAAGGATTTAGGTTTTTGCATCCAGATGGATGGATGGAAGGATGGATGGAAGGATGGATGAATGGATCACTTAAAATCTGGGGAAGGCCAAGAAGCCTAAAAACCTATCCTCTGAGGAAACCAATCTTATCTATAGTCCACTCCAGTCCATTCTCCACTCAATTACTAATGTGATTTCCCAGACTTTGTAGGTCCAATTAGGTCATGCAAGTCAATTAAGTCACTCAATACACTCCAGTGGCTCCCTATCACCTCCAGTATCAAATATAAAATCCTCTACTGAGCTTTTAAAGCACTTTATAATCTGACCCCTTCCTATCCTGACAGTCTTCTTATACCTCATTCCCCTCCATGTACTCTACAGTCCAGTGACACTGGCTTCTTCACTGTTCCTCAAGCAAGACACTCTATCTCTGGACTCAGGGCATTTTCACTGATTGTCCCCCATGCCTGGAATGCTCTGCCACCTCTTCTTCACTTCCTGTCTTCTCTGGTTTCCTTCAAGTTTTAGCTAAATTCTAACCTTCTTCAAGAAGTCTTTCCAGTCCCCCTCAATGATACTGCCTTCCCTCTGAGATTATCTCTGTTTTATCCCAGATAGATATATCTGCTTTATCTATATCTTATTTGTACACAGTTGTTGGCATGTTGTCACCTCCATTAGACTGCGAACTCCTTGAGGGAAGGAAGTATTCTTGCCTTTCCCTTTGCTTAGTATAGCGCCTGGCACATAGTAGGTGCTTAATAAATGCCTGTTGGTTTGTTGACTATTGATTTTGAAGAACTCAAAAATATATGAAAAGGAAGTTTAAAAAAATAGAGAAGCCTAAAATCATAGAAAGTCTGGCCTGGAAGGGACATCACTGACCCTCTAGAAACGCCCCCTCACTTCATAAGTGAAGAAACAAAATACAATCAGAGAATTGAATTGGTGTCTCCAAGGTCACCACGTGACTCAGTTGGTAGAATTGAGACTAGAACCCAGGTTCCTGGACAGCCAGGACTCTTTCTACTCTACTACACTGTCTTGAAGTCTCACTGACTTAGCTCTGTGCTCTTCCATCTTACTAATGAGTCAAGTTTATTTTCCTCTTTTCCTGTTTCCACTGGGAACATTCAAACGAGGAAGTTAACGTGGGGAAGCAAAGCCAACATTCAAAAGCCAATAAAGCCAGGTAAAGCAGGTGCCTGAAGCATTTGGGAGGTTGCTAAGTGCTTAAAAAAAAATAACGCCGAAGATCATGAAGAGAAGGAAGCTTGGAAAACATTTTATTTTTTAGAAAAAAAAAGAAAGAAGTTCATAATGTTGGCTAGAAGACTGAAAAACTAGAAATTCAAGGCTGGAGTGGAAGGCTGACAGCTGTGGGCAGCTGGAGTAGAAGAAAGAGTAGGAAGTCTATAAATGCACACCAGTGGGGAAAGAACCTGGAAATAATGGGTGTACATTGAAGAATAAAAATAAAAAGACCATACCAGAGATCGAGGTGACACAATTAGAGACACATCATCATGGGCCAATAGAGTTACTTTGAGTCTTTATTCCTTTCCAAGAGGCTTTTAATTTTCTAATAAGAGTTTCGATGTGCTAACATATGGCACTGCCTGAGGGAAAGAACAGAGTGTTCTCTCAAGGTCATTTTGGTTGGGTTTTTCAGTGGGATTCCAAATGGGGCATGGATGATTCTACCTCTGGTAGAAAGCAAATGCTCCTGACAAGGCTACCCACCTTAGACCAATTCTCCCATGTCTTTATCACTATCTTAGTCACTGCCTGAGTCCCTGGTGGTATTTATTAACTCTTTTCTGTTGACAAACACCAAACACACGCATACCAACAGGAACCAAGATGAAAGCTCAGCCCCAAGGGTTTCGATCAGATGAGAAATATGAATTTAGTTAAAAAAAAAAAAGAAAGAAAGAAAGGAAAGAAAGAAAGAAAGAAAGAAAGCATCTGAACACTTGGAGAAAATTGGAAAACAGAACCATCTGTTACATAATGAAATCCAATTGACTCTTTGCTTTGTACCACCAGCTGCTGTCAAGTAAGAGATTATGAAACCATGTAATACATTTTTCAACTTGAAAACTGTTTCTCTGTTTGAAGACTTGGAGAGGTCCAAGCCTGCTTTCTTGTTTCAGGGAAAGCTCAGAGTGGGTCTACAGAGTGGTTCTGCCTGGATCAAGTTCATGACTTTCTGGAGATAAAAAATGGGAGCTAGGACTACACTATTTGTCCTCCCAGACCTTTCTTCCTTCGGAGGGAATTGTCCTCCCAGTGAAATGATTTGTGTCCCATCACAAAGAATGCCCCGAAAATGTTAAAGCAGAGGGAACTTTGTTCAATTGACCCTCTTGTGGTTAATAATGGGATCAGGGAGGCAGCTGTGTGGATGCCAAAGATGTTAGTCATAATTATAGAGGATACCCAGTGTAGACTTCAAGTTGGAGGGTGTTTCCACATAAATAGTGAGGTTTTCTCATCGTTCCTATTTGCAGATGACATTTTCCTGATTCCATCATTGTACAGCCTCCTCAAAGAGATGCACTTTGTCATCTGCTCAGGACCCCATGCTCACAATCTAGGCAGCACCCTTGGCCCCTCCCTCTTTCACCCCTCATATCTGATCTGTAGCTAAGGTCTATCAATTTTACTTTCATGACATTTCTCACATACCCCCTTCCTTCTCTTCACAGACATGGCCACCACTCTCATACAGGGACTCACCACTAAATGCAAAAACCTTATGGTTGTCCTACCTGCCACAAGTCTGTCCCTGCTCCAGACCATCCTCTGATCAGCTTCCAAAATTTTTTCTTAATGACTTTCCTTTCAATATACTCTAGTAGCTACCTATTGCCTCCAGGATCAAATCTAAAACCCCCTGTTGGGCATTCAAAGCTACCCATAACCCGTCCCCTGCATTTCCAGTTGTCTTACATCCTACACCCATCCATGTACTATGCAATCTAGTGACCATGTTCTCCTTACTGTCCTTTGTACGAGACCCTCCATTTCCCACCTCCAAGTATTTTTACTGGCTGCCCTGCATGTGTAGAATGTTCTCCTTCCTCATCTCTACCTTCTGGTTTCTCTAGTTTCCTTCAAGTCCAACCTTCTATAGGAAGTCTTTCTGGATCCCCTTTAATTCTAATGTCCTTCTTCTGTTGACTATCTCTAATTTATCCTGTATATATCTTGTTTTTATGTAGTTGCCTTTTCCTTTGGACTATGAGCTCTTGGAGAGCTGGGACTGTCTTTTGCCTTCATATGCACTTAGCACATAGCAGGCAGTTAATAGATGTTAATTGACTGAATGACATAGTGGATAGGGCACTGGACTGGGAGTCAAAAAGACTTTAGGTCATAGCCAGCCTCTGAAAAGCACTACTTACATGTCTTTGAACAAACCACTTGATATATCTGGGCTTCCAATCCCCCTTTAAAATGACCTCTGGGGGTCCTTTCTGCTCTAAATCTATGACACTGAAATTCTCAAAAAGTTTGATCTAACTGTCCACACAGTGAAGACTCAAATAGATGAAGAATAGCTCATTTCTAGACTACAATGTACACTTGAATGGACAACCTCTAAAGCTTGTCCACTGATACATATATTAGAGGCAGACACTGATAATGGGCAATAAATTGGGCTTGGAAATGAACAGGAGGACATGGACTAGATTGTCTTTAGAAAATTGTAACTAGGGGGCACCTAGGTGGCACAGTGGATAGAACACTAGCCCTGGAGTCAAGAGGACCTGAGTTCAAATCTGACCTCAGATACATGACACTCACTAGCTGTGTGACTCTGGGCAAGTCACTTAACCCCAATTGCCTCACCGAAAAAAAAAATTGATGAAAGATGTTGTTCATCTCCAGAGAAAGAGCTAGGGGAGCCTAGATGCAGATCAAAGATGCTTTTTCTTCACTTTCTTTATTTTTCTTGGGGTTTTTTTGTTTGTATTTTCTTTCACAGCATGACTTAAATGGAAAATTGTAAAGCTCTTTTAATGGCCCTCCCTTCCCTCCCCTCCCCGAGTTTCTCCCTGAAACATTTTTCTAGTCTTTGGGTGATGCTGCACAGTGGTGAGGCATTGCATGCTATAGTCTCTGGAGAACTCAAATGGGAGATTACCCAAATGACCATGCATGTGTTCATGGTAGATTTGAGTGAGATGCAACCTGCTGCAAATGAGAAATTGTGCCAAATTCAGTGAAGAAGCATTCATTAAGCATTTACTGTATGTCAGGCACTATGCTAAGCTCTGGAGATACAAAGAAAGAAAAAATGGGCCCTTCCCTCAAGGAACTCACATTCTAATATGGGAGACCAACATCACAACTTTATTTTTTGAGACTAGATCTCCTCATCATGCCCAGGCTAGAAGTGCAGTGGTCATTTGCAGGCCTAATTCTACTGCTAATGGGTATAGAAGCTTTGATCTTTTCCATCGGCAGAGAGCCAGTACATCTCTGGGGGAGCAAGGTGGTACAGCATCTTCACTGGGCCTGGAGCCAGGAAGACCTGACTTCAAACCTGGCCTCAGAAATTTACTAGCTGTGTGACCCTGGGCAAGTAACTTAACCCTGTTTGCCTCAGTTTCCTCATCTGTAAAATGAGCTGGAGAAGCAAATAGAAAACCACTCCAGTATCTTTGCCAAGAAAACCCCAAATGGGGTCATGAAGGGTTGGATATGACTGAAATGACTGAACAACAATAACAAAATTCACCTCTCCTTAGGCAGCTTGGTAGCACTCCCACCCTATGGAGCTCACCATATTGGTTCTTGTCTTAGTGCAGACACCCAACCTACTTTACATCAGAAATCCCAGGCTCATAAGATCCACCATCCTCAATCTCCCCCAGTAGCAAGGATTACAGCTGTGTATCACCACCACTGGAAATTAATGTTTTTAAAACAATGTAGACACAAAATAGGCATATAATATATGGAAATTCTTCTCAGATGGGAAGACAATAGCAACTGGGGAGGCAGGAAGGGAATATTGGGGGGGGGAATCTCCTACATAAGGTAGACTTTCAAATGACTCTTGAAAGAAGTGTAACAAAGAGTATCATCAGAGAAATGTATAACCAGTGAAACAAATACCATTTATACAGTAAGAGTGAGGAACAACCCACAGACTGATCAGTGCCCCATTGATATTCACACAAAGTCAAGTAATAGTGAGGGAGGTCTCTTGTACTTTGGGTGGACTTCCTGTGGCAAATTTATGTGAGGATACGAGCAGGAGTCTCATAGGCTAGGAAGCCATGGATGTCCTCAGGTCTAGATCACAGGAGGGAATCCCACACTGATGAATCCAGAGCTACATTAGCCTATCAGAGAAAACCAGAGCATTGACATCACTCATGTTCTACTCCCTTCTTGGGGGTATAAATCAGGCTTCTGCCCTGAGCCACATTCTCTTTTCTCCCTATGCTCTCTTTCTTCCTTATCTCATTGGCTCCTATGGTTTCAAGCGTTATGTACATAACTCTCAAATCTATGCATTCAGCCCTCACTTTTTATTTATTCCCAGTGCCTGGCACACTGCAGGTGCCCAACAAATGCTTGTTGGATTGAATTGAATGAATTAACTAATTTTTTGCATTTAAATGATTAAAGAATATTGATTCTGGAGTCTAATAACCTGTGTGACCTTGGATAAGTAATTTACCTCCCCTGGGCCTCAGTTTTCTCCTATGGAAAATGTAGGGGGTTGGACTACATGGTCTTGGAGTTCCCTTCCAATTCTAAGTCTATGATTCCATAACTAGGAGCAATATTCCCAAGCCCAGTGCAGGAGGATGGAGATAAAGGGTATGGGGAACATGGTCAGAATATCCGTTCTTCTCTTGGAGCCTTGAATTTCCCCTCTTCTTTCCAAGATGATAATGGAAGCTGAAACTCTTCTTCCTTTCCATTGTCTTCCTCTGAAATGACAGGGGGAAGTTCAGGATAGTCACAGGCTCAGAACTGGAAAGGACCATGTAGTTCGTCAAGGTCAAACACCTGATATTACAGAGGTCAAGTACTCAGGTAGCAAACAACAGAGCCTGGAGTCAGATCCAAGTCCTGTGCTTCTAAATGCAGCATCCTTTCTACTGTAGCGCCCCTAGGAAGGCTAAGAGCCCCTAAAGATCAAGGAGAGGGGTAAAAAAGATAATGCCCTGCCGTTCTCTTTTCTCTGCTATGTTTTTCTCATTTCTCCACATATTTCACAGTGCTTTGTACTTTTTTAGTGAACTTTCTTAATCCTCTCCTTTCATCTCATGATAATCAGTGGATAAAGAACTGGATTTGGAGTTAAAGAACCTGGGTGGAGTCATTAAGCACATTATTTAACCTCTCTACAATTCATTTTCTTTTTATATTGGTAAAAATGTATTTATTTTATCTTTAATTTATGGAATAAACCAAGCATTTTCTTCATTTATAAAATGAGACTGTTGGATTGGCATACCTCTGAGGTCCTTTAAGAGTATAAACCTTTGATTCTGTATTTGTACCCCATGGTGACACATTGAACATCCAGCATGGCTGGATGAGTAGTGACGCAGTAAGTAGATACACCATTGGACTTGGAGTCAGGAAAAGCTCAGTTTGAATCCGACTTCTGACACTTGGTAGCTAAGTGACCTTGAGTGGATCTGCTGACCACTCTGGGCCTCCCTTTCCTCATCTGTAAAATGAAGGCCTTGAACTCAATGATCCCCAAGTTTCCTTCCAGTCCTATGATCCTATGAGAAGTTCTTTCTTGGTTCCTTGGTTATCAAGGAAAGAGGTAGATCCACTCCCGGATCATGGATAGATCCCTCACAGCAACTTGTTTTGATTTCCCTGGCCTTATTCATGACACCACCATCCTCCAAGTCAAGCAGTTTAGATCTCATTTATGTTATATCACTTAGATATCCTTTAAGACCCCTCTTTTGCCCCTCCCCCAATCCACATTCAATCAGTTTCCTAGTTCAGTATATATTACCATCCAGTATCTCTTGAATTTGTTCTCTTCTTTTATCACCTTAGATTAGTCTTTGATGGTCACCCTCACCTCCTGGCTTTCCTCCACTCAATCTATCCTATACTCACATATCAGATTAAGCATCCTCATAAACAACTCGGATCATATCACTTTCCCTCTCAAAATTATGACTCTCCATTGCCTCGAGTAAAGTTAAACTCCATGGCACAGTATTCAAAGCCCTCAAAAGAATGATCCCAATCTATCTAGCCAGTCTTATTTCCCACTGCTTTTGTACGTGGATTTCATGGGCCAGCCAAGCAGGGCTATGTTTTCCAAATTTCTCATCTTGCCACCCATCCTTCCTTGGTACTATTGTTTACATGGCTTGGTTCACCTGAAATGCCCTTTCCTACATCTCTAAAATCATTTCCAGTTTATCCTGTCTATATTTTTGTTTGGACATAGTTGTTTGCATGTCGTCTCCCTCATTGGACTGTAATCTCCTTGAGGGCAGGGACTGTCTTTTGCCCTTCTTTGCATCCTCAGTGCATAACACATCTGGCACGAAGTACATGCTTAATCAATATTTCTTGACTGGCTTTTTTTTTTTTTGCCTTTCTTTGTATGCCAGAATTTAACACAGTGCCTGGCACATAATAGGTGTTTAATAAATATTGATTGATTGACTGACTGGCTACCCACCCTTTAAAAGGTCCAATTTAAATGCTACTTTCTCCTTGAAACTTTTCCCAGATCTCCCAACTGAATCACAAAATTTCAGAGTTGGATGAGACCTGAAATGCCATGTAACCCAACCCACACATAAACAAGAATCATCACTGAAATACATACAGCAATGATACTGCTCTCTTCCTCAGCAAATTATTGTTTAATTATTTGCTTAGACACATGTTACATCCTCCCAGTGGAATGTCAACTCCTTGAGGGCAGGGAAAGTTTTGTTTCTGCATTTGAATTTTCAGTGCCTTGTCCACAGAAAATATTTAATAAATGTTTATTGAATTGAATGAATTAATGAATGAAAGTTAATATGATGAAGGAAACAAAAGTAACATAAACACAGCAAAACACCATCACAACAAAGTTCCCTGTTAACAATGAAGAAGTGAAGAAAGTTGTGATTTTTGAGTCACAGCACCTGAGCTTAAATCTTAACTTTGCTATGTTCTGTGTGTGATCTTGGACAAGTTACATTCTCTGGGCCTCACTTTTTTACCTGTAAAAATTAAAGAGGGGAGAGGGGACCCTGGTTGAACTGGATTCTCTTTAAGGGACCTCCCAGCTCTGGATCTCTGATCCTATGATTCTACATGGATTTGAGTGTGCTAATAATGGTATCTCACATATGTATAGCATTGTTAAGGCTTGCAAAGTTTTTTGTACACATTATGTTGTTTGATACATCTCTGTGAGGTAGGTACTTTTATTACCTCCATTTTACCAATGAGGAATCTGAGGCCAGCAAGATTGAGTAATTTTTTCAAGGTCACACAGATATAAATGTGTAAAGTCAGGATTTGAACCCAAATGTATGAAGGAGCATTTGAACCCAGGTCTTCTTCACTTTCTTGAACTCCATACCCCAACTATGCATGTCCTCCCAAATTAGTTCTTACTGCTTGTCTATTTTGCATTCACTTGTAAGTATGCTTGTTGTTTAACCAAGCAATCAATCAATGCACATTTATTAATCACCTATTACGTGCCAGGCACTGTGTTATGTGGTGGGGATACAAAGACAAAATGAAATAGACTTTGCCCTCAAGAAGCTTATAATCTAGCCAAAGGACACGTGCACACATAATTACAGACAAAATATATGCAAGGAATCCCATGAGGCCAGGAAGTGTTTCATTTTTATATTGGTATTCCCAGTACTTGGTATATAGTAGGTGCTTAATAAATGTTTGTTTGCTTGGCTCAGGTCCACACCTATCCACTATGCCCTGCTGCTTCTCCTAAGTATCTTTACCATCCTTATACCCAGAAATGCCATGTCCAGCCCAAGCTGGATAACAGGGGACAATGCATTTGATGAGCTCAAATGACAAGTATCTGTCCCATTCCTTAAATCCAGAGATTTTAAGGGTCTGCCCCATAGAGGGGAGCACTCTCCCACTCCCACTTCTAAAGCCCATCTCTCCTCCCTTCCCTCTCTGCCACCCCACTTCCCATGCTATATTTTGCCATTGACGTATTCTTTCCGCAGACTGGTGTCATGCTGCCCTGCCCTCAGAACACATCTGTCCAGAATCACAAGGCATGTCAGTTGTAGAATGGGAGGTGCTTTTTTTTAACTCCATCCCAGGCTCAGCCTGACATTGGATCTCCCTTTCACCAACCAGCAAGGGAAGGCATATGGGACACATTAACCCGGACAAACAGTATAGCCAGGCTCAGGGAAGGCTTAGATAAAAGAATGGATGATGGATGGATCTGAGCAGGTTATCAAGGGGAGCTCAGGATAGGTCTTTATCCCTTGAGGTCAACTTATCCCTTTCCATCAAAGAGGGCAGCTTACTCCCACCCCAACCCCAAAATGTCATTCAGTGCCTGGGTCAGAAACAGAATTCTAGCCTAAAGGGACCCTGACTCTGACCCAGCATGGTATTTCTTATGTCAAAATATAATTTATTTTTCAGAGCTGTATAAACACGTGAGTCAAGTAAATGGCTGGAAATGTGGAATGAGTTGAGAGAAACCCGAAATACTTACTATGTGCCCCTATCTAATTCCAAGGACTCCAGCATCTGAAATTCCACTATGAGAAATTCATTTCTTTGGATCTAAGAGTGGTACTTTCAAAATCCAAACACTCTATGGATGGAGAATATATTATCATGAATAT
This sequence comes from Phascolarctos cinereus, assembly GCF_003287225.1. Taxonomy (NCBI): domain Eukaryota; kingdom Metazoa; phylum Chordata; class Mammalia; order Diprotodontia; family Phascolarctidae; genus Phascolarctos; species Phascolarctos cinereus. The sequence continues at coordinate 271,953,285 of NW_027555514.1, read as the reverse complement.
TAAATACGACCTTCACTACTTGCTATCTAGGTCGCCTGGGACACCTCATCTGTACCATGGGAGGAGAGGATAAGACTGGTTGACTTTGAAGGTCTCTTTGAGCTACAAATCTATAATCTTAATATGAATTAGGGCCAGCTAAGTGGCACAGTGTATAGCGTGCTGGGCCAGGAGTCAAGAAAACTCCTCTTCCTGAGTTCAAATCCGGCCTCAGACACTTGCTAACTGTGTGAACCTGGACAAGTCACTTCACCCTGTTTGACTCAGTTTCCTCATCTGTAAAATGAATTGGAAAAGAAAATGCCAAACCACTCCAGTATCTCTGCCAAGAAAACCCCAAATGCGACCAGGAAGAGTCCCATGTGATTGAGAACAACAATATGAATTAGGTATCAGATCTCCCTTCTCATTGACAGAAAGATCAGCACTAAAAAGAGAGCTTATCACCAAAGTAGCCTGAACGGGAATAGAAAGCACTAAATACCAGTGCATTTGAAGTCAAAGGAACTGTATTCAAATCCACTTACTATCTGTGTGACCTTGAGCAAGTCACTTCCTTTTTCTTGGCCTGTGTCCTCTTCTGGAGGATGAAAAGGTTAGACTGATCATCTTTAAAGTGACTGCCAGTGCTAAATCCTAATTGGGATGACAATAATGGCACCTAGCTCCCAGGACTGTCGTGAGGATGAACTGAGATAATATCTGTAAAGCACTCTGCAAACCTTAAGGCACTACAGAAATGTTGTTGTTGTTGTTGTTGTCTTCATAGTTGTTGTCCTAAAGGCACCAAATCTGTGTTGAATTCGTTGGCAAGTTCCATGTCCCTCAATGGGCCCAGAGCCAACCCAAATGTTTAAGTCATATACCCAAGCCATCTCAGTTCAGTAACTGCTGTACACAAGTCATTGGGCTGGGCCACCATGGAGAATTACAACGAGATACTTGACATAGCACCTGCCCACGAGGAGCTTATAGTCTAGTAAGGGGCAGAAGACATGAACACACAAAAAATTAAATATGGGAAAGCTTTGAACAATAGGATGAGGCCTTCAAAGAGGTGTCACAATACGGTCCCTGACTAATGACCACATCAATGGTCAATTGCTATAGGAGTTCATAGGAAGGAGGAAAGAGATACGGACATACCCAAGGTCAATGTCTATTGGCCTTAGAAAAGCAGAAGTCCTGACACTTACTAGCTGAGTCAACCTGGGTGATCCCTTTCTCCCTTTGAGCCTCTGTTTCATTTTACCTATAAAAAGGGAGTGAGATACACCACTCACCTCCCAGAGCTGTTTGGAGGAAAATTCCCTGTAATACTAAAGTGCTTTAGACACGTGAATAATTCTGGAATGGTTGGAGGATGTTGTATGGAGAGGAGAGGATCTAACCTGTCTCACGTGTGGATCAGCAGAGAGGCGTAAGGCATTTCAAGCAGAGGAGATGAGGCTGAGAGCCCAGGAAAGAGAATAACAACACACTGCGTTTGTAGCTCACTTTGTTTACAAAGTGCTTTAGTTCAATTGAGGCTAACAATAATGCTGTCTGATGGAAGGAAGGAAGAAAGGGAGGAAAGGAGGAAGGGAGGAAGGGAGCAAGGAAGGAAGGAAGGAAGGAAGGAAGGAAGGAAGGAAGGAAGGAAGGAAGGAAGGGAGGAAGGGAGGGAGGAAGGGAGGAAGAGGAAGGAGGAAGGGAGAAGGGAGGAAGGAGGAGGAGGAAGGAAGGGAGGAAGGGAGGAGGGAGGGAGGAAGGAGAAGGAGGAAGGAGAAGGAGGAAGGAGGAAGGGAGAAGAGAAGGAGGAAGGAGGAAGGAGGAAGGAGAAGGGAGGAAGGAAGGAGGAAGGAAGGAAGGAAGGAAGGGAGGAAGGAAGGAAGAGTACTTATGAATTGCTTGCTATGTGCCAAGCACTATGCCAAGTCCCAGGAATACAGAGAGAAGAGTGTGAACAGTGCTGAATTTCAAAAGAGGGCAGGGCTACATGGCAGATGGAAAGGCCTTGTGGTCCTCAGGGTTCAACAGGAGGGAGGATGGCAAGGCCCAGCATTCCCTTAGGTTGCAACTACAGAGAAAATGGTAGTGTTCTGGAGAGAGAGAAATGACTAAGTCAGCAGGTGAAAATGTTCCCTTTCATATCCATATAAACCTATCACCTACCTAGATGTTATCTATAATAATACCTATAAAGGTATATGTTATTATCCCCATTTTACAGAGGAGGAAAGTAAAGTTTAGAGGTAGCAAATGGCTTCAATTCAAAAAATATATGTTAAGTGCCTACTACATGCAGATGGCTGTACTAGGCAATGGAGGAGATAGTATCCCTGTTGTCATGGAGTTTACTGGTACGGGATATGACACATTCTCAGTTAATAATCATATGAAATAATACACAATAAATACATCAGACAGATGCATTAACAACATGTTTGTGTTGTCCATGAGGGGAAAGGTAATAGGTAATAAGCATATGTAAGAGTAATCTCTAAGTTTCTTTAAATTTAACATGGGAGTAGGGGTAGGGGGAAGCAGTGAAGACTTCCAGGAGAAAATGGTACTGGAGCTGGGCTTTAATGTATAGATGCAAATTCAAACAAGTGAATCCGTCAATCTACAAGCTAGGCATTGGGGGTATGAGTGCAAGAATTGGGAGGGAATAAGAGGAGAAAAGTCATGGAGACTGAAAAACCCTGGGCATGGCTTGCCCAAGGTTGCCCGGATGGTAAATGACAGTCAGAATTTTAATTTAGGTTAGTGTTTTTTTCTATTAGTAAGCATTTAATGGATGCTTGTCATTCATTCACTCATCCCATGCTGCCTCATATGTACATATAACTTAATATCTGCCTCACAGGGCTCTTGTTAAAAAAAAATACTGTGTAGCCCTTAGAATACTATAAAAAAATATCATAGCTCTAGAGCTGGAAGAATGTCAGAGGCCACTTAGTCTACCACCTTCATTTTACAGACAGGAAAACTGAGGCCCAGAAAAGTTAAGTGACTTGCCCAAAGTCACATAGGTAGTAAGTGTCAGAGGTAGCATTTGAACCCAGGTCTTCTGATTCCAATGCCAGTCACAAGTATGACATTATTATTATTATTATTATTATTATTATTATAATTATTATTATTATTATTATTATTATTATTATTATTACCTCTTCAGAGCATGACTTATTCACTATGACTATAGTACTGCATACACAAAAAAAGTAGTGGAATCCAAGACTGAAAAGGTATGTTGGAGTCAGAGCTCAGAAGGCTTTGAATTTCAGGATAAGGAGCAGAGATCTAAGGAGTAGGGAGCATTGGAAGGTTTTTCACTAAGGAGAAGTAGGGGTAGGAAAAGAATAACTGCATTCTAGCTGGTCTTTAGGACAACTAGTCTGTTGAAGGAAATGCAAGACCAGTTGGAGTGGGAGGGGGAACTGGAGGCCAGTGGCCAAGTAAGCCTTACACCCAAAGCGTTCTCATGTGGTCCTGAAAGACGACGGTGTGAACAAATTGACTGACATTCATTTAAGTCTGTTTATTCCCAGGGCCACCAAATTAAAGGCAATCAGAAGTTTCTATCACAATAGATTTCTGAAGACCTTTCTGTGTGGTAACCAAGAAGCCAGTTGGCCCAGACCAGTGAACAGTTTTCTGGGTGGTCCCAGGGAATTGTCTAAATGGCTCAGTTCCTTGGAGAATCAGTAGTCCAGGCTCCCTGGGCTTGGATGCCAGCATATTGTCAAACACACTCCAGCTGACTTATGCTGAAGCCAGACCCACAGGCCAATTCACACCAGGAAATCACCAGGCTGGGTTGCTCTGGGGTGATTCCTCTCCAGTTCACTACAGTGAGTGATTCAAGTAGCCAGTACCCCAGTCCCTATAGAATTCCCTTAGCTCTAACAAGTAGCTAATCAGGTAGTGAACAAAAGCATGAAGGCAAGAGAAAAATGGTCCAAATCCATTGGGCCCAGTAGAGATGGGGAAAATCTTCCCTTCCCAACAAAGCAAATCTAGAGGATCTCGGGATCACAGACCTAGAATTGGTAAGTACCTTAGATGCTATCTGGTCCAAGTCTCTCTTTTTACAGATGAGGAAACTGAGACCCAGAGTTACTAACTGATTAGCATAAGGTGCTATATAGCTGGTCAGTGGCAGAACCAGTATTCTATTCCAGGAGGTAGATAGATAGATAGATAGATAGATAGATAGATAGATAGATAGATAGATAGACAGACAGATAGATAGATAATCTCTACCTTGCCCAGTCCCATGCATTTTTCATTTTCTGAGGAAATCCTTCCGATTTCACAAGAAATTTCTCCACTGATTTCTTTTCTGCTCCCTTTTCCATGTGGTCTTCGCCTATTAGAATGTAAACTCCTTCAAGTCAAAGACTGTCTTTCTCTTTGCTTGTATTTGCATTCTTAGCATTGACTACTAGCCAGGAACTATGCTAAGTAAGGGCTGAGGATACTAGATCAAGAAAACAAGACAATTCCTGCCCTCAAGAAGCATACATTCTAACGGAGAAGGACAACACATAAAGAGGAGCTGGAAAGGACGGGTGAGATTGCAAAGAAGAAGGGATGAGAATACTGGTGAGAAGATGGAGAAGTGTAGAAAGTGAATCCAGACAGGAGTAAAATTAGTATGTATGAGGTCTCTTTTGAAATGATCATGGGATCGTAAATTCAAAGATTTAGACATGGAAGAGAGATCATAACACCAGGAGTCTAGAACTGGAGAGATTTCAAGACTGAAGAGACTTTAAAGATCATTTTTTCCATCTCCTTCATTTCATAGCTAGGAGAATCAAGGCATTCTTGGATATCATGTATAAATGGATTTCTAACAAATGTGCATTTTTCAGTTTGTCAGGAAATCTTTCTGATTTCACAAGAAATCTCTCCACTGATTTCTTTAATGTGACCTGAAGTATTAAGTTTAATCCCTATTGTCCCCTTTGGTGAATTTTCTAAGAGTTTAACTTTCTATCTAGGAAAGAAGGAAGGAAGAAGGGAGAGAAGGAAAGAATGAAGAAAAGAAGAAAAGAAGGAAGGAGGGAGATAGAGACATAAACAGGGACAGAGAGAGGGAGATGGACAGAGAGAGAAAGAGGGAGGGAGAAAGGAAAGGGAGAGAAGTGGGGTGGGGAGAGAGAGAGAGAGAGAGAGAGAGAGAGAGAGAGAGACGAGCTATTGCCTTTTGAATGCAAACCCAGGAACCCAGGGTTCTGACTTTACAGCCAAAACAAAACAAAACAAAACAAAACAGTCAGTTTCTTCATCTTATGTTCTGGGGACTGAAACTAGTCCTCAATACCTGTGAATGCTCAGAAGTGGATACCAGGGTCTCTCCATTCATCAGACACTTTCAGAAGCACACCTGCTCCCAGGACCAAGCCACCACTGCCCAATCCCCCATTCCATTAGGAATACCAGGTTGGCGGCCATATACAGGACAGATTGGAGAAGAAAGCACCAATCTAAAGAGCTTGAAAAGGACATCAGAGGTCATCCAGTCTAATCTCTTCTCTTTCCAGAGGAACAAACTGAGGCCCAGTGGGGCTGAGTGTTAAATCTAAGGTAACACAGAATCAGTGATAGAATTTTAAAAGAATTTAACTTTTTAACTTAAGAGCTTAATGTGGTGTTTTGCCCCCGAGTCTATGTGTCCCACCGCCCTGCCTCCCCTGAGGAGAGAAACTGGAAGGGACCAAAGGTACAGGAGAGGGGGCCACAGCTTTCCAGCCAACCTTCTCTGTTCTGCCTATCTGACCTAAGCTGGGAGAACACAGGGACATATTCCCAACCTGGGCCTCATTTGAAAAAAGGAATGTGTGCTCATGGATGGACAAGTGTCAGCAGCCTAGCAGTCCTAGCTGTGTACTTGTCATGGGGACGGTGTGCCTCCTTCTCACCCCTGTGGCATATACATAGGAAAGAACCCTGGTCAGGGAAGTATGTGTGTGCTTGAGGGGTTGGGGGTCGGAGGGATGTGAAATAGGTTCCAGATGCCGAGCCCTTGCAAAGAGGAAAAATAAGGGTATTGATGAATGTTTCCCTTAACTGGAGGCTGTTGCCTTTAAGCCCCCTGGCAGGCAGCCACAATGAAGGTGATCTTCTAGCATCCTGCTTCCTTCCAAAGAGGTAAGAAATGTTTATATAATACAGAATGAGAAAGGGGAGGAACCAATGCAAAGAAAGCTTTAAGTTAAAGAAGGTTCCATATGTCTTGCAAACAAATGGGGGCTTTTTAAAGAATACCATGTTGGAATTCCAAGTCCAAGTTTACATTCATCTTTAAATACCTATTCCCCATACACACACCTCCCCCTCTCCCCTTTCTTCATCAGAGTCCTGGGTTTTTATTCACCTACATCTCAAAAAGAATCCTATAGGAAGGTGATGCTTTCACTGAGGATTTCCTAATGGCCTTGTCTCCATGATTGATGACAGCCGTCATCCTTCCCCTTACCCCCCCAGGGTCCCACAAATCTGGCTGTAGTTAATCAGCTGCGAGATCACCATTGGGGGGTTGGGGAAGGAGTGGTTAATAAATCCTGAGACAATTCACAAAAAAAGCCTCCATGCAGGCTTGGCCACCTCTGGGGTCAAGTTTAGCTCAGGTTTAATAATGGTTGTGAAATTTGGAAGATGGAGAGATGAAGACTGGTCTTAAGGAAGGCTCTTGGAAGATGTTGGAACAGGTCTGAGCCATATTCTAAATACTGTATGCTATTTAAGGTCTGGGCCACTTAGTGGGAGACATAGTCAATTTTCTTACATGTGGTGTTCCCCATATCCCACAATCAGTTTATCTTTTCCAGTGCAAAACGCGTCTAGTTTCTTGTATTTACTTAACCATGGCAGATGGTCATTGAATCAAAAATAGAACTGCTCTTCACTCAGACGTTTATTTCAATGAATAACATGGCCCCAGTATGTCTGGATTAAGAACTCGTCCAAAGTTTGTGTTTCGCAAACACTGAATATGAAAGGTTTTTTTTTTCTTCCATAGAAAGTTTCTCTGGGACTGTTCAATTAGTGCTAAGGAGACTTATGTAAGAATTCCTTGTGCCCATTGTCAAGAGTTACCTGCTTGAATCAGCTGCGCTGGAGGCCTCCGAGATGGCCCAGTTTCCCCCGTCTACATAACACCATGAATTGGAATGTAATAAAAACCAGGCTTAGTCAGATACAATAAATCCTTTACATAACCTGACAGGCAAGAAATAAATTGCCCCCTCAGATGTGGAACGATGGTGTTAATTACAGTCTCAGAATTGACCTTGTAGGGCTTTACGAGATTCTTTGGTGGCATGGTAAAAAGCAGAATTGCTCTTTGTGGCAAGAGACCTGAGTTCAAACCCCAGGGTGAACCTTTTTGCATTGATCAATCCATCAATCAATCAATATTTATTAAGCACTTCTAGACTGCAGGTACCATGCTAAATGTGGGGATTCAAAGACAAAAATGAAAGTGTTCCTGCCCTCAAGATGCTTACATTCCATGGGGAAAACAATATGCGAATATATAAGTATTTACAAGATAGAATTTTAAAAAGGAAGGTAATTAGGTTGGGGAGGGCATTGGCAGCTGGGGGGACATGTCAGAAGCAATGACATTAATTGTTACTTTGTGGAACTTTCAACATGAAGCCATTACTTTGAATAAAAAAGTCAATTCATTTCATTTCAGTCAAATGAATCAATACTTTGGCTATGTCTGAGTTTATATGTCCTTACTGACCACCACTTTTCAAACAATAGGTAGGACACAACCTATACCTAATTTTTCACTGGATTTGGAGTCAGGAAAACTGGATTTGAATCCCGGCTTGGCTACTTACTTCCTATATGGCTAATCATGTCTCTGGGCTTCATTTACCTCTTCTTTAACATGAGGAAGTTGGATTAGATCAGTCATCAAGCATTTATTAAGTGCTTACTGTGTGCCAGGCACTGTGCTAAACACTGATTACCCACTAAGGTCCCTTACAGCTCTAAATCTGTGAGTCTATGATTCTAAGTCAAGTCTACTCTCTGAGCTTCAGTTTTCTTATCTGTAAGACAGGAACAATAATATTTGTAGTACCTAGCTCACAGAGCTGTTGGGAAGAATACACACACTTGGTAAATTTGAAAGCAACAAAGAAATGGGGTTTTTATTGGGCTTTTTTTGTGTGTGGCTTCCTCTCATCTTCATTTCTCCATGCTGTCTGTAGGGCAAGGCAAAACATTACAATCCAGTCGTCTTCTTCCATATGAAAACCTGATTATTTTTTAAACAAAATCAGGATGTTTTTAATCATAAATCAATCATGCATAATAGCCTGATCTCTTGTCAAGGAAGAATCCCATAAAACAAGTCATTTCTTTAAACTCCAGATGAATGAAACATATGTCTGTTCTGTGCTCAGTGGTACAGCTATACAGGACTACTGTAGGGGTCTGAATATAAGCCACCCTAGAGTATAAACTGCCCCTGAAAAATGAGATCTCTTGGAAAGAAAAAATATACAGAGACATAGAATGAAAATAACACCAATTATGAGACATACTTGGATTTTTATTACAGACCAGATTTGGGCAGGGGTTGTGGGGCAGAGGGAGGAAAGTACAGATTATAATCAAACCAATATCTTAGTTTACAGTTGAGTCTGTATCATAGGATTTAGAGCTGAAATGAATCTTAAAGATAATTTAATCCAGTCGCCTTATTTTAAAGAGGAGGAAACTGAAGCCCAGGGAAGTATATGGACTTGACCACTGACCCTAGAGCTAAAAGGTGGCAGGATTCAGGCCTATTTGAGGTCTCCTGACTTTGAATCCAGTGGAAAATTAGATTCAGGGCCATAAGTGCAAAGACCTATCATTTCAGCATAATTGTTCTTGTAGGGGTATTCTATAACCACAACTGTACAGCCCTCTAGTCTCTGTGAACTTGATCTTGCCAATGACCCAAAGGATAAGGGAGAGATTCATGGTGAGTAGTGCATGTGAGCTGCCAATGATGACCAATACTCAAGAAGTGGTAAAATCATTGAAGAAATGTACGATCAGAGGAAGAGAGAGGCCAATCTTTTGGTACAAGTGAGGGCCAAGAGACTGATGGATAGTTGAAAGGCTCCACTGGTACCCTGTGAATGGCAGAGAGAGAGAGAGAGAGAGAAAGAGAGAGAGAGAGAGAGAGAGAGAGAGAGAGAGAGAGAGAGAGAGAGAGAGAGAGACAGAGACAGAGAGACAGAGACTGAGATTTAAGGGAACACCTCCGACACGTTGATTGTATTCTCTGTGAAGAAACTATAGAAGATCAAGGGAAAGAATTACACACAATGAGAAAACACAGATAGGTTGTAACCTGTACTGATGGAAAGCATACCCATACCACGATGATGATATCACACATTCTTTGGAGTATTAAAGTTAAGAAATCAGTGAAAAGGGGATGAGACAGAGGATAATAGATTATAAGGGTATTAGAATGATTTGTTTCTTTGTGGTTTGTTTGTTTGGTGTTTGAGAATAGACACCAGAGAATATTTTTAGGCAGAAGGGGAAGGTAGAATCAAGGGCTTGAGAGGGAAGGTTTGGAGGAGCTTCTGTGGGGATTGTGATGAAGAGACAGTAAGAGATGAAGGCCAGAACTGGCATGTTTGAAGAGGGCCCAGATGAAATTTACTTCCTCCTGTAGTATATGGGCAGTCAGGAGTAGAAGGAATCAGTCTCCTCCTGCCAACTGGTTCATTTCTTTCTGCCTACAAATATGCCGGTGTCTCTCCCACCCTGGGAAAAAAAACCCCTCATTTGATGCTCCCATTCTGTATATCTCTTCTGTCCTTCATAGATAAACTCCTTAAAAAGGACCTCTACAGTAGATGCTCCCACTTTCTCCTCTCCCTTCTTCGTAACCGTTTACAATCTGACTTCCAACTTTATCATTCCACCCAAACTGTTCTCTCCAAGTTACCAATGATTTCTTATTTGCCAAATCCAGTGGCCTTTTCTCTGTCTTCGTTCTCCTTCACCTGTCTGTGGCTTTTGGCAGCATTGATCACCCTGCCGTCTTTGGTATTCTCTTCTCTCTGGGTTTTCAGGACTACCCTCTATTCTGCTTCTCCTTCTATCTCTGTGTCCTTTGCTGGGCCCTCCTCCAGATCATGCCTTCTAACAGAGTTCTGTGCTGGTCCTCCTCTCTTCTTCTTCTCCCTCTATGCTATTTCCCTTAATGATCTTAACAACTCTCATGGATTTAATTATAATCTCTATGCTGATGAGGGTAACTAGGTAGCAAAGTGGATAGGACACCAGGCCTGGAGTCAGGAAGACCTGAGTTCAAATTTGGCCTCAGACACATACTAGTTGTGTGACCCTGGGCAAGTCACACCCCTGTTTGCCTCAGTTTCCTCATCTGTAAAATGAGCTGGAGAAGGAAATGGGAGAAAAATAATAAGAACTCACATTTATGGAAGGACTTAAGGTCTGCAAATGGTTTAACATCTATTTTTTCATTTAAGCCTCATAACAATCCTATGAGACGGGCACTCCTTTTGTTGTTCAGTTGACTTTTTCTGACCCCATTTGAGGTTTTCTTGGCAAAGATACTAGGGTAGTTAGCCATTTCCTTCTCCAAGGTGATCCTGATACCATCATCTGATAAAATGAAAGCTCCTAGAGGTGAAATGACTTGCCTAGGATTACCAGCCAGTAAGTATCTGAGGTTAAATTCAAAAATCCAGAGCTTGATACCCAGCCTACATCACACTGCCTCATTTCATAGGACTTACATCTACAGAATGTGGTAGTGGACAACTGCGAAAGAAGTGAAAAAAAGACGAAAGGAAAATGAGATTTCTAGCACTAGTCAAGTCAGTCAATAAGCATTCATTAAGGGCTGTAGGAAGGGAAGGGAATAAGCATTTGTTAGGAACCTACAAGTTTCCAGGCACTGTGCTAAAGGCTTGGAATAACAAATTTGAAAAAGAAAGATAGAGACTGTCCTCAGGGAGCATTCAATCCAATCAGAGAAGATAAAACACAAAAGGAACTTAAGAAAGGAAGGGGTGCAAAGGGAAGGTAACGGTTTTGGAGAAATGGTGGTGGCATTAAATTCAACAAGTATTTATTTAATGCCTACTCAGTGTCAGGGACTGTGCTGGGGAATAGGGATATAAAGACTAAAATGAAACAATCTCTGCCCTCCAAGAGCTTACATTCTACTGATGGGAAACAAAATGCACTCAAACAAAGGTAACCCACAACCCAAGGCTCCCTGAGACATGGGTTCATATGGATCAGGTTAAATCTTGGGGGACCCAAAAAGATCAGTAGCTCTTTGGGCTCCTTGCCTCTACCCACAGTTTATTCTGAGAAAATCTAAAAATATAGTTTGTACCTAGGTTGCCACAAGTATGGATGACTGGGGGCCCCAGTGCCTCTAAAAGCAAAAGGACAGCTTTTATTTCATGTAAATCTAAAATTCTGTGATTCATTGAAATCTCTCTTCTCTGGCTAGCAGGTTAGTTTTGGCAATATGATGCCTATGAAACCTCCTTTCTCTCAATAAGAGGTCAGATTTTAGGAATCTTTAAATCCAGATTACTCTGGAGCAAAAGTTTTCACTCATTTGATAGATTCATTTATTCAAGTCAACAAGCATTTATTAAGTGTTCATTTTTGGCCAGGTGAGCTGGGAATCCACAGAAAGACAGAAAACAGTCCCTGCTCTCAAGGAGTTTACAGTCTAGTCAGGAGACAACACAGAAACACATATGTACAAACATGATGCAGACAGAATACATGGGAGATAACCTCAGAGAAAAGGCACTAAGATTAAGGAGGCCTGAGAAAGGGTTCTTGCAGAAGGTGGGACCCCTGCAGAGGCTAGAAAGAATCTAGGGAAGCTAGGAGGCAAAAATGAGGAGAGAGAGCATTCCAGGCACAACCATGGAAACCCTCAGAACCAGGAGTTGGGAGTGTCTTGTTTGAGGAACAGTAAGGAAGCCAGTATCAATGGATCACAAAATACATGGAGGGGAGTAAGGTGTAAGAAGACTGGAAATGTTGGGGAGGGGAAAGTAGGATATGGACACCGAACAAAAGATTTCATAGTTGATCCCAGAGGTAATGGGGAGCCATTAGAGTTTTTTGAATACGGAGTAAGGGGGGGGAGACATGGTCAGACTTGTGCAATAGGAGAAGAACGGTGACATCAATATTATGCTTCACATACTATATTTCAGCCAAACTATCCTCCTAGCTGTTTTTCACACATGAAACTCCATTTCCCAGCCTTTGTATATATTGTCCTCCATACCAGGAAGGCTCACCCTCCTCCCTTCTACCCCATAGAATTCCTAGCTTCCTTCAAAGCTCAGCTCCTACCTTCTTCCTACATAGGAAGGACCCTACAAGAGCTGTAACTGAGAAATCACTCTTTCGAGCTCCAATCTTCAAGAGGGGTATTGAGGTTAGAATTAAATCTATTACAAATCAGCTGTTTGTCATCTAGCAATACAACACTCTTTTGGAGTTCAGGATAAAAGCCACTTTTACTGATCTCTCAGCATGAAGCATCACATGACTACCCTTCAGGGAACCACCCAAGCCCATTCATATGTGTCCATGTTGTTTCCCCCAGTTAGAAGGTAACTTCCTTGTAGGTGAGAGGTGTTTTCTTTGCATCTCCAACACCTAACTGAACACCTGGCACACAGGCACTTTTAGAGGCTTATTGACTGACCGATTTTTCTAGGCACTGAGCATAAGATCAATTGAAAAAGTCTTTGCCTTCCATAACTTACTTTCTCAGTAGGGGAGGGAATACAGGATTTAGAGATTAAGAAGGGCTTATCTCTTGATCAAGAAGGGATTTCAGAGGCCATCTAGTCCAATAGCTTGATTTTGCAAGAGAAAAAAAATTAAGTGAAGGGGAGTAAAGTGACTCAGGATCCAGACTCGGAAGGGATCTCAAAGACCCTCTATCAAATCTAACCCCTTCATTTTACATATGAGGAAACTGAGAACTGGCAAAGTTAAGTGATTTGCCAAAGTTAAGTAGATAACAAGTGTGGGGTTTAAATCCAGATCCTCTGATCCCAGACTTAGAATTCTTTCTACCACTCTCCACCTCTAAATGAATAAATAAACAATATATAATTTGAGGCCTGAGAGAACACTAAAAGATAAGGGGAGAGGAATGATTAGGAAAGGCTTCCTATAGGAGGTAGTGTCTGAGCTGAGCCTTGAAGGAAGCTAAGGATTAAGAGAAGGTGAAAAACAAGCCATGCATTCTAAGCACAGGGGTAAGTGTCTTGAAGGCATAGGGGCAAGCAGGAGGTGGAAGTGAGGGGAGAAGGAAAGCCAAGTTCAGGAAAGAATAAGAAAAGGAAACTGAGGTCCAGAGAGATTCACTGATTTCCTCAACATCCCTCAATCATCAGAGACTGTTGGATAATAACTATGGATAATAATAATAGGAAAACACTGATGTTTTTCCATTTGAGAAAGAAATGAAAGAAATGATCACTAATGCTTAGAGAGGACTCCAAATAAAGACAATTCAAACAGATGGTCTGACTAGTCCTGTTAATTCAATTCTCAAATCAAATAAACACGGAAATATCCATAACTTCCTCGAATTGGGAGGGACTGTTACTTGGAAACTTCTTCTAAAAGGTTGCAATGTTTTAAGCAAAATCAGCCTGTAGCTGATTAGTCCTAAGTTCTCATGAAGTCTTACCAATCTATTACACTTACTAATCTATTTCACATTCCACTGAAGCATAAGTGTACACGTTATTCAGAAGATTGATGGCAAGCCTTGAAGGACCACTGGTGACAAAAAACATTTGAATAACTCATATTCTTCACAGAATGATTCATCTAATGTCATAAGCATTTCATCTTTGACTCATATAAAGTACATCGTAACAGCCTTTGTAAGACTTGTAATTATTGCATCTATTTTTGGCCCGCTATTCACTGGCTTTTCCTAGGCCTTTGGAATTAACAATCAGGCTTCTTTCCTCTTCATTATTTAGTACCCGACCAAATGTAGATGGTGCCAACCAATCCAAATCCTTGGATCAATGACCCAATTAGAGTCAAAAGTTAGAGATATGAAACTTCTCCTTGGAAAAACTCTCATGTCCCCCAAAAATCAGTCAAATATGGAAAACAGGGGGAGAGAGAGGAAACACTAGCCAAAGTGAGAAATTCAATTAGTCTCAATTAAAGAAACATAATTAAATTAAACACCTTAGAAGGAATCATTCTGTGTTCTGAAGAAATAAAAACAAAACAGCCCCTGCCTTCATGGGCTTCCATTCTAGTAAGGGGAATACAACACACAAAAATTAAATACAAACTAATGAGAAGCAATACGGAATAGGGTCAGCCAGTTTAAAAGTATTTATGAAGTACTTACCTTGTAACAAGGAGAAGGGGAAAGGAACAAATATTTATTAAGTACCTACTATGTGCCGGCACTGTGCTAAGTGCTGGGGGTGCAGAAAGAGGCAAAAGATTAGTCCTTGCCTTCAAGGAGCTCACAGTCTAATCTATATGTGACCTTGGACAAGTCACAACCTCCCTGAACCTATTTCCTCATTTGTAAAATGATGGGTTTGGTTTACATGGCCTCTGGAGTCACTTCAAGCTCTATATAATCTCTAAGAGATAAGTCATTGATGGGTCATGATCTCTCATGGTGGAAGGAATGCCCCATGTTGACAAAATTACCTTCTCCATATCTGTGTATCTCACTGGTCAACTAGAATTGATTATGTACCACTAGGTCTTAGGCACTGCCCTAAGCCCTGGTCTCCTTACTATTCCTTGGACGTAGTGTTCCATCTTCACATCATTACTCATGCTTGGAATACTCTCCTTCTCATCCTCCCTGGCTTCCTTCAAGGCTCAGCTTGCCCAGAAGACCTTCACTAGTCCCCCACCCTTCCCTCTGAGGTCACCTTCTATAGACTCTAGACATATCTTGTAGGTACATAATTAATCACATGATTTATCATCCATTTGAATATGTTTTTGTTTTCTTTATAGCTCTGGCCAGCCCTTAGTACAGTTCCTGATGCATAAAAAGACTTTAATAAATGTTTATTGACTGACTTTAATCCCAGATTCATTGGAGTTGGGATGAAAGTGCTTTGCAAATGTTAGAGCATTATAGAAATATGGCATTATTAATATTATTATTTCTTATCATAAATAATAAGAAATCTTGACTCAGCTTGTGACCCAGAGTGAGACACTTAACCTCTCCATAATGCTCCAGGGAAATCTCTAAGACTCAGCTCCAAAAGAGTTGTAGATCTCTATTGGTCGAAGGAGATTCCACACATCCAGGCCACAAAAGCAAACCAAAGAACACCACCACTTCAAACAAGTTATATTTGGTAATAATTTATATACATACATATGTATGTACACCAATGATGTCAATTATTTATATTTATGCAAATTAAATGGATACATAATATAGGTGCACATTATATGCATATAATAATATACACACCAGTGATCTAGGCATATAGATATATGCAGGTAAATATATGATGAAACTGTATATTGTTTATACTGATGGTAGAGACACAAATTATATATATATAATATATATGTATATGTATACTAAAATGTATAACTATAATAGATGATATATGTTTTACATAGATGATATAGATATGTTATATATGCCACAATGATATAGATACATAGATTATATGTACATATATATATACCAACTACATAGACATATCATTAGTATATCATTAGTATCTATTGTATCAATATATATATATATATATATATCATTAGTATCTATTTGCATATATGTCTATGTCAACAGTAAACATATACTCATGACACAGACATATGCACAGATATAGATACTAATAATATAAACAGACATAGGTAATACAGATAACAATACTTGTTCGGACTACTCTGTACTAATTAAAGCATCAAAGATGTAGAACCGGAAGGGACCTCAGAGGTCAATTAGTGTCATCATCTCATTTTACCGATGAGGAAACTGAGGTCCAGAAAAATTAAATGATTTACCCAAGGGCACAAAGCTAGTAAGTGTCAGAGGTGGGATTTGAACACAGATCTTCTCTTGGAGGTGCAGTGAATAGAGTTCTGGGAGAGAAGTCAAGGAAGACTCACTTCCTGAGTTCAAATCCAGCCTTAGCAAGTTACCCATGTGACCCTGGGCAAGTTACTTAACCCTGTTTGCCTCAGTTTCCTCATCTGTAAAACAAGCTGGAGAAGGAAATGGCAAACCACTCTAGGATCTCTGCCAAGAAAACCCCAAATGGGGTCAGGAAGAGTCAGACAGGACTGAAATGTCTAAACAACTGCCTAGCTCCAAAGCCACGTCCTTTATGCCACTGTGTGATCTGAACCAAGCTTTGCAGATTTCCAGGGTATAAATGTTTGCAATGAAATTTTAACAATGCTCTTTTGGTTGTTTTTTGATCATGTGATAGAGAGGTAGTGAAATTTTCTCCACTGGGTACATGGTTAGGAAGGAGGGCCAGGCAGATGACAGACAGCATGATACAGTGGAAAATCCACTGTATATGGAGACAAAAACCCTGGGTCAAACCCTGGATCTGCCACCTATTGACCTTGGTCAAGTCACTTCGCCTCCCTGGGCCTCAGTTTCCTAATCTATAAAGTGGAGGAGTTGTACTCCACTGGGACAGAGATAGAAAAGTGGTCTGCAGACTCAGATGTGAACCAGAACAGATGTGACTGCCTCACTCTTCCTCTGAGACAGTAGCCAGCAAGAATTGTTTTTGTTTTTCCCCAACCTAGTTCCATTCAGGGTCCTATGATAATTGCTAAAATCCTTCTCCCCTCCCCAAGGAGCCCCACTTTCCTCAGTAAAAAGTTCAGAATGTCAGGGCCAAACTGAAGTGGCAGGGACACCTAGATCTTTGAAGAACTTGTTTCTTTGACTCTCTGTTTGTCCATTTGACTGTTTGGACTGGTTTGCTCTCTTTCCACCAATTGCTTCAGATGCCTCAGTCAAGCATGGGACTTGTCAAAAGACAGAGCCTGTGCAGAGAGGATGACGGCTGTGCTTCTGACCCCACTAAGCCTCACCTTCTGCCTGTTCCTGCAGGCC
This sequence comes from Phascolarctos cinereus, assembly GCF_003287225.1. Classification (NCBI taxonomy): domain Eukaryota; kingdom Metazoa; phylum Chordata; class Mammalia; order Diprotodontia; family Phascolarctidae; genus Phascolarctos; species Phascolarctos cinereus. The sequence goes on along the minus strand of NW_027555514.1, from coordinate 271,936,139 downwards.
CATTACCTCCCCCACCTGAGCAGCTGTTCGTTTTCAGCCCTGATGACATCATGAGCAGCCAGGGGCCATCCATCTCCCAGCTCTGACAATGGGCCCCAGGAAGCCCCTCCTCTCCCTTGTCATCCTGGCTCAGGTCTCTCGTACAGGCTAGCTCTGAAGTCACTAAGCAGCAGTCCCCAAAAGCCAATGGCTCCTTTCCCTACCACCTGCTACCTCCATCGACTTTGCTTGACCTTTGGGATCTTCAAACATAACTCCTTTCCCAACCCCCCTCCACTTTCCCTCTCAGGGAAGCGCTACCTTGGAACATATTTTCCTTTGTCTGTTTCCTATATCCTTCCCTTCTGGACCCCTACTCCTCTCATCAGCCTTCTTTGTCTATTTCCTATAGAATAATAACTCTGTGCTTCTGCCTTTCTGTGGAGATATCTTTTGGGAACTCCGCAATCGACTTTGGGCCATTTCCTGTGAGGTCCACAAGGATAATAGAAACAGTTTTGAAGTTTAGGACCATTAATCCTGGTGGCAGAATCCCATAATCTATGATGGCCAGGGTCCTGAAACCTCTGGCCGATACAAATGAGTCTAGGAGAGGCTTCCATGATGTTGTGAAGGATAACACGTCTGTGATCTCATAACCCTGCATCATACTGTTCAGTCCCTTGGACTACGCTGTGCTTAAAATGTACAGCATCTTTCAGCACAGTCTAACGAGCAAGACTTTCTACACACACACATACATGCACACAGGGAAAAACCACATGGGTAAATAGACTCTTTAGAACTATCCTGCCCTAGGATAGTAGCTTAGTGTATCTCTCTCTTTCTCTCTCTCTTTCTCCTCTCTTTCTCTTTCTTCTTTCTTTCTTTCTTTCTTTCTTTCTTTCTTCTTTCTTCTTTCTTCTTTCTTTTCTTTCTTTCTTTCTTTCTTTCTTTCTTTCTTTCTTTCTTTCTTTCTTTCTTTCTTTCTTTTCTTTTTCTCAGTATAAGGACTACTCTAATACCAGTCCAGAGGATAAGGCTCTCTTTACTTTTATCTCCTGCCTACAGGCAACCTGACGGTGGGAGAGAAAGACTGGTGCCCTCATTAGGGCTATTGGCAACATCTGCTGCCTTCCTCCCCCCACAGATGGACGCCCCTTTCTTCCTGATTGTGGTAACACCTGGGGGACCTGCCTGATTAAAGACAAGTCTGAAAAGCAGATATTTCCTGCACAATCTTTCTTGGAGTTTCCTATGCACTCCCCCCCCCCACTCACACACTCAAACACACATACATATCCCCTTCCAACCCCCCTTCTCACTTCCCTGACATATTCCTGACTTACTATTGTAAGTCAACATTCTCCATGAAGTTGTGAAGATGTCAGGGCGGACTTGCTCTGCTCGGTAAAATAAACACAACTGTTCATTTTCAAAAGGAAAGACTTCCAAGCTGTCCATGTTTTCCCTTCTGTTCCAATCTTCAGTGTTGCTACTTTGGTTGTGACATTTGTTTTGCTTTTGCTGCATGCAGCTTTAAAATTAATTTCTGTGGGGTGTGTGTGTGTGTGTGTGTGTGTGTGTGTGTGTGTGTGTGTATAAGATTCTAAAACCATGACTTTCAGGGAAGCCCAGAGAGTCAACTTTTTAAATGTGTCTTGACAGCTCTCACACCCCAAATGGACTGGCACTGCCCAAAATTGTCAAGTATCAACCCCTGCCCATCGCAACTTATGCCAACATCCATGGCTAGACCCAACTGTGGAACAGAGAGAAGCGAGGCAGCATAATGTAAAAGATAGCTCACCAGCTCTGAGTCAGGAGAGACCTGACCTCTGACATTGACCAGCTGGGCAGACACAGGCAAGTCGTTTCTCTGAGCTTAAGTCTCCACATCTGTAAAATAGTGATAATTATTCCTGCACTGTATAACTCCCAGAGTTGTACTGAGGGTCAAAAGAGATAAGGTATCCATTCAATGTTACGCTATAGTGGCTTGAGTGTTGGAAAGGGAGCTGGGCAGATGCTTTTGAAGCCATCCTCAAACATCCTGGGCAAGCCACTTACTTAACCTTTCTCAGGTTCAGTAGTACCTACTCCGTAGCGTTGTCATAAAATTTGAATGAAATTGTGGGATCCTAGCTCTAGAGCTGGAATGGACCCCCAAGAAGACCATCTAGTGCAGAGGTGTCAAACATGGGGGCCCCACAACCTGGGTGCTGCTTGAACCAGATTAAAATGTAATTGGGAAATACTAAACTGGAAGCCAGGAGGGTACCCATCAATTGTTTACTGGCTGAAAAAAAAAAGTATGTTGTTTACATGTATACTTTGTATACAAATTGTATATGTTTATACTTGTACTAGTATTCCCCACACAGCACGTGTAGTATGTATACAGTAAGTACTTAATAGATGCTTTATCTAATTTGACCTAATAGAATATTATTACACCATAAGAAATGGTGAAAGGAAAGGTTTGAGAGAAATCTAGGAGTTATTGTGTGAACTAGTGGAGTGAGCAGAATTAGGAGAAGAATTTTTATGATAATAGCAACATTGTAAAAACAATTGGACTTAGAAACTCTGATCTACATAGTGATCAGCCAGGATTCCAAGAGACCATTCATTCACTCCAACAGGGCGAAGCCTACTGTCTACTTCCTTTGAGAGTAGTGATGGACACAGGGCACAGCATGAGACATACTACTTGTGGAGACGTGTCCAATGGGTAAATTGGTTTTCCCTGACTACATACATATATGTGTTAACAAGGTTTTTAAGGTTTGTTTGTTTTTTTCAATATGGGTGAGGGAGGTAGGGGTGGAGGAGGGATGGAAAGGAGAGAAAATCAATGCTTGTTCATTGAAGATAAAATAAAAGTTAAAAACAAAGGCAACGACAAAGACAGTCCCTGTCCTCAAGGAGCTTACATTCTTGTACTGTAGTATCTGAAAAACTGTCATAAGGAAGAGGGATTAGGCTCTTTCTCTTTGGTCCCAGAATCAGAACAGAACCAGGAGTAATCAGTGGAAACTGTAGAGAAGCAGAAATTGGTTCAATAGAAGGGAGAACTTCTAAACTCCTAGATTCTTGCTGTTATCAAATGCACATAACAGGCCTTAAGGAATGTTCATTAAAATGAATTGAATTGAATTCAAAGGCCATGGGTCCAACTATATGTGAACATGTACAACTCACCCCAATTTCCTAGTGCTAAATGCTGAGGTCAGATTGGTTAGTCTCTGAGGTCCCTTCCCAGTTCTATTCTCTATGAATGATTCCACAAAGCCTACAATTCCAGAAAATGGGTACCTGGCTTTTTCTCTTGGGCCTGATTCCTTGCCTCAGTTTCCCTCCTAGCACCTCAGGTCATTCAGAGATTATACCTTTCCCCCTTAGTCCTCCTGAGTACCAGAGTTCTACTCCCAAATTCTAGGTTCCCCTTATCTGCTGCCAGACCCCTCCTAAAGCAAATTACCTGACCTGGACCTCTCAGTTCACAGGATAAAATGTAAGGGTGTATTTAATTGAATCCCCAGTGCCTAGCAGAGTGCCTGGAACATAGCACTTAATAAATGTTTGTTGACTGATCAATAGATTTTAAATTTCAAAGAGAACTTAGGGGTCATTGAATCCAATAGCTCCTATTTTTAGATGAATAGTGGGAAAGTGAGTTTCCACAAGGTCACAGAGCTCTTACTACTACTACTACTACTACTACTACTACTACTACTACTACTACTACTACCACCACCACCACCACCACTACTACTACTACTACTACTACTACTACCACCACCACTTCTACTACTACTACTACTACTACTATACTACTACTACTACTACTACTACTACTACTATACTACTACTACTACTACTACTACTATTACCATTTCACCTACTACCAGGGCAGCTAGCTGCCGGTCATCTCTGAATAGGTTCACACGATGCCTGTGTGTCTGAATTTTATTTTGTCATACTCACCACTCAGATGCTGCATGAGACTGTACCCAGCTAGAATGATCACTCTGGTCTATGGATCCCAGACATACCTGTTTTGACCCATTCCAGTGCATAAAGGTAAGCATAGGATCTTGGAATCACAGATTTAGAGCTGAAAAGGACCTCAGCGATCATGTACTTCTTCCCTTGTTTTACAGATGAAGAAACTGAGGCCCAAGAATTGAAATAGGCTTGCCCGAAGTCATTGAGGTAGGAGCCCAGGATCACAGACATAAAGCTAGAAGAGGCCTCAAAGGCCATCTTATCTAATCCCCTCATTTTACAAATGAACAAACTGCAGCCCAGAGGGAAGTGGATTGCTGAAGATAACCAGATATGGAAGCTGAGATTTAAGCCCAGTCCTCTGACTCCAGACCTAGCACACTTTATCATGTACCTTGTTCTGCTGAATTGCTGCAAGGGTTTTTGCTGTTGTTTCAGTCACATCCGACTCTTCTTGGCAAAGATATCAGAGTAGTTTGCCATTTCCTTCTCCAGCTCATTTTATAGATGAGGAAACTGAGGCAAATAGGGCTAAATGAGTTGCCTAGGTCACACAGCTAGTAAGTTATCTGAGGCTGAATTTGAACTCAGGTCTTCCCGACTCCAAGCTCGGTGCTCTATCCACTGTGCCACCCAGCTATAGGGTTTAATCCTCCTCTATACTTCTAGCCTCTTCCCCTTTCTAATCCATCCTTCTTACCATGGCCAAAGTAAACTTCCTAAAACCTTTCATAAGCTTTGAGTAAGTGATTGAATAGTTTTTCTATTCAATAATTCTACTATGAAGTCCTGTTCCATTAGCACCAGGATAGGAGGTGAAACATAGAGTTAAATACCAACCAGCTCCTGCTGGAGACTGAAACTGCCTTCTTCTCATTCCTTAGTACATTCAAAGGCTCATATCTTTTCTTGTCAATTTCATTAAAGGCTCCAGCTTCAAAATACCATTTGTGGCCAAGGGGATTTCATTTTCCCCTTTGATAAACAGGCCTAATTCACTTTTCTTTAATGTGGCTCCAAAGTGCCTTAGGTTACAATAGGGGTTTTGTGATGCCCCAAAACATCTTTGAATCCATTCTTATCTTTCTAGCCTCTCACTTGCTACCCAGGCACGAATGCCCCTGCTCTGATCGCCCATGGGGTAGCAAACAGTGCCAGCCTCAGGTAGGATGCTCCCAAGGGTGGGAAGAGGAGAAAGCCACAGGTGGATCTTTTTTCCATGCAAGTGAGCAAATCAGAAGGCTGGAGCACAGAACTGTAAGGAACTGGGCGATATATCAATGCCTGGCTTTGACAGATCCCTCAGGGGCAAATGCTGTAGGATCATGTTCTGGGTGAGGCTACCTCGTGCTGAGGTCCTCCTGGTTCTTTTATGGGGCCCCTGGGGCCTGTCCCATGCACCATTCTGGACAATGGCAGGCAATGTTCAACTGGAGCGGCTGTGTGTGCCTTCTGTAACCTATTGAGCCCCCTGAGAAATATCTCTAAAATACCCAGAGATCTGCAAAAAGCAAAACACCATTTGAAGCATCAGGATTTGAGGCCTAGAACTATTGACTACATTCAACAAGGTGCTATCTCTCCAAAGAGCTCTGGGTTTGTAGTCAAAAGACAGGGGTTCCATCCTAGCTCTTTCCTTTGCTCCTAGGTGAGCCTAGGTATGTCTCTTCTCTGGAATTCAGTTTCCTCATCTGTAAGATGAGAGAGCTGGAATGACCTCTGAGATCCCTCTAGCTCTTAATCTATGACCTTGTGTCTGGAAGCTTGGACTCTACCCCTGGGACACAGGCTCTGACATGTGTGATTATTTTTCCTAGAAGCAGACCTCCTGACCGTTTCCTGGACATCTCCACATGCTACCCCCTTCCTAGTTCCCCTTTTTGGGTAGTCATTCCCTGTTAGAATGGAAACTCCTTGAGGGTAGAGACTATGTTTTACAGAAGTATTTTGTATTCTCAGTGCTTCCTACAGTGCCTGGCACGCAGTAGGCACTTAATAAATGCTTATTGACTTGAGTTGTATCCTCAGCCCTTAGCCCAGATTTTGACACATAGTAAGTGCTTAATAAATATTTATATCTATTTCTCCATCTATCGATCAAATGAGATATTTATAAAACATTTAGCACAGTGCTGGGCACACAGTAGGCACCAAAACCTTATTTGTTTCCCCTTTCCCTATCTATCTACTCCAAAACACCCTCATTTTAACTAATAGAGAAGTTACGTAGGGTGCTGAGGACTATTCAATCACTTTCTCAAAGTTTACTAAGTGCTTTAAGAAGTTTGCTTTGGGGGACAGCTAGATGGCACAGAGCGCCAGCCCTGAAGTCAGGAGGACCTGAGTTCAAATTTGGCCTCAAACCAAACATTTGACACATACTAGCTGTGTGATCCTGGGCAAGTCACTCAACCCCAATTGCCTAAAAATAAAAAGTTTACTTTGGCAGTGGTGAGAAGGATGGAGAGGAAAAGAGGACAGAAGTGGGGAGATCAGTTAGGAGGCTACTTCAATAATCCATATGAGAAGTGATGAACTAGGACGATAGCAATGGGGCTGGAAAGGAGGGAATGGTCACAAGGGGTATTTCTGAGATAGAATTAACAGAACTTGGAAATTGATCTAATATGGCAAGTGATGAAGAAGGTTGATACCAAGACTTCAAACCTGAGAAGATGGTAGTCAATGGGAACAGGACAGGTAGAAGGAAAATGAGGGATAGGTTTTGGAGGGGAGATAACCACATTAGTTGAGGTATGTCGAGTTTGGGGTGTTGGCAAGAAATCCATCGGGAGTTATGTTTGACTTAGCATGAGATGATAGAAAGAACACTGACCCTAGAGCAGAGATTCTTAACCTGGGTCTAGGTTAAGAAGTCCAAGGTCCAGGTTAAAAAAAATAAGAGCTTAGAACATTTTAAAAAAATTTAATGACTGAATTTCAGTACCATTGGTTTCCTTTGTAAGCCTGTGTGTTTTATTTTATGCATTTAAAAGCATTATCCTGAGAAGGGGCCCACAGGCATCACTGGACTGCTAAAGAAGTCTGGAATTCAGAAAAGATAGAGAATCCCTGGCTAAAATAAGAGAGTCTGGATTCAAATTCCTAACTTGCTAACTGTATGAGCAAATCATTCAACTTTCTTGGGCCTCAGTTTCTCATCAAAATGAAGGGATTGATCTAGATGGTGTTCAGTCTCCGGATGTAGGATCTTATGTGTGAACTTGATCCAGTGATTTCACATCCATAGGCCTCAGTTTCCTTATCTGTAAAATGAGGGAGTTGGACCACTAGATGGTCTCTGAAGTTCCTTCCCACTCTGTGTATATAATATTAGGACTTTTCCCATTCTCACCACCAACATGCGAACAATAGCCAAGTCCTATCAACTTTACCTATGTAATACATTTCAGGTCCTCTCTCTCCCTTCCTATCCAAAGTCGCAAAGATGGTGGTCAGTGACTTAGGCACATTTCAAACCCAGACTTCTGATACCAAATCCAGGGCTTTTTCCAATCCACCACTCTGATGAGGACAATCAAGGTAGAGCAGGGTCCCTGTTTCGTGGCATAGCAACCAAGAACCAATCAAGCATCAGCAGACCTTAATGAAGAAACTTCTGTATGCTGGAAATATATGTGCTGAATTTATTCATAGAGTTTGAAGGAACTTGAAATATTTAGCCTAGAAAAGACTTGGGCAGGGGACATTACAGCTGTTTTCAAGCAGTTCATTAGTCTCACAGAGGCCATCTTAGTTCAATCCCCTCATTTTACAGAAGGGGAAACTGAGGTCCAGTGAACCTACATCACTTGCTCAAGATCTCACACAGGTGGCAAGTGGAAGGGCCAGAATTTGAACTCAGCTCCTCTGACTCCTGATCTAATATCCTCAGTATACCATGGGTCATCCCCTTGAAGAGGAATTAGATTGGGTGTGTGTGTCTCCAGAGAGCAGAAGGCAGATCAATAGGTGGAGGTAACAATGAGGCGATTTTGGGCTTCATGTCATGAAAATGATCTTATGATGAAGAATTTCACTTTCCCAAGGGAGAAGGGGCTTCCTAGCCCATAGCAGATTCCCTCTCATGAGAGGTCTTTGAGCAAAAACTAGAGGATCCCTTGGTAGGGACATTATGGAGGCATTGTTCAGGTGGGCACTTGAATAAATGGCCCTTCCAATGGGCTAAGATTCCACGACTCCTCCTGTTTCAATTAAACTGTCATATTAGTAAGCTTCTCCTCCCCCAGTCTTCTCCAACTTATTCTGATTCAGCCAGCCCAGCAGCCTGAAACATTGGATGTAGGATGATGAGACTTAGAAGTCACTTAGTCCTTTCATGTTTTAAACGAGGAAACTGAGGTCTAGGCAGCTGATGTGATATTTAAGCACATGGATGAAGTATCAGAGCTAGACTGTAGATTTAGAGATAAAAGGGACCTCAGAGGTCACCTAGTCTTCTCATTTTACAGATGAGAAAACTGAACCACAAGGCAGTTAAATGGTTTGTCCAAGTTCACAAAGGTACAAAATGTCTAAGGTAGGATTTGAATCCAGGTTTTCTGATTCCATAGCTTTCTGCCTCTCCATTCACACACCTTTATTCCAGCTAGTTCAGGGGTGGGGATCCTACAGCCTTGAGGCTACATATGGCCCTCTAGGTCCTCAAGTGTGGCCTTTTGACTCAATCCCAACTTCACAGAACAAATCTCTTTCATTAGGGGATTTGTTCTGTGAAGTTTGGATTCAGTCAAAAGGCCACACTTGAGAACCTAGAGGGCCACATGTGGCCTTGAGGCTGCAGGTTTCCTCCCCCCCTAAGCTGCTAGTCCATGGCAGGTGGGCTGTGTCTAATTCAGTACCGGTAGTCAGATCATCAGGACAGATTGGGGGAGGGAAAGTCTTCATCCTTTCCCATCACTGCTCCCATTTCAGAACCAAATTAGGTAATGCAGCATCCCCCAGGAACAGCCATGTACCAGTGGGGATCAGTTTGGGCTGTATTAGCCTTCCTCCCTCTTCTAGCTGGTGTGGCACCAAGGAAGCCTGGGAAACCGGCAGAAGCAGCAGCAGCAGCAAGAGCTAGAGCTTAGCAGCTGTGACTCACCAATTCTGCTGGGGTGGGGGTAGGGAATGTTCCCTTTCCCCAAGGGAAAAAAAAAAGTCCTCAAAATGAAAATCTGGGTTGATTAGCCTCTTCTGTGACATGCTTGTTCTGTGCCAAGTATGGAAAGATGAAGGGCCCCTGCGGCCCCTCCCAAGGAGTAGCCTGTGTGCCTGAGAGTGTCATGACCACTTGAAAAACCCTCTTTTTGGATGAGAACATGCCTTCTGGCAGCCCCTTATCAAGGACATCGTGTCCAGCCTTACAGAGGGCTTCAGTTGTTGTTTGCTTTCCCTCCTAAAAACATCCAGACACCACAATCCCTCTGATTTTTAGGGATAGCAAGACCTCTAATAAATTCAACTGGAGAGAGAATGGGGAGGGTACACATCCATGAATGGGCTTGAATTGGATCATGAAAATATTGGGCAATTTTAAGACCCCAAGCAGATGCTGTTGGACTTAGGGGGCCAATCCTGATGTCCAGCAGATGGTGTGGCATGATGGACAATTCACTGGCCTTCATATCAGAGAGAGGACCTAGATTCAAATTCCATATTCAGTGATTATGGGATAAGTCGTTTAACCTCCTGGGCCTCAGTTTCCAAGGTTAGATTAGATGACCTCTGAAAACTCTTCCAGGCCATTTAATCTTATGACCAACAAGGGAGCAGAATCCCAAATGACAGGGATCACAAGTCACAAGACACTGGTGTTTCTGAGGACTTGTCCATCTCCTTACTGGTTGAAAACTTCAAGATACCTCAATGAACCTACTCTTCTTTTGTTACCAGTATAGGATTGGAATACACAGTCTTGTGTGATATAGAAATATGAAACACGTGGCAGGTGGTATCCAAACTACTGCCCCCACACACTCAGAATCAGACTGAAATGGAAGTGAGAAATGTTTAACAAAATACATAAAAATACAACAGAACACAGATAATGTTAATATGTGGTTTTCTAAGTCATGATGCACCAACAGGGATCCTTGTGCAAAGTTTAGTGGTCATCCTTTCTATTTCAGTTTGACACCAGTGGAGTGGGGAGTGGGAAGAGGATCTCAGAGTCAGGGAGTCCAGGATTGAAATCCTACCTTTGACACCTACTGACTGAGAGAACCGGGGGAAGACCCTTAACCTTACAGTACCTCCAGGCAGCTCTCTAAGACTATAAGTGTGTATGGGTATATACTTTTAGAATTCTCCCATTTAAATATGAGTTCCATGAGGGCATGGCCTTTTTTTAAATCATTCTTTACATTCCTAGTACTTACCCTAGTTCCTTAGCACATAGTAGGCAATACTTAATAAATATCTGTTGATTGACAGGTGTTGACTGATAGGCATTACATCATTAGAAGCTCCCTATGCCAATTACATCACAAATCCAGTCCAAGTAGTAGTACTAGTAATAATAGTAGTAATAGTAGTAGTGATAGTAGGAGTAGTAGTAGCAGCAGCAGCAGCAGCAATAGGAGCAATAATAATTGCACTGGTGGTACCCACAGAGTTGGTCATGAATCTTGGGTGGACAGCAAGTTGGGACCCAGCATGAGAACAAGAAGAAGAGAGCAGGCTAGATTACCTTTGGGTAATTGCTGAGCGCTTTTGCGGGGGGGACCCCAAAGTTCTCCCCAAAATAAAATCTCACCAAGCTAAGCACTTGGAATACAGATAAGAAAAAGAAAGACAGTCCCTGCCCTCAAGAAATTTACAATCTAATGAGGGAAGAAAGAAGCTAAAAAGTGAGGCAGTACCAAGGGATACCTAACTGGGAGCATGACATTCTGGGAGGTTTAAACCAAGGGTTGCTGCCGTTTGAAAATGGAGTGTTCCTTGGAAAATTCAGGTGGCACATATCTATAAAGGAAGACTTTGAGAGTGCTCTAATCTCCAGCCCTCTAATCAGAGGTAAGAGGTGAAAGAGGGAGTTGAGAAGGTGTTGAGTATGGGACAGACAAGTAGTGCAGTTGATAGAGCACCAGGCTTGGAGTCGGGAAGACTCATCTTCCTGAGCTCAAATCTGGCCTCAGACACTTACTAGCCATGTGACCCTGGATAAGTCACTTCACTCTGTCTGCCTCAATTTCCTTACCTGTATGTAAAATCATCTGTAGAAGGAAATGGCAAAACCTCTACCTTTGCCAAGAAAGCCCCCAAACAAGTCATGAAGCATTAGACTGAAAGGATTAAAGAATTAAACAACAACAGGAGTATCAAAAACTGAGTCAATCAGCATGATAAGGAGACTTCAGGTGATCAGATAATCCTGGGTGATGCATGATGCTTTATGGAGAGATACTTCTTTAATTCATTCTTCTAGGGATACTAGATAGCTATGGATGATGGAATGCAACAATTCATCCAATACCAAGGATTCATAAAATACCAAGCAGAGAAAACTATGGATTTATAAAATACCATGGAGTCATAGAATACTAATCAGGCACTAATGCAATACAACTTTAACTGTCCAAAGAGTTCAACTCATGGCTCACCCAAAGGTGTACTATATCATCCGTGAAGAAATGTGCAGAAGTGATAGAAAGAGAAATGAAGAACCAGGAAAAAAAAAAAAGCTAGGCTGGCCCTGGGGCAAGTGTGAGGGATTACCGCTGGACAGCCCGCTTGCTCCCCTGGTTTCCTCAAAATGTCAAGAGATCTAGAGAAAGGTCCCCACCATATTGGGGAGGGGTGGATGGTAGGCTCACCCTCCACAGTCCCCTAGCCCTGACCCAAACCCATGGAAAATTTACAAGAGGACATCAAAAAATAGTCTCACAGATGGACAGAAATGTATGAATTGTCCCGAGCACTGATAGAAGGAGTACCCCCGTTGGTCAGATAAATGGAAGAAAAGTGAATAAGTGAAAAAGCATTTTTAATACTGATTATGTGTTTATAGCACTATGTAATGGGATGGTGGTCCAAATATAAAAGGTGAGAGAATACCTGACCTCAAGAAACTTAGTTCCAACAGGAAGAGATAACACAGGTAGTAAGGGAGGGTAGTAAGGACCAGAGGCCTTTTGGTCATAGAGATGGTAAGTCAATCCATGAGGCAGGTAATTAGCACATCATTTGTAAAGCCATGGTGCCATTCCTTCCTTTTCTGATCCCCAGTAGTTGTAGTGATTTTCCTCTGTTGCTTATCTCCAAATTTTCTTATCTATGGCTTCTTTGTACATAGTTGTTTGTTTATCTAATCTCCTTAGATTAGATTATAAACTCCTTCAAAGCAAGGACAAGTCTGTCTTTTCCCTTTCTTTGCATCCCCAGCACTTAACATAGTGCTCCACATATGTTATTATCATTCAATCATTTTCAGTTGTGTCTGACTCTTCATGACTCTATCTGGGGTTTTCTTGGCAAAGATGCTGGAATGGTTTGCCATTTCTTTCTCCAGCTCGTTTTAGAGATGAGGAAACCAAGGCAAATAGGGTTAAGTGACTTGCCCAGGGTCACACAGCTAATAAGTGTCCAAGGTCAGATTTTAACTCAAAAAGATGAGTCTTCCTGACTCCAGGACCTGAATTCTATCTACTATGCCAGCCATCTAGCTGCCTGACACATAATAGGTGCTTAATAAATGTTTCTTGACTAACCATTGATTTGATTACTGGGTCCAGAGGGTGTACTCCCCAGACTGCAGGGCATATGGCAAAGTGGCCAACATGGATAGATGAGTGAGCAGTCAGATAGAACATGGAGTGAAGCATGGTCTGGATGCCAGCTAGATGTGAAAGGCTAAGTGAGTTAGTATTCACTAGAACATCCTGATCTTTACAGCATATACCCAGAGGAATCCAAGATCCTGCTACAAAGCATTTTCCCTTGATTAACACCAAGGGAATGAGCTGCTTGGAAAGTCTTTACTTTATAAAATGACTGGACCCACCATTGGTCATAAAGAAAAATTCTACAAAGTGAAGACTGTTTTTCCACAGCCCAGCATAAATTTAGAACCAGCTTGTGTTTACTAAGAACAAGTACCTTTCTGTGTCATAGACCCCCTCGGCTATCTAGTGAAACCTATGGACCCCTTCTCAGAATGTTTTAAAATGCATAATATAAAATGGAGGCTGCTAGGTGGCACAGTAGATAGAATACAAGGTCTGGAGTCAGGTAGACTCATCTTCATGAGTTCAAATCTGGCCTCAGACACTTAAGAAGGCCCGAGTGGTTGAATTCTTTTGAGACAGACCTCTGCCCTTTACCCTTGCCTTTTGGGGTTCCTAGCACCCCTAGGCAGCAACAACTTAACCCCATTTGCCTCAGTTTCCTCATCTGTCAAATGAGCTGGAGAAGGAAACGGCAAACTACTTCAGTATCTTTGCTAGGCAATCCAAAATGGAGTCATTGAGTTGAACACAACTGAAATGATCAAAAGACAACATAAAACACACAAGATTAACAAGGAAACTAATTCTATTAAACTATAGCTATCAAATTCTATTAAACTACAGCTATCAGATACATACATTGTTTAATTTCACATACGACAAGTTAAGAGTCCATGCTCTAAAAGGTCTCAATCAAGGGGCTATAGGGTTTATAGGAAAGAATTCTGGATTTGGAGTCAGAGAATCTGGTTCAAATCTTGACTTATTTCCTTCAACCAAATTCGACAATTATGAGAAAACAAAGGAAATGCAGATGAAACAAGAAGAGAAGATTGAGTCTAAAGAATGACAGGCTCTGAGTGCTAAGCTAAGGCTACCACAGCCTGAGACAGAACATACATTTTCCTCATTTTTTAGACCATGTTTCTGCTTGTCTAAAAGATACATTCCTGTCTTGCCTTCCATCTTCAGGGAATCTTATTCCCTAAGATTAGGATTCCTACAAATCAATGGGCTTTTATCAAGTGCCTTCTACATTCCAGATACTGTGTTGGATGCTGGAGTTACAAGTATAAAGAACAAAACAATCCCAACTCTCTGGAGGTTTCCAATCTAGTGAGGGAGATGGTAAGTATGTTCCTATGGCTATTGAGCAGGAATTCATACACAATTCAGGTTCTTTTAAAAGAATTATTTAAAGTAATATAATAAATAAGAGATTGGTTTTTCTTAAAATGTGTAGAATACACAGGTACTTTAGCTACATGTTTTAACTAAATTTCAATAACAATGAAACAAATGAATTTGTGTGTTATTTACCTTTCCTATTCAGTGGAGTAAGAATATTCTATTACTTTGTTTTGCTTAGACCATTAAAATGTTGATAACCATTGAGCAGCAGAAGGGAGGGGAGAGTCCAGATAATACAGGCTCAGTTTGATATGAGAGAGAGAGAGAGAGAGAGAGAGAGAGAGAGAGAGAGAGAGAGAGAGAGAAAGGTGGGGGAGGGGAGACAGACAAACAAAAGACTAATCGTCTTACCAAATTATTAGAAATCAATCTGTCTCTGAGAAAGAGTATGACATAGACTGGAAATCAGTAGGCCTCAGTTTAAATTCCTGCTTTGCTACTTAGGACCTATGTAACCTTGGATAACTCACTTCTTTGGGTCTCAGTTTCCACATCTGTAAAATGAAAGAGCCTGTACTGATGCCCAATAAGATTCCTTCTAGATCTATGAGCCTGTAATCTTATGCTTCCTTGGGAATATAGATCCCAGACTGACAGGAAGTGGATTCTTGCCTTGATGTCCCTTATTTTTCTCTTTTGTTTCCCTCACTCCCTCCTTTCCTTCCTCCCTTCCTTCCGTCCCTCCTTTCTTCTTTCCTTCCTTCCTTTCCTCCTTCTCTCCTTCCCTCCTTCCTTCTTTCCTTTTTTCCTTCGAAAAGAGGGACTGGCTAATGAAGCCCCAGTCCTTACAAATAGCCATAGTGGGCTCTGCCTAGTGCAATGCTATGCATGAAATTTGGAGTTTTAGGCAATATTTGATGATAACTTTCTCCTGTTCTCTTTATTTCAAGATGAAGAAAAAACCTTTTGGCTGGCTGCTGAGCCACAACTGAGCATGCATTCAAAGCGACCCTAACACACTAAAGTGTTTTCTTTCCTTTGCAAGGGATGAATAAAGAGAATGAACTACTTGGGGCCTTTAGGGTATGGGAGATACCTTAAGCCCTCTTTCACCCAATGGTGGCCTGAAACCATGACAGTATGGCCCTGTTGTTGCTTCTATCACATATGTTTATTTTTTATTCTTACGTAGATTATTAAAGATCACTTTGGTCTGAGTTTCAAAAAATTAGAAGAGAGACCTGCCAGTGATACAGGAACTGAGGTCAGGCCAGAGATCATTGGCAGCCTAGCCTAGTGAGATGTGAAATCACAAAAAACCTCTATGAACCAAATGTTACAGATTAGAGGCATCTGGGATGTAACATTTTGCAGTAGCAAGGATGTGACCTGTCCAGTAACTAAGCCATATTTGGAAGTGAACTTGATGTATCAAATGCTTTGTAGCAATCGCTTTAAGCTTGAACTCACTCTTCCCCTGTACTGAAATGGTATAAAACAGTGTATCCCTAATTTAAGGAATATGAGTTTGCTATGTCTCCTCAGTTACCCTATCTCTGTAAAAGCTGATTGATGTTAGTTGGTCAAATGACATTGGGACACCAATCACTGGCTTAATCAGTGATATAAGGGAGGCATTAACTAGAACCAGTGATATTGGGGAGAAACACAGCAGAATGGGGCTAGTGACGTTAGAAAGACAACCTAACCCCTCAGAGATACCCCTAGAACTCTGAAGGTGGGACCTACCTAACCAGACTTCTGGTCTTAGAGTAACAGTGGGACTCAGTATAAGAACTTTCAGGGTCTATATGTAGCTGCCCTCTGGGGAGCCAGCCAAAGAGCATGGAATTTGGGGTAAGGATGCCTAGCTAGAGCTTATGTGGGCTCCACTTTCTTCCTTTCTTTCATCCTTCCCTTTCTACTTCCTTGTTTTCCTTTCCTTCTTTCTACGCATGTAGTTCTCTCGTTTGCTGAATCTTTACATCCAGATTCTCAGCTGGAACTGTGTGAGTTATATTCACAATTCCAAAGGTATCAGGTTTCAGGTGTAGCTATATCCCAATTCCTGAAATCAGCCTTGGGCCCAGAGAGATCCCACATCTCTACTCCTAGCGAATGATTGCTAAAGGGTAAACATCTGGAATGTATAGGAATGAAGAAGCCTTCTCTAAATGATTCCTGCTAGATCAAGGCCCCATTGCATTCTTCCAGAACTATAAAACATGTGAACATGGTTATATCACATCTTTCAGCTGGTTTGTATAATAGGCGATTTTTGTCCCAGGAGATTTCTTTAGGTAATAAAGGAGGTAATTGCCCTTTTTCTGAGGGGTGTTCCTAAGCACAATACACCTAGGGTAGACCACCCTTGGCTTTGGCTGCCTGTTTACTGGAACTATTTTTCTGCTGAGCTGTGTGAATCCTTTCATTATACAGCAGCTTTGCACTTTCAGGAAGAATAAAATACTTTATATGCTTCTGAGTGCCCAAGGTTTCCGTGTGGCTCCCAGAGGCCAGCCTGAATGGATAAGTCAATACAAGTATCTCCCACTTCCATAATGACTTTGATGTGGAAGGAAATTATAGTGTGGGACTTTTAGTGTGGGGTGACTCCAAACCTGGTTTTGGCGCACTGGGGCACAGAGCCCAACCCCAGCTGGCTTTGAAATCTGTCAGAGGGTAGAAACGGAGGGTTTTGTGATACCCACACACACACACACACACACACACACTATATAGATATAGATATAGATATAGATATAGATATAGATATAGATATAGATATAGATATAGATATAGATATAGATATAGATATAGATATAGATTAGAGATAGAGATAGAGATAGAGATAGAGATAGATAGATATAGATTAGATATAGATATAGATATAGATGTAGATGTAGATGTAGATGTAGATGTAGATGTAGATGTAGATGTAGATGTAGATATAGGTATAGATATAGATATAGGTATAGGTATAGATATAGATATAGATATAGATATAGATATAGATATAGATATAGATATAGATATAGATATAGATATAGATATAGATATAGATATAGATATAGATATAGATATAGATGATATAGATATAGATATAGATAGATATATAGATATATATGTAATACTCACACATACATATGTGTGTGTGTAAAACTGCTACAATTCCACCATAGTCACCAGTCCCAGGTTTAAAACTGTGGAGGGCAGCCACTGAAAATATCCCACCAGATATTCTATCAGTTACATATGCCCTTTGATAACTTACTCCTCTGTTCCCTGAGAATAATCCCTGAGTTTAGGGCAAGAGACCTGAATTCAAATCCAGGATGTATTACTTACTACCTATGTGACCTTGGACAAGTCACTTAGCTTTTTTGCATCTCAGTTTCTTAATTTGAAAAAAAAAAGAGTGGTGAATGAAGGAGAGGATTGGGCCAGCTTATCCCAACTCTGATGGTAAGTATTTTAGGACCTCGGGCAAATAAATCACTTCAGTTGTTTCTCCCATTAGAATGTAGCTCCTTTAGGAGGGAAACAGTTTTTGCCTTCCTTTATACCCCTAGCACTTAGCATAGTGCCTGATACATCAATGCTTGTTGACTGACTGATTTAACTTCCCTGAGCTCCTCTATAAAATGAAGGAGTTAAATGCTTGAGTTACAAATTTAAAAAAACAATTTATGGTATTATATGTAAAAAAACCCCACCTCTCCACCACCAAATTATAAGACAGAAGGCATATAAATTAAAACTTTTCAAGTGATGGGGCTGAAAAAATTAAGTAATTCACTGTATTTTCGGGGAGGGGGGAATCCCAGGACTCAATAACCTTTGAGGCTTCTTCCAGTTCTAGATGTATCATCCCATGATCCTCTCTGGGCCTCAGTTTCCCCTTAGGAGGTCTTTTCTAGCTCCTAATCCTGTCATTCTGAGCCCTCATTCCCTGTGACCATTGGAACTTGAATTTGTTAGGGTCCAGTATTCAATCTAAGCTTCCCTTGCCTGATTTGAGTCTCCCATGTGGAACAGCACCTGGCCGAGCGTCTGTATTTTGTAAACATTTTATCAAGTCAAATTCCAAAGAGTGAGTAGCTTAGAAAAAGCCCGATGTTAGATGAGTTGACCCAGATAGCCTCTCAGGAGAAAACAGTCACCCCCAGTTTCTGGCCCTTAGGTTGTTTCAGAGTTTCCTATAGGATAATACAACTGCCTCTGAGGGCCCTTCCCCCTTGAGAGCTATGAAATATGTTTACCAAGCCTGGCGCCTTGTTGCAGAGGTTGCCAATCCAGGATGTGGTCTTGCTACCTGGATGGGAACCCAAGCTGGGGAGAAGCATGCCAGGGGGGTTGGCAGCTATCTACCGTGAATGGGGTCCAAATCTGAAGTCACCATTTTCCTTGCAAAGAATACAAGGAGGAGAAGCCAGGGAACAATTGATGAAAGGACCTAGGAAGCCAGTGTAGCTAGCCATCACTAGCCAAGAAAAGAAAGGAGAAGAAAAAAGATCAGGGAGCAGCCAACAGAAAGAGGCCAAAGAAATAGCCAGCAAGGAGAGAACTTGACCACACTGCCTCAAAACTAATCCATCAAGCATCTGTTAATCACCTACTGTGTACAATGCACCACGCTAAGGGTTGGAAACATAAAGACGAGGGAAACAGCCTCTGTCATCCAAAAAAGGCTCACGCACCTTGAACTCATGGGAAGGTCAATGAAAATCAAGGTGTATGTCAGGAGCTCTCCATCCTGGTCCATGGAATAATTGTCTCAAAAGGTACTATAAGTGATTGCTGAAGCATCCAAAGCAATAATGGCCCAGAACTCCAAGGTTACAGAGTTTTTGTTAGAATAGGCCAGATTAGGGGTGGGGGCAGAGTTGAAGAACTCTAATAACCCAAGAATCAAGCTCTGGACAGGATACTCTGCTTACAGAGTCAGCCATTGGTTCTTGCTGAAATGAGATGACTAGGCTACCCGTGTAAGATCATTTTACCTTCATTTCCAGCCCCTTCGCAGGTTTTGGGGGTTTGGGTTATTTGTTTTTTCTTTTCTTTAGCTTTCTTTTGTTGTTGTTGGCTTTGGTTTTTTGTTTTGTTTTGTTTTCTGAGAGGAAGCATGATATGGCAAATAGAGGTTTGAAGTCAGGAAGACCTGAGCTTGATAAATACTATGTAACTCTGGAAAAGTCATCTTAGATCTCATTGCCCTAGGCAGAAAACTGCAATATTCGCGACAGAATTGGAAACAAAGCAGACACCCATCAAACTGCGAAGAGCTAAACACATCATTATATATCAATGGAATATTATTTCACTATAAGAATGATAAATATGAGGAATTCCAAGAAACCTGAGAATTGCTTGAACTGATACACAATGAAACAAGCAAACACAGTGAAACAATATACACGACTACAATGTAAATGGGAAAACAGTAAAAATCAAGCTGATTGATCTGTTAATATAATAATCAACCTTGACCCTGTAGAAGAAATGATAAAAGGTATCCTCTGTTCAGTCGAGAAGTAGAAAACCATGGGTGTGGAATGTTGCAGATGCCATCATGTTTGGTCAATGAGTTCCTTTGTATTGCTTAACTGATTTTTTTTTTGGAAAGCGGTGGGGTGAGTTGGCTTGTTTGTTTCTTATGAAGACTCACTGAGTGTAGAATGGTGGGCAACAAATCATATAAAAATTAAATGTGCGACTTTTGTGGTAGAATTTGAAAAAAAGTAGATGTTAACCAATTGGGGAATGGCTAAACACGCTTGAAGGTAACAATAATATTATTGTACTGTAGGAAATGACAAGTGTGAGGAAATACAAAGAAGTGTGGAAAGACTGATATGAACTAATGAAAAGTGAGGCAAAGACAGGAAAATGATATATAGGAGTGCAATAATGGAAATGTAAAGAACAATGACCACAAAACAATCTAAAAATAAATGTTGCAAAATTATAAAGATTTGGGGCCAGTCTTGGCCCCAGATATTGCACATGATGTCAGATTTTTTTAATCTATTATTGATTTTACTGAAGTATATTTTCCTATCTTCCTCCTCCTTTTCTTATTTTCTCTTCTAAAAAACAAAAGTTCATTTTTATAAGGGCTGGTTCTCTAGGATAGGAAGTGTTATAAGAGAAATTTAGGTAATGCAAAAAAATTATTAATTAAAGTAATTCTAGAAACTGGAGAAAGGCATAAATATATCTTTAAATATATTATCTCCTTATCCTTTAGTGCTCTGTCCTTTATGAAATTAGATCTCCTCTACTTTGTATTTCCTTATCTATGCACAGATTGTATCTACCTAAAGATTTTTTTCCCTCTCTGCCATAGATTTGTGAACAGAGTCAAGAAGGAATCTAAAGGAAAGAGAAATGTTTTGGAATCCAAAGAGTCCCCAGTGATTGTTGACAAGCCTTTGAAAACCTGAAGGCCTTTATAGAAAAGGTAATTCTCTCTCTCTCTCTTTTTTTTTTTTTTTGGCTAGGCAATGGGGTTAAGTGACTTGTCCAGGGTCACATAGATAGTAAGTGTCAAGTGTCTGAGGCCAGATTTGAACTCAGGTTCTCCTGACTCTAGGGCTAGTACTCTATCCACTCCAACACCTAGCCACTCCACTCCATCCCTGCCCCTCCTCAACTCTTTAAACCTACAAGTTTTCAAAGAGGTATCAATCTGCACTGGTTAAGTTGAGTTTCTACCTTAGGAGTTCTCTACCTTCAATGATGTCCAAGCAAATCTCTAAGACTCTAAGGTACAGAACCATTATAGAACCACTGAAGTAGAGATAGAAGAATCCTAAGAGGTCGTCCAGCCCAATGCTCTCATTTACAGAAGGGAAACAGAGCCAGGAGAGATGAAGCAGAGTTCCTAAGATCACAAAGGTGGTTAGCAGGTAAGTTGGTACCACTGAGTATATTCTATCCTTAGTTTTCTAGAACCAAAAGTGATCACTGAATTTAACCTACAAGATCTGCTAAGGAGATTAAATGACATCATGGATATGGAAAGTTCTTTGAAAAGCATAAAGTCACCAGAGAGGCAGCCAAGAAATGTAATTGTGGAGAAGGCGAGGCAGAGTTCATGGAGCAGGGAGGGGAAGCATGGACAATGGGCTGAGTCAGCTCAAAGGCAGGTCCAGGCAGAGGTCAGGTGCCCCAGCTGCTTGGACAGGGACATTGGATGACAGGGAATTCACTAATAGGCATCCCTTGAATATCCCCTTCCTTAGCTTTCAAAGTTGCCACTTGTCAAAGTGATTTTCCTTAAGAACAAACCAGATCATGTGTCTCTCTCTTCTATTCAATTCACTACAAAAAGCTTCCTATTCCACTGGAATAAAATATAAACCTTTCTGCTTAGTTTTTAAATCTTTCAACTAATATACACTTGCATGTATGTATACATGTGTGTATTTGCATATACATATGCAGAACTATACATGTACCCATATTTACACATATGCACATAGATAGACAAATACAAATATTTCTACATATGACCAATACCACTTGTATATACATATATGGATATACATATATGGATATATACACTTGTATGTACATATACTCACATGTTACATATGTACATGTGGGTTGTATATGTGTAATTCTCCTCCCCGTGCACTCCTGCTTCATGCAATCCCATACTTACCTTAAGACTCGCCCTAAGCATTCTCTCCTCCATGAAGGCTTCCCTGATAACCTTGGTCCCTAGCTCCCTCTTCTCTAAATGAGCCTCCAAAGGACTCAGTTATTTTTACCTTTGCATCCCAAGTACTTAGCACAGTGCTAGGTACATCGTAGGTGTTATTTAAGTGACTTTTGAATGACGATTAAAGGTGCACTCTCCAGGTTGTGAAAAATTCTTGGAAATGCCCCAGCACTATTAGCTTTGGATACGTGCAGAGAAAGTCAGCAAAGAAATATGGTGGGAATATGGCACACCATGCTGTTCTCAGCCAGGAAGACTTGAGTTCTAATCCTGACCTTAGAAACTAGGTGGACAAGTTACTTAACCTCTCTCTGCCTCAGTTTCCTCACCTGTAAAATGCAGACAATAATAGCACCTACCTCCCAAGGTTGTTGTCAGGATCAAGTGAAATAATCTATCCAAAGGGATTTGGAAACCTTATAGTGCTATATAAAGGACAGCTTGGAATTAGGGTTTTATAATCAGGTAGATGTGAAGCCACTGACTTAACAATCTATAGATATTTCTATCTGTTTCTATTGTCTGTGATTTCCTTTGTAGAGAGAGGTCCTGGTGAGGAAACAGCTTGCAGCCCACACAGATTTTAACATAGCTCCTTAAAAAGTTACAAAGGTAACTGAGAATTTAAGGGACTTACCCAGGGTAACACAGCTAGTATGTGTTCAATCAATACATCAATAAACATTTATTGAGCACCTGCTATGTGCCAGGCACTGTTTAATCACTGGGCAAACAAATACAAATAAAAACAGACAGTCCCTACCCTCAAGCTTACAATCTAATGGGGGAAGACAAGACCCAAAAGGAAGCTGAAAAAAGTGGGGCATGGCATAGAATGAAGGGAGGGGAACCACAGAATTTGGCCACTATACTATGTTGCCTCTTTGTTACTAGTATTATTATAAATAACAATTAATACATAATAATTACTGTTACCATGGATTTTTAATTCCATGTCTGATTTCCTCTATTAGACTGTAAGTTCCTTAAACACAGGAGATGCATCTTATTTGTCTTTTTACACAATGCTCTAAATCTTGGATCCTGTGATATACCTCTATGACCTTGAGCAAGTCATATTTCCTCCCTAAGCCTCAGTTTCCCTTTCTGTCAAATAAGAGGGTTGGACTGGATGGCCTCCAAGGTCCTTTGTAGCTCTAAATTTAGGATGCTATGTATCCTGGGAAGGGACAAAGCATCACCCATCATGGCACTAGGCTTTGCCAGGCTCAGTTTCTCCTGCAGTCAATGAGGGCGTTGGACTGGATGACCCCTGAGGTCTCTTCCAGCTCTATAACATCTGTGATCCCATGAATTCCTGACTCCAAGGCCAGACCTTCAGCCATGCTCCTGCTGCTTCATTACTGTCACTATTTAATAACAATGACATTCTATGCTTTTTCCCCCAAGGGAAAAAAATAAGAAGCTCTACCCTCCTCTACCATTGAAAGAGTGTTGTGGGGTTGAAAATATTGTATTGCTGAGACTGACAAATGAGTGCTGGGATAGTTTGCCTATTATTACACTTAAATGAGAGAATCTAGTCAGCGGGAAAATGGTCTTTCCAAGGCTACTTAAGTATCTTCCAATGGACACAGGCACAGAATCACAGACCTAGAGCTGGGGGGCCCTCAGAGGCCTTCGAGTCCAACTCCTTCATTTAACTGAGGGGGAAAATGAGGCTTAGAGAGGTGAGGTGCCATATGTAATGGTTTAACATGTCCCAGATTATAGAAGATTATAGATCTGAAAGGGGAAGGGCATCAATGTTGATATAATGCCCACCATGTGCCAGGCACTTTACAATTATTATCTCATTTGCTCCCTGCAACAGCCCAGTGAGGGAGGCACTAGTATTATCATTATTTTACAGACGGGGAAACCGATGCAGCAGAGGTTAAATGACTTGTACAGGGTCACACATCTAGTAAGCTTCTGGGGTTGGATTTGAATTCAGGTCTTCCTGAGTCTCAGTGTGCCACCAGCTGCACCTGGAAAGGACCAGAGGTGCCACCTTGTCAGACTTCATTTTTAAGAGAAAGAAACTTAGGCTCAGAGAGGAGATATGACTTGCCCA
The DNA here is from genome assembly GCF_003287225.1 of Phascolarctos cinereus. Classification (NCBI taxonomy): domain Eukaryota; kingdom Metazoa; phylum Chordata; class Mammalia; order Diprotodontia; family Phascolarctidae; genus Phascolarctos; species Phascolarctos cinereus. The sequence goes on along the minus strand of NW_027555514.1, from coordinate 271,912,261 downwards.
AGGTCATTTAACAGTAAAGTGGTAGAACTTGAACCACTCCTCCCCCCCCCCCCACACACATACACATAAATATACCCACGGGAATTTTACACAGACTACTCTGATGCTTTGGAGTAAGAATAAAGGAATCTTAATGGGAATACTTTGGTCTATACCTCACTTCAATCATCCAAAGATCCAGCGAGTTTTTTCTCTGTTAAGCCTTTCCACCTCCCTCTACCCCACCCCACTGCAAGAATTTACTCCTCCCCCAAATTACTTCATATTGTGTATGCTTAGCAGAAAGAGTTCTTCGGGCAGAGGAGGTGGGTTCAAATCCTACCCATGACCCTACTTGAGTGACCTGGGGCAAGTCAGTTACCCTCCTTGGACTTTTAGTTTCCTCATCTGCAAAGTGGGAATAATGAAAAGAAAGTGGAATAAGGGATGGAGCATTGCACCTGGAGTCAGAAAGACCCTAGTTCAAATCCGACTTCACATACTTGCCAGCTATATGATCCCAGGTAACTCATTTAATCCTTTTATTCATTCTCTTCATTTAGAAAAAGAAGGGGGTTTAACTCAATAGCCTCTATGCTTTGTCTCTTCCATGTCTAAATTTATGATGCTATCATTTTAAAGCAGAGGCTCTTGATTTGTTTTATGCCAAGACCCATCTTAGCGGTCAGTGTGGTGATGCCCATGGGTCCCTTCTCAGAATCATGTTTTTAAATGCATAAAATAAAATACAGAGGATTACAAAGGAAACCAATTACATAGAAACAAATACGTATTTTTCCCCATCTAAGTTAACAGACCCTTTGAAATCTATCCACAGAGCAATATATCAATATAAGGTGTTACTGCTATTACTATGTTTCCCCCAAAGGCCAGTAACAAACATTATGAAGTTGAACTCTGATTTTGTTTTGTTTTGTTTTTTAAATGCCGCCTATCGGAGGCTATGGACCCTTGGAAAGTCAGGGGAATGAAGAGGTATTTTTTGAGCCACACACTAGAGGGCACCCACATTTTTCCATTCCTGTAGAAGAAGCCCATAAATAGGAACAGCTGTGAATTTCAGAGGAGGTGCCTTCATTCCATCTTGTCCATTTAAATTGGGCCAGTGAAGAGGAACCATTACATTCCCGCCATTGGCTTCTTTCCTTTGCCCAAGCAGCCCCTTCTTTCCCCATGGTTTTTCCTGCCCTCTTCCATCAACATTCCATCTGCTCTCTGCACAGCATACTGGGTCACAAACTCAGGAAGGCTTTCATCCCTACATGTGTTCAGAAAGCATCTTTTTTTTTTCTTTTGGCATTTCAGGAGCCATCAATATCCAAGCAGAGGAATGGAAGAACAACTCTGATTGCTTTAAGGGTCTCTATTCCTTTCTTTTCTAGCTGTGGGGGAAAATACTGTTTTAACATCAATCAACAATCCTATTACCCCAGCCTCCTAGTTAGTTTCTTCATCCCCCTCCTGTGCTTCTTCATCCCAATTCACCCTACTTGGTGCTACCAGATTCAGCTTGGTAATTGGAATCCTGGTTGTGTCACTCCTTTGTCCAAATACTTTCCATAGCTCCCTTTGCCCCATTGAAAGAAAGTCCAAACTTCTCAGATTAGAAAGTATTCAAAGCTCTTTATAATCTGTTGCCAGCCTGCATTTCCAGTCTTAACTTGTAGTAATCTCCTTTGTGTTACCTATACTCCAGCCAAGCTGGAAAATTAGGGAATATGGTAAATAGTCAGAGCTAGACTTGGAGTCAGGAAGACCTGAGTTCAAATCCCACATTGGATATTTACTAACAGTGTGACTGTGTGCAAGTGACTTAACTCTTTTCTGTTCTTCAGGTTCCTCATCTGTAAAGTGAGGTGGGGGGAGAATGGGGGCTGGATGGTTCTTTCCAGCTCAAGATCTATGCAGTGATGATTCCAGGTTCCCTGAATAGTCTTTGCATTCATGTATTCCGCTCATGGCTTCCCCACCTTCATCACCTTTGGAGGTCCAGCTAGAATTCTGTCTCTTCCATGAAGACTAGACAAGATGAAAAGTCCAGAAGGGGCCAGCTAGGGCACTGAATTCATGATGTATAAGAATCAGTTAGAGAAGTAGGAGATGTTTAGCCTGAGGAAGAGGAGAGGAGGAGAGAGGGAGAGAAGGGAGGGAGGAAGGGAAGGAGTGGAGGGGGAGAGAGAGAAAGAAAGAGAGAGGGGGGAGAGACAGAGAGACAGAGACAGAGAGAGACAGAGACAGAGAGGTGAAGGTGAGGGGAGTAGGGGAGACTGGTACAAATGTCAGCTTGATCCAAGTATTCTAAGGGTTGCCATGTGGAAGAGTGATTATTCTTGTTTTTCTTGGGCCAAGAGCATAGAACTAGGAGCATGAGTAGAAGGTATAGAAAGCCAGAACTAGGCTCTGTATAAGTTGGGGATGTCTGAAAGTTCTATCTGAAAACAGAATAAGCTGCCTTTGGTGTCAATGTCTAGAGTACTTCCAGCAAAGGTTAAATGATCATCTTTGAAGTTGTAGAAGGATATGGATTGGACTTAATGGTCCCAGACATCTCTTCAACTCTAAGATTATGAGATTCTAGGATCTTTCTGACCATAGCAACTGAACATAATCTGCCTCACTACTGAACTCCAATTGCATCTCCTTATTGGGATTAATTTTTGGCTACTGCCATACTGACTTAGTTTTGTACCTGGCTTAGTCTCCTTCCCTGATAGACTGTAAGCTCTCTGAGGGCAGAGACTTTTCCTTATTCATCAATGTATCATATTCAATATCTAGCCCAGTGTTTGGTTCATCTGATGTTCAAGGGAGAAGCATGGCATAGTGGAAAGAAAAATGAAATTAGAGTCAAGACAAACTTGGTTTAAATCACAATCACAGAATTAGAACTGGAAGGGACTTTAAAAACCATCTAGTCTAACCTCATTTTACAGATCAGGAAACTGAGGCCCAGATTTGGCCAAGATTGTATGCAAAAGTAGCAGAGTCAGGATTTGAACCCAGGTGATACAAAATTTAGTGATGCCCCCACCCCCACCCTTCTGCTTTGACTGCTACCCATTTCCTATACAATCATGACTTCACTTTCCTGCTCTGTGCCTTGGTTTCTTCATCTGTAAAATGAAGTTGTTGTTGTGGTTGTTTTTTAAACTAGATCTTGACCCTACAAATATTCCAGAAGCATGGAATTAGAGTGAGAAGAGGTCATCGAGGTCCTCATACAACTCATTCATTTCACAGATGAGTGAATTTGGGCCCCCAAAAGGTTAAATGACTTGACCAAATCCCCTCATGCTGAAAAGATCCTGGGATTGGAGACTTGGAGCTGGAGGGACCCATAAAGGTCATTGACTACAACCTCCTCATTTTATAGGTGAGGAAACTGAGACCAGGAAAGTGAAGTGAGTTGCCTAAAGTCCTATATCCTGAGAAGATGGTGTGGAACTTATCATATTGACCCCTTCTTCCTCTTTCAATTGACCTGAATCCGTCTGCATTTTGAGGAGCAAACAAGCCTCTTCTTTTTAGAATGGTGTCAGAAGTCTTCTGAGGTTGCAGCCTGATGCCAATATACCAGGCAAGAAAAAAGTCTTTGGGGAAGAGTTATTTATATCCCACAGGCATTACAAATTCAAAAGGTGAAAACAGGAGTTAGATGATCTCACCATGAGTACATCCTTACAGCTATCTATTTTGGTAGTGCACAGTTCCCCAATCTCACTGGGGGACTTTGCCAGGCACCAAGCCCTATAATCATTTGGAAATTTGAGAATGACCCCTTAAGTTCAGATTAAATGGGGCTTAGTGACCTGAACTGAGATGTGTGTCCACCTTGGAATCTCCAGTTTCTAAAGGTAGCCTTTTATATCATTGGTGGTGGTGTTGTACATGCATGTTGTTATTTTCCACAAGGGCCCATCACCATGTAAGTATCCAAATGTTGACGAGTAATCATATGATACATCTATTGCTTATGGTTTTTTCATTTTTCGTTCTTGGAATTTGCCAGGGGAAAAAAATGGACCTTTTTTCCAGTAGTTATTACACTGTGACATATTCATATCACCCTACGCAGAAATGTGGACCATTTTCCAAATTGAAATATACAATAATCACTACAGGAAATTGCTTTCCCTATTGGAAACTGATCTCCAGCATCTGAATGTTTCCACCAGCAAAGCTGATGACAATTACGGCTTGCTGTAATTTCGGTTTTATTTGATTCGAGGGGGCATAAATTAAAAGCCAATTATCCCTTAAGGTAATTGGGTCTATGGAATGGAGGGCCTTCTTGAGCTGGTGTGTCAGGACCCAAGGAGGCCAGGACTTTGATCAAGTAAGTGAGGCCTTCTGTCTTCCCAAGCAACATTTATTAAATCGGTGGGGTAAGGTGATATGCGCACTGTGAATTCTGAGAGATCACAGCCGACTTGGTTACAGGCCTTCAAATAAGCTTGTGAGCTCTTTCAAACATCTTGGAAACATTAAAATATGTGGAAATCACAATGGGGAACAGAGGGCAGGCTGTGTGTTCTGTAAGAGAGCTGAACAACACACCAAAGACGGAGACTCCGGTTTGCCCCTGACTCAGACATGGAGCACAAGATCATGCTATTTAGAACTGGAAGGGACCTCAGTTATCATCTGGTCCAAGCTGCCCACTTGGCAGATGAGGAAACTGAGACCCAGATTGGTTAAGCAATTTGCCCACGAGTGGCACATAGCAGAGCAGAGATTTGAACCCAAGTTCTCAAACTCCCACCTTTTCCTTCTCATCTGAGAGCTAGCTTGAATTAGTATATTAAAATAGTTGACTAGAGAGATGCCAAATCCAGACCTTTGACTTTGCAGTTAAATATTTTGCCAAAAGGCAGTGGAGGGGGATCGAGAGAGAGTGACCCATTTCTGAAAAAAATTTAATTGAGTTTCAGGGGCAAGTGACAAGAGGAAGCATTGCGGGTCCAAAGAAACATCCTATTTTTAATAGTTGAGTGACTTGCCCAGGCTCACACAGCTAGTTAAGTGTTTGAACTCACAAAGATGAGACTTTCTGAATCCCAGTTTTTCTAGGCACTATTGCTCCACCTAGCGGCCCAACATTGGGGATTAGGTGCGTCCAAAGAATCTTGGGTTTAGAGCCGGAAGGGACTTCAGATCTAGACCATCTAAACCAGTCTCCTCATTTTACCATTGAGGAAACTGAGGAAGAGAGGTGAACTGACTTCCCCAAAGTGACCCTGATGACATCTGACCCCAAGTCCCCTCTATTACGCCAATGATACCTGTTCTATACACACAACAGGATAGATAAACTTGCTCTCTGGCTTTAAATGTTTCTTCTCTTTTCCACTCTTTCATGTACTTTAGTATCACTTGACCTGGAGTTAAGACAGACTTGGGGTTTGAATCCTACCACTGACTCTTACAAGCTGTATGACCTAAGGCAAATTATTTAACCTCTCTGAGATTCAGTTTCACCATCTCTGTTGTTGTTCAGTGATATTCAAGTCTAAGTGACCCCATGGAGAAAGTTTTCTTGGCAAAGATGCTGGAGTAGTTTGCAATTTCCTTCTCTAGTGTGTCCCCATTTTACAGATGAGGAACTGAGGCAAAGAGGGATTAAGTAACTTGCCCAGGGTTACACAGTCATGTTTCAGAGCAGGATTCAAACCCAGGTCTTCTTGGCTCCAAGGTCAGCCTTCTATCCACTAGACAATATTGTCTCTCCAGCCATTGCTAACACTCTATAAAATGGAGAGTTTGATCCTGCACAGACAAGAAGAGAGGCCTCCTTATTCTACACAGTCTTAAAGCTTTCAAAACACTTTCCTAATTACAAGCCAGTGAAGAAGGAAATTGAAGAATTCACATCCCCATTGGACAGGTGGACAAGCTGAGGCTTGGAGACATAAAATGGTTTGCTCTTAGTCAGAAGGCCAGGATGTGTCAGAGGTGACACCTCTTAACCCATGAGCTGGAGAAGTAAATGGCAAACCATTCCAGTATCTTTGCCAAGAAATTGCCATGATTTTTTGATAGAGTGTGGTGGATAGAAGGCCAGCCTTGGAATCGAGAACTCTGTCGTTGTCATTTTGTTTTCAGTTGTATTCCGTTTCCCATGACCCCAAATGGAGTTATCTTAGCAGAGGTATTGGGGAGATTTGCCATTTCCTTCTCTAGCTCATTTTACAGATGAGGAAACTGAGGCAAACAGGGTTAAGTGACTTGCCCAGGGTCACCCAGCTAGTAAGTGTCTGAGGCCACATTTGAACTCAGGTTGATGAGGCTTTCTGGTTCCAAGCCCAGTATTCTGTGCAATAAGGTGACCCCTAGCTGCCTTTGGAGTCACAAAGATCTGGGTTGGAATCCCAACTCAGACACTTAGTAGTTGAGTGGTCCAGGGTAAGTTACAATCTCTTAGCACTCCCAAAAAACCTCCCTAACAGGAGTTTTTAATGTTTTTTGTATCATATACCCTTTGGAAGGTCAGTGAAGCCTGTGGATCCTTTTTTTTTTTTAATTCACAGACCTCAGGTTAAGAATCCCTATTGCACAACCATAGTTTACAGACCAGATGCCAATCTGTGTCCATAGAAGGAGTTTCCAAAGCAGGAGTTCTCCCTCATTAATGGCATCATAGTTCATAGGATCATAGATGTGGAGCTAAGCAAGGACCTTTATTAAAGTCTCTCTAGCCCACCTACCCACCACTCTTTTCCAACTGAGAAAACTGAAGCCCAAAGACTTAAGTAATTTTCCTCAGGTGTGTCAGGTAGCAAGTATCAGAGGTAAGATTTGAACCCAGGTCCTCTGACTCCAGGGGCAGGGCAGCTAGGTGAGGCAATAGATAGAGTACTGGAACTGGCCTCAGGAAGACACATCTTCCTGAGTTCAAATCTGGCTTCAGACACCTACTAGCTGTGTGACCCTGGGTAAGTCATGTGACTCTGCCTCAGTCTCCTCATTTGCAAAATGAGCTAGAGAAGGAAATGGCAAACCTCTCCAATATCTTTGCCAAGAAAACCCCAAATGGGATCACAAAGAGTTGGACAAGACTGAAACAATTCCAGAGCCAGTGTGTTTTCCACTCTACCACACTGCCTCCTATTAAGAAAATGGGCTATGCCCATATTGCCCTATTCAATGAGAGTTGGTCCTTTCCCCAAAGCCTGACATGGGAGAGCTGTCATTCCTTCTTCCATCCAGAATCATAGTGTCACATAGGATTACAGATTTCAATCTGCAAGGAACCTTAAAGGCTTTCTAGTACACACACACACACACACACACACACACACACACACACACACTCATTTTACAGATTAGGAAACTGAGGCCCAAAACAGTGAAGAGGTACATCCAATGTCACACGTGTAACAAGTAGCAGAGCTGGGATTTGAACTCAGATTCTCTGGCTCTACGGTCAGGGCTCTCTTACTATACTAGACATGAACCCATCACTAAATTTGGAGAGGTCCAGTTTAGGGCTGCTGGAGTAACAATCCACAGCTTTAAAAGCCTTAGATTTCAAAAGGTGATAATTGCTATGGGGTCCATAACCACTCAGAAAGCATGAATCAACCCGTTTTTCAAAACCTGCTGAGCTTCCCTTGGATGAAAGGTCTATAAGCCAAAAATAAAGCCCACCTCTGGAAAAAGAACATTATTCCACAAGAGAGCCCAGAAGGCCAAACGAGCCCCCCAGTCGGTACAAGACTATCACGTCAAACTCCAGACCATTTAAAGGTCCCTAGAAATCAATCAGACCCTATTCCTAGGGAAGGATTCGAGTTCTTCTCTTGGTTTTTCCCACCTTGTTCCATAATCCCCCTCCTTTTATCTCCCCCGTCTCTAAGGAGCAGGACAAATCGTGTCTATAAAATATCACAACCCGATTCTCAATGGCCAAGAGTGGAGATGCAAAGTATATATTATAAATAGAAAAACAGCTGGCTTCGGAGCACACCGCAAAACCACTAGCACACTGGAGGGATTTGCATGACATCATAACCCTGGAGAGGGTATTACTGGCCAGCTGGTGTTATTTCAGAATATACACAAATTGGAGGGGGCAAAAAAAAAAAATCCCCAAAGAAGGTCAAGGTAGGCAAGGGGAAAGAAAGAGGGGGAAAATAATGAGCTCTAAGGTGCCGTCTCTGAGAGTAGTCAGGCAGTCTACTAATTAGAGGACGGAAGGAAAGAAGGAGAATTTTCTTTTTTCCTTTCTTTCATTTTTCTTTGTGGTTGGCTGTCCAGCCCAGCACCAGGATACCGGGCAAAGAGCATGAGACAGTGACCTAAAGTAGGCCGATTGCATCGCTGCATTCCCCTTATGTAGGTTCTAGGAAATGAGATCATTCCCCCTCACGTGGCTGCTGGGAGCTCACCGAGGTATTTGCTCCCGTGTGTTACAAGTGAGGGTTCACGGGGGGCAGCGGCTGCTGGGGAACCAGCTTCTTCTCCCCCTCTTTGGGCATTTCATGGTTAAACCTGGAAGGCTGGCTGCCTGGGGAAAATCTTTTCTCTGCGCTAGGAGACAAAGGCACCCCGGGCCCCCCCACTTCCGTCACCCCCCACCCCCACCCCTTTCTGCTCTTGAGAAGCTGCTAAGGTGTACGGGCAAATGTACTTCTCGGCCATGGGAAGGGTTAATTATCATACAACTCCTTGTTTTCTGTGGCAGCCCGAGGATTTTAATGTCTGCTAACCCCACCACTAACACACATTCTTTTCGGGGTGGGGGGGGGGAGAAATGCTTCTGTGCTCTAGTTTTAAAATGCAAAGGTATGATGTTATTTGTCACCATGCCCAAAAAAGTCCTTACTTGATAACTTTGCCAGAAGAGGGAGAGAGAGAGAAGGCAAATGTTCCCCCAGCTGTTTCCTGTCTACAGTGTCTGTGTTTTGTAGATAAATGTGAGGATTTTCTCTAAATCCCTCTTCTGTTTGCTAAATCTCACTGTCACTGCTAAATTCAGAGCAGCTAGAGCCTGCGCAATGGAATAAAGTCCTCAAAATTGAAATGTGACATAGCTCTCGACAAATTCCCCATCTCTCTGGATTCCTCTTCTCCCATTATTACTGCTCACCAATTCATTTTCAGACTTTGCACTTCAGAAGCAATGGACAAATTCAACAGTCTTTCAACACAATTCTCTAAGTGCTGCCTTTGTGATTTCTTGAAGGTAAATCTTTCTTACTCTTCGCAAGCATGTGGGTATTTTGTTTCATTGGATTATATTTTTCAATTTTTGGTGTGTTGCATGCCCTCTGCTTGGGAGTGGTATTCACTTGTAAATTACATTGTTTCTGGGGGGTAGGGGGAGACGGTAATTTACAAACTGCTGACTGTGCAATTTTGTTGGGGAGGGGGTCTAGAAAATAGCTCTGGGGAATAAGTTGCATTTCCAACTGCTGCAGGTACTTGGACTGACTTCCACTTTTGCAAGCTTTCATGTATATCATTGTTGGAGATTCCTTTGCATCTTATCTATGGTCAGAGGCTGTGAATCCCCCCGGGGAACAGAAAGTCCCAGCTGTTTTCTGCAGGTGCAGATGTTATCCTTTGAACCCTGGGGGCTTGTCTCGGCAACTTTGTCAGGACTGGGACTGTGATCCATGGCATATGTGTCCTGAGTGGCACCCAGGGGGTGATGTTAGAACTTTTGCATATTATGTTGGTGTCTAAACTCCTGGTGTTGGTTATGTATGCACTTACCTCCGACTTCAGCCATTCAAAGTTAAAGGGAAATTGAGTCGGCTCTTTGGGAAATCAACCTTTGCGACTCCTGCTGACCTTGCATATTCCTATAGATGCGAGCAAATGTATACTGTATAAGGAAAGCGGAAATTACTCCAGCAGCTGCCTGTCCAACTTCTCCCTTCTGGGGAGGGCTTCTGGAGGCGAAAGTTTAGCTGTGGGGTTTCATGTCAGAGAGCTCTCTCTCCTTCGGGCTCGCTGGTGGCAGGGCTCTGAGTAGGTAAACCTGGCTTGCTGGGGATGCACTGACCTCTCTCTCGGCTCCTCTCCCCTGGCCCCGGTTCAAGTTTCCATTCCTGACACAATCAGAGCCTTGGAGACGGGTGTTTTTTCAATTTGCTGACACTTTTGTGCCGGGGACACCACCACCGCCAGAGCTGTAATTGCCTCGCAGCTCAATTCATAAATGGTAGTTGTTGCTTAATGGCAACCTTCATTCACTGTTCTTTCAGTGATCCCACCGAGGGGGTTAAGGGGGACCGGGGCGGGAGGGAGGCTACATTAGATAAGTCAGGGACTTGGCCATTTCTGGGACCCACATGCGGGGCGGGGGCACCCGGTCCTGACCCCCTGGAGGGTACTCATCGATTTTGACCCTGAGCACAGCAGTATTATAAAAGGCATGAAAAGCAACCAATTGTCTTTGTCTGGGTTCCTGTCCAACACTGTGGCATGTGGCATGTGGCAGAGTCCACGTCATTACATCGTACCTACATGTTGGCGCAACTTTTGTCCTTTTGCAACCAACTTGCCAAGTCCTTCTGTTCTATGTGCCGGGCACTTTTCAGAGATGGAAAAAACCCACGAGGAGTCACTTTTTCCCCCCCTGTACCTAAATTGGGTAAATGACTTGGCTCCAACCTTAAAATGTAATGGAGTGAGCCACCAGGGTCCTGCTCACGGGCTTAATTCTCTGCCCCCCACCTCACCTCCCACTCCACATGACTCCAAACATTTCCAAATAGTGGAGTCAGGAGGGAAGAGGTGAAAAAGGTAAGCCAGGCGCTCTGGTCATTTGACTGACCTGCCCCAATCCTGTGCTGCTGTAATCGGAATGCAATGGGAACTGGTCCCTTTACTGGGGGAGTGGGGGTGGGGGACGGAAAGGACCCACTGGAATTCCAGCTGTGTAGTGAGCCCGGTGTTTGAATGGACAAAAGGCCGTTTACCCAGTCCCCTGGTATACCTGCCCTGAGTGTCCAAATGTAACTAGATGCTTTCACAAACCCCACCCACAGAGCAGCACATGTTTCTTAAAGTCTTCAGCTTTCAATTCACATCAGCCACATAATACCCACCCTGACCTGCTGTAAAAGACCTGCAACCCAATTGTCACACCTCCGTGAGTATTTTCTTATGAATATTACCCTGCAATTTCCTTGGCCCCATTGACTGGAGCCCAGACATCTTGAATCAATTGAGGGGCCATTTAATTAAAATTCAGATCAAAGAAGTTTTCTCTGTAGATTGGGTTCCTGAAGGACTTTTGAGGGAACGGTGTTTCTAGTTTAGATTTCTTTTTCTTCCTTCTCCCTTTCTTTTTTTTCTGAGTTTCTTCCTCTTTTCCTTTCTTATTTCTTTCATTTTTCTCTCTTCCTTTTGGTAAAATAAAGGAGCCACAGTAAATGATGAACATATGGGTCGACTTCTTTCAAACTTTTCACTCACAGGCAAGCTCTTTATTGTTTTCTTTTTTGGAACACCGTGTGGATAAATTTTCGGGTTCTCTCTGTGGGTGTACTGGACTGTTCCCTTGGCCTTCATTAAAGGAAAAACCACTAGAGGATCTATCTTGTCCTAGGACTAAAGTGCTGATGTTTATCTTACAATGTAACCCAGCTGAAAACTTTGAAAAGCCCAACTTGTTCGGTATTGGAGATTTATGCTTATAACTGGCCTTAGCGTTTTCTATCTGAATGAGCTGTTAAAGACATAAGTTCTGACATCTATCTATCTATCTATCTATCTTATCTATCTATCTATCTATCTATCTATCTATCTATCTGTACATATGTGTACATATGCATTTGTATTTGTGTGATATATATGTATATGATGTATGTGTATATGCCATATATTATATTTTATATATATATATGTGTGTGTGTGTGTGTGTGTGTGTATACACATATATATACATATCATATACACACATATGCTAGGGTTTAGTCTGATGAGGCTGTGTGGTGGACAATTTTACCAATGTATTTTTTTTTAAGAAGTGAGGAATTAAAAGCCAATTGTGATTACAGGTGCCTGACCTATCAACTCAAGATCTGGGGAAAATAGAGTTGCATAAAATAAAAGAGAGGAAAGGATGAAAAAAGAGTGAAGTGGGGAGAAGAAATGAGTTAGAAATTATGGATTCTAGAAATGGCCGTACCTAGACAGTGGTATGTCTTCTAATATTTTTCAAGGACACATGTTCTTTTTTAAAGAAAGTGTTGAAGTCACATTGGGTTATGTTTGGGGTACATTTGTTGGGGTTTCTATTGGAAGTGGAAGAAGAAGAAGAAAAAATTTCCATGCAAGAAAATGGAAATTGGATGCTTTCTTGTTTCTTATAGCCTCAGTGGATTTAGATATGTGGGTGGTTTCCATTCAGAGGTGCCATTGAGAAAATGGAAGAAATGTTCAACCTTCTCTTCACCACCTCTTCCATTTCATGTTGGTTATTTATAATGCGTTGCTGTATATTTTACAAGCATTTGCTAAATATTTATGCTGTGTTAATGAGAGTCAAGGGTTTGGGTTCTTTGCCAAGTGTAGGAATAAAAAAGTCTGGCCACAAACATGGAAATCTTAATTAAAATGACCTAGCAAACTTTGCAACTGATGTAAAGCTATTAAGTTGATAGTTCATAGAGTGCAAAGGTGGTGGTCAGGAAATAAATGATTGCATCCAGGTCTTCAAAGGGGAAGGGGTTGGATGGGAATGACATTGTGATGAGGTTCAGAGAAGCCTATTTTAGAATGATGGCTTCTAGTTGCTGCTCCAGGTCCTACCTGCCCAGGAGACAATTCATTTTACCCACTGTCCCAGCAGACTTTCCCTCTGATTTCACTGATGTGTGGATAAGACCAAGAGGGAAGTTATGCTTCTTAAATCTGAAGACTTTTTGGGAACAGCCAAAGCTTTGAGACATAAGTTGACACCACAGAAAACCAAATGATCATTTTCAAATTGGTTTTATTCTTCTTGAGAATAGACCTGGGACTCAAGCCTCAGGAATCCATTTCCTGACTGGGTTACTATTTTGTTTCTCTCTCTATGACTGGCCAAGTCCCATCATTGGGGGGTCCTTCTGTTTATTTAGCTATAAAATGGCTATGACGACATAAGGGCCTCCGAAGGGTGGAGGGAAAACTGTTGGGGGGGGGACCCCACAGAAACAAAAAAGGCTTTGAAATGCTTTGGCAAGTTCCACCTATGTAGTAGACATTCGCTTTTTTATTTATTGATTTGATTCTGATTGGACAAAATGGACTTTAGAATTCAGAAGTAGAAATCCATTTGGAGCAGCATAGCATAGAGGGTAGAGATCAGATTTATGGGTCAGGAAGCCTAGTCCTTCCTCTGACATATGCTGTTTGTGTTACCTTGAGCAAGTCATTCTATGTGCCTCAGGCAACACCTCAAGACACAAAGCTGCAGAGCTCATGCTCCTTATGAGGAGCTCCCCATAGCAATAAAATCAAAGGTTCACACCCAAAAGAAGTTTAGCTATAATGATACAATGTCATTTCTGATTTCTCATATTTTATGGCTTCTGGTCCCTCTCCTCCCCGACCCCCAGTACCATCTTTCTCTGGTTGTGATAACTGCCAGTATTTCGCAGATAAGAAATCTTATTTAAAAAAAACAACAGGAAAAATATGGAGATTTGTAACATCATTGCAAGACCTTTAGTGATAGAGTAGATTCTTGGAATGGAATGGAATGCAATGTTCTAGTTCATCACACATTCTAGTTCATAGAGAGTTGTCATACATAGCAAACACAGACAACCTATTTTCAAAGCATTCTAATATAATTAAATGTAGTTAAGATCAAACAGGACACAATGTGATCTCTGAAGGCACAGCAGAGTAATCGTTCAGAACTTCTCTGGTCCTTCTTTTTGTGACCTTGACAAGTCATTTAACCTCTATGGCCCTTAGTTTCTTCATCTATCATATGTAGGGGTTGGATTAGATGACCTCTCACCTATCTTCCAGCTCTAAAAATGATTAATTATCATCACATAATCTTAGAGTTGGAAGTAGGGGTGTTCTGGTAAATACTTAATGACCAGCTTTCCAGGGAGAAAAATGTACACAGAATACACTTTTAAGTGTAACCATGAACATTTTCTTTATTCCTTTCTTAAGTGTAGACAAGCAACAAAACAATGAATCAAGCCCAAATGTGTAGTGTTTCTGATTCCTGAGGTATAAATGCTCACACTGAAAATTTAACAATCTGCCCTCACAAACCAGTTTGAGCTGGCTCCAGCACATGCCTGGTTGGAAGGACTCCCAGGGACCAGGTAGTTCAGCTCATGCAGGAACCCAAATCCCCTCTGAGATATCATGACAAGAGGGCCTCCAGCTTCTCTTTGAAGACCTCCCATGAAAGGTATCACTACTTCCTCCCAAAGAAGTTCATCCCCCAAGCTCAACCTGTGCAAAAGTGCCAATTAAACATGGCACTAGAATACCAGTTTACTGAAAAGACCAAAAACATGAGCAGGGTGCAATGGAAAGAATGTTAGCTCTGAAGTCAAAGGCTGTGAATTCAAATCCTGGGGCAGTCAGTGGCACAGTAGATAGAGCACCAGCCCTAGAGTCAAGAGGATTTGAGTTCAAATCTGACCTCAGACACTTGACACTTATTAGCTGTGTGACCCTGAGCAAGTCATTTAACCCCGAATGCCTCACCCAAAAAAAAAAATAGTACTCGAGGTGTTTACTTGACAAGTCACCCAAGTCATTGGGCATCCCTACCTGGGGCCAAGTTTCTTAACTATAGAGAACCTCAATTTTTCCCCAGCTGCAACAGATGGCTTCTGAAGTCTTTTCTAGCTTCTGGTCTATTCTCTTATGTTCCTGCCTTGTCAAGCAAACTACCATACCTCTGTGATTGCCCCTCACAGAGTGCTGGGGTTTTGGACCCCTCAACCCAGGTGGGGAAATATGACAGTCTTTCTGCTTGTTTGGCAGGTGAAGATGCATACTGTGTCCTCCATCCATCTCTTCTACCTGGCCTTGTGTTTGCTCACCTTGACCAGTTCAGCCACGGCAGGGCCCGAGACGCTCTGCGGAGCCGAGCTGGTGGATGCTCTTCAGTTTGTTTGCGGAGAAAGAGGTTTCTACTTCAGTAAGTTACCCTCTCCCTGGTCCCTAAATTTTAATTCCTAAAGTCAGAAGTTTGCTTCTGTGGATTTCCAACTGCAGAGTGTGCTGGCAAATGATTGAACCATAGGGCTTGCCACTGGCTGCTCTCCTAAGGCTCTGAGATTCCTTACCTTAAAGTAAGCATAATGTTTCAGAGGGGAGTTGGCAAAGGAATCCATCTGGGGATGGAATTTTCCTTCTTAATATTCTGCCTTTTCACTGCTCCTGGTTCATCCTTCTCTCTACCTTTGAGATAGCATGGCAGAGCACAAAGAGCACTAGCTTTGGGGTTAAAGGACTTGGGTTCAAATCCTGCCTCCTCTCTGAACGCTGGTGAATCATTAACTTGTAGGTACCACAGCTTCAATATAAAATGAAGAGTTGGCCCAGAGGGCCTCTCAGGCCTCTTCCAGCTCTGAATCTGTGCTCCTATAAGTCACTTAACCTCCTTGGCTCTCAGTTTACTCATCTCTGAATAGGGAGAGATAGAAGGTCCTTTCTAGCTCTATCTATGATTCTGTGAGTTTTGAAATGAGAGGGTTAGACAAGATGACACTTAAAGGTGTGTGCATGTCTGAATGTGTGCAGAAGTATATATACTTGTTTCCAAAGTATGCATAACTCTGGGCTAAATATAGCTTATTGTGGTACACTGAAAATAATGCTAATTTTGGAGTCTGAAGACCTGGGTTCTAACCTTGGCTCAGCTATTTATTGCCGTCACCTGTCTGCGGAGAAGTCACTTTCCACCACTCTGGCCCTCAGTTTCCTCATTTGTAAAATGAGGGCATTAATCTAGATGACCACTTCTAAGGTTTATTCCAGGTCCAAATGGTTTATCCTTTTGGCAGAAATTTACTACCAGGTTACATGGATGATCAATGCTATGGCCAATTAGGATGACAGGAGATGGGTCGTGGTGACCAACACAACATGGAAACAAAATAAATACAAAGTGAAATCACAATCTGTTCTCTGTGAGAGCCAAGTTGTGATTTTCATAAAGGCTTAGCATTGACTTGGGAAAGCTGAGGAACTATAGACTCATTCTCTGGTTACTATCTCCACATGAAAGGGAATCTTTATGAAAAGAGCCAGAGCATAGTAGGGCTTTTTTTTTTAATGAGAGCTGGCTAAAAGCATGACATTTTAATGCTTCCAAGACACTCAAGTCTTCCTTGACACATTATGTATTCATGAGATTCATAACATTCAAATGAATTTAACCCTTTGGATTCAATTGTCCTATACTGTAGGGTAGGGAAAGATCCCAGAACCAGATAATTCTCCTAAGCAGCTCTGTGGAATTTCAGACTTCCACTGGCCACTGACTGGGTCTTGTGATCCAAGCAATGAGAATGTGGACCTCATCATGTGTAAGTCATCCTGAAGGCTTTGTATCACCAGAAGGCAGAGAAGTCTTCTCAGTTCTCCTCTCAGCTCTGAAGAATAGATACTCATCTCTCGTGCTATTCCAGATCTTCTCTCTCAGGAATGGAGAAACCTGATGATCTGACCTCTCTACTGATTTGAGAGAGAGCCATCTTTAAGGGAAAGTGCAGGGGAAGGACAATTCCATGTACTCTTTGGTGCCTTCTGTCTTATGGAATGAATGGTTATCTATTTCCAGCCAGTGATTCAATCAAGTGGAGATAATTTATTTTCTCAGAATAGATACTTTCTTTTCAATTCTTTGAATTTCATATTAATAAATGCAGAATGAAAATGAATTTTTAAGAAATTAATATTGTTTTTAACATGACCTTCTGACATATACATGATATTGCAAAAAAAAAAAAAACAAAGCAGCCTACTCCTTCTGTGAATCATTGATCTTCATTCAGTTTTCTGAATTTCAGTGTCTCCCACTTAGCCCAAAGTGGATTTTCTTTTTATTTCAACCATCTGCTCTTACTGTCTCCATTCACTTAACTGCATGACTATCAGGTCTCTACTTTGTTTGGGCCGGTCAAAAAAAAATATCACTAATGATAAAATATACCTCCCTCTTCTAAGCAGACTCTTAAATATGGAATGAGGCATGTTTTGTCAGATATGGCCAATGTGTTCATTTGTCTTAAATGTTCTTCTTTCTTAGAAAGGAGGGTTCAGAGCTGGCAGGGGAGAGAAATATTGAGAAATATCACTGATTTTAAAAAGAAAAATGTCCATAAAGCATTGTTTTTGAAAAATCCTAAAATCATAGATCTTGAAAGGACCTTGGAGGTTATCTAGAACAACCCCCTCACTTTACAAATGAAGGGGGCCTAGAGATGTTAAGTCATATAGTTGGTAAGTAACAGAGGTGAGATTCAAACTCAGGTCCTATTACTTCAAGTTCAACAGGAGATGCACTGCACCATGCTGCCTTGATAACCATGATCATTCCAAAAAATCATCCACTGACTGGTCATTCGAACTGTAGAATGTAATATGGCAGTCTCCAAGATTCCAAAGCCTAGACATAGAAATAGAGCCTTTTGGTACCCATGAGACATACATGTGTATGATTTTTCTTAAAAATAGGATGGAAAGCAGAGATTAGGTCTTAAGCCAGTTTATGATTATGTTACATATGCTCACCACCCCCTCCAGATAATCAAAATTCTTTAGTAATGATGATGGAAACAAACGATGGATTTCCACAAGTTTCCTTGGGTTATGTTTGGAATACAAGGCTCTACCCATTCCTTCCCTGGGGGTAGAGGGAGTGGTTGTAGCTGAAATTTTAATTCAGGAAGTTCAAAGAATAAGAGCTATGTGTGAAAAATCTTGACATACTGACATCTCCTTGGGAGAAAAGTATTCTACGAACTCAAGGGATCCTGTATTCATATTACCCTTGTTGCTTCATTTATCTGAGAATGGTATGTCTCTGCTGATTTATAAAGTGGATTGATTTCGTTTAGATTACTGGTCTGACATAAGATACATATGGGGGCCTTTCTGATCATCAGACTCAGAACAGGAAAATTCTCCTTCTGCTCCAAGGAGAACAAACTGCTAAGGTCATCTCTCAGCCTCATTCCTTTCTATCAGATTCCTTTTCTAACCAAGTTTCATCAAACCTAGTATAATTTTCTTTTTCCCAGAATCCAAATCCAACTCAGAGTAGGCTCCCATTCAGATGTCCCACGGTGAATTTCCTCCAAGATAAGCAAGTGAGATAAATGTTCTTATAACCAGAGGAATCCCAGTTTAAGAGCGATGTCAATATGAATTTGTAAGACTTCAGCTCTCCTCTTTCTCCCTGGGTTTCACTAGCAATATTTAAGGCTGCCAAAATGTTTGGAAGTTAGTGGTGGTGGTTATTGTTTTATGACTAACTAAGATGTCAACTGATTCTAAATTAATTGGTTGCATTAGAGAAAGAGATTGATAATGTGCCTTGCATCTCAGCCAGTTACTCTTATGAGTATTAACTGTCATCAATAAATTTTTATTGAGTTAATTTTTTTGCCCTTTTGAGATTTATAGTGAAAGGAGATATCTGCCCTCAGGGTTTATATTCTTCAGAATGGTGTTTGGTATAGAAAATGAGTTAGAGAATGATAGTCCCAGCTTTCACCAAATGCTATGAAAATATAAGCCATTAGTATTGTAAATCTGTTGTGCTCTCACTTACTTTTCTCCTTCAGGAACAAAGAGAAATTTCCCAACCTCTCACATATGTGAGATCAGTAAGCTATTCAATTAAGTATTGTCTTACATCAAAGAATCACAGGTTTAAAGCTGGAAGAGACCTCACAGGCCATCTACTCCCAATTCTTCATTTTAAAGAGAAGGAAATTGAAACCCAGAGAGGCTAATTAACTTGTCCAAGCTCACATAGGTGGTAGGTAGGAGTCAGGATTTGAAAACAGAGCCTTTAACTTCTGACCCAGTACTCTTTCCACTATACCATGCTGCCTGTCAAGATTGCCCAAGAGATCTCAGAGTTTGGTTCAGGGTCAAGAAAAACCTTACTAACCAACAAAGTTGTCCCAAGGTGGAATGGGATATCTGTGGAGTAATGAGTTCCCCATCCTTAGAAGCCTTCAAGCAAAGCCTGGTAATAACTTATTGGGAATGAGGTTAAGGGGACTCTTGGTTAGGTACAAGTCAACCCAAATTACCTTAGAGTTCCCATACAACTCAGAGATTCGATGATTTTTTTTTCACATAAGCCACATTTCCATGACTTCAGAGTGAAAGTATTTCATGGGCCTTCTTTGCTTCCTTGACATATTTTTAGTGAAAGGAGACCTCATCCATAATTAACCTGAGTTTCACAGATGTTTCATGGGAGTGAATTCTAAATGAAGAGCTCATGGCCAACCCTTAGCCACGTGCCACAGTGATAGATATTAACTTCAAGACTCAAACACTTTATCTGTATTCTGTGGGAATATCAGTGGAATAAAAAGTACCATAGCATTCTTCAATGAAACACAACTCAACCAGACTGCCAAGGTCCTTTCAGAAGGCTGGGTTATCCTAATCATCATCACACAAAAATGGAGACAGCCAGCTGCTAGTTTAGGTGAAGACCAGTCAAGAGACAGAGGAGCTGGATATACCAGTCTCTAGAGGTGTTTTCTTGATCTAGGTTTTGTCAAGAATTTATACAATCTAATTCAATTCAGGAAATAAATTTTGAGGAACTATTATGTCCCAGGCACTGTAAACCAATCGCCTTAGTGCGTTGTGTTACTGTTGCATATATTGTCTTTTACCTGACTCTTCATAATTATTTTAATGGTTATGTATTGGGACCACCGAGCTTGATAAGTGGTCATTATGAGTAGAGTTGGTTCTCAAAATGTTAACTATGCTATAAATGATCGTCTAATTAGAGGGTACTAATGAGAGCTTACAACCTACCAAAACTTGGCCCCAAGAGCACCCCAAACATTTCTGAAATCGACAACCCTGTTATTAAATAAACAAGTGTGCTGGGCTACCCTTTGGACACAAAGATGATGCCTTCTCCACAATTAAGGCGCTGGATTGGAGCTGCTCCATCCAGCCCCCTGGCTTCTCCCCCTTGTGGCCAGAGACATACATTTGCAACACAAGCAGTCGAAATCAAGGTGTGGTCAGTGACTACAGATCGATATCTCTTTATGTGAGGCAAATCAGCCTATGTGAGAGTTGACCCTCATCATCTTGATGTTATTAGCATCATAACCCACTCCTAATGTCTCACCTTCCTATATGACTTTAAGGATTCCAAGACGCTTTTCTCATAACGGTCTAAGGGAGCAGGAAGATACAAAGGGAAGGGCACTGGCTTTGGAGGCAAATGACCTGAGTTCAAATTATGCCTCCAATGCTTACTTTCTGTATGACCCTGGACAAATCCTTTAACCTCTCTAAGCCTCAGTTTCCTTATCTGTAAAATTACAGCATTGGACAAGATGACATTTGGGTTCCCTGCCAGCTTTAAATTTATGGGTCTAAATTACTTCACTACTCTGGGCCTCAATTTCCTCATCTGTAGAAAAGATGTAACCACATTTTACAGATAAGGAAACTGAAGCTCAGGAGCATTAAGTGACATGCCTGTAGTGCATAGCTGGCAAATGTCAGAGACAGAATTCAAGCAGTCTTCCTGAGTCCAGGTATTATACTCTATCCGCTGCACCAGTGGTTTTTGTTCAGCAAACCCTTTCACCATCAACAATGACAAAAAGGGTTATCAATCCCAAGAGTGATGTAATAATCCATTTGTGATTTATCCGTTAAGGGAACATGCATTTACATACTACCTACCACATGCCAGGCACATCCTAATAACCCTTTGACATAGGTGCTGCTACTATGTTCATTTCATAGTGGAAGAAACTGCTGCAAACAGAGGCTAAGTGACTTTCCCAGGGTCACACAACTAGGAAGTGTCTGAGGCTGTATTTCAACTCGGGTCTTTCTGACTGCAGGCCCAGAGCTCTATTCACTGTGCCACTCAGCTGCCTCAGTGCTTGCATTGATTGCAATGAGAACTTTTGCCCACCAAAAGTTTCAAATCACTGCAGAAATAAACACGATATTTCAAACATGCACATATCTCTTGTCACTGAGGACTATATTTGTAATGTAATTGGACAAATATTGATGATTTAGGGCACTACGAAAGAAATTTTGGTGCAAACTCCTTGAACCATTGAGTTCAAAGCCCCCCAAATGGGAACCACTGTGCTATGCCACACAGAAAGTACTTTGAAAAGCCAACTTTAAATAAAATATATCAGTATAAGGCATAATTCGGTGGATAGAGCAGTGGCCCCAGAGTCAGGAGGACCTGAGTTCAAATCTGGCCTCAGACACTTGACATTTACTAGCTGGGTGACCCTGGGCAAATTACTTAACCCCAACTGCCACACATACACACACACACACACACACACACACAACACACACACACACACACACACGCATACACACACATGCACGCACACACGCACAATAAGGCATTATTCATATGAATGCTGCCACTCCACTGGGTCCCTCCTACATTGTTATATATCCAGTGTAATGAAAGAAGACTAGAGCCCTCAAGTCAAGTCTTGGCTCTGTCTCTTAGTACCTACCTGACCCTGGAAAATTCCTTCAACTTCATTGGGCCTCAGTTTCTTTATGTGCAAGAAAGGGATAACAGCAGTCACAATACCTCCTTCTGAGGACAATAGTGAAGATCCCAGTGGAATAATGAATGTAAAATGGTCTGTAAACTCTAACATGTTCTAGAAACATCAGTGATTGCTATTGATAATAATGAGAATGCTCATAATCTCCAAACCTTGGAATGAAAGGCTTTCAAAATGTAGAGACCCAGCAGAAGAAATTAAAACCATGTGGGGAAAGGGTGAGGCTCCCACTCTTCCCATCATTCAGTCTGCTACTGAAGTTGTCTTGGAGATGATTTCAATCAGGCTACAGAGCGTGTGCTGACATTCCAATATTCAATTACAAAAAGCCGTCATTTTATCCACTGCAGAATGTTAAATATAAAAGAATATTATTCATTTTAATACTAGCATATTGACTTGTCCCAGGACTATCTCTATCTGAACTCCATCAAAAACAAAATTGAGAACAAGATGATGATAAGAGATCTACAAAGAAATCACAGATCTGGACAGAAATACTAGTGTATATGTATGTAGAACCTTAAGGTTTACCAAACATTTTATGTATATTATATCATCTGAGTCTCAAAACAATCCCATGAAGTAGATGATGGTATCATCCCCATTTTACAGATGAGAAAATGCAGTCACACAGTGCCTGAGCAGGATTCAAACCCAAGTCTCCCTGACTCCAAGTCCAGTGCAGGATCTTGGCAGTAGTAGACATTGTCAAGGCCAATCTGGATGGCTGCTCTCCGAGGATGTTTGTAAAGGAGGTCCTGGCTGGACCAGATGACCCCTACAAATCCCTTCCAGCTCAGAGATTCTGGAGATTCTGAAACTCCCAGCGTTCCCAGCCTTGCATTTAATTTGGCTAGGATCTTGAGGACTTCTTTGGTGGCATTTGGGGGAATAGGTCTATACTGGAGCTGCAGCCTTGGGCAAGATGCCACAGTAACACCTCTCCAAGAAACACCTCTCCAGGAAAATGCCAGAAGCCTGGGAGATTCAAAGGAATGACTTTTCCGTTTTCTGGAAGTTCAAATCCCCAGGCCTTATTAGCTGTTAGGCTAAGGGGATGACAACATTGCATTCTGTTTGTCTTTATCTATAGACTAGATCATGTTTAAAACCCAGAAGGAAAAAAAAAAACCTGTTACTTGACATCTGATTCCTTAACTGCAGTTAGCTGCATGCCTATTTAATGCATTGTTTAGTCTCATATTGGCTAACGCCACTTAACGGCGAGAGCCGGCGTTCATTCTTGGCATGGCCATCCCCTCTTGCTTTTTCACTGAACCTTAAATACTGAGAAAAACCCTTGACTTACTTTACTCCTGGCATGTTGCTTTATGCAATTGGCCTGAACCTTTGCACGGGGCCCTGTGCATTTGTCCTGAGATAATTAATAGCTTTGCAATATTTGATCAGCAGCAGCCGCCACAGTTGCAGGGAGGAATTATGCAACTGGCAGAGACCACACAGTCTTCTAATGAAAACCTCTTGCATTAAATGCTCAGGCAATCTGTTTCAGGGCGGGAGAATCACATGCTGACCTCCAGAAGCAATGTCCAAAAGACTTGGAGTCTCACTTAATGGCCCATCCTGGGGAAGGCAGTATAGTCTAAGTGGAAAGGCAACCTGATTTGACCTCAACAGATCCAGGTTCAAATCCCAGCTTAGCTCCTTGCTGCCAAGTGTAACCTTAGATAAATTATTCCATCTCTCTAGGCCTCAGTGGTCCCATTTGTAAAAGTACGAGATTGGATTGGATCAAGAGTTCTTAAGCTGGAGACCTCCAAGTGGTCTGCAGATAGATTTCAGGGGGTCTATAAACTTGGATGGGTGAAAGTTATTTCTTTACTAACGTCTAATTGAAATGTAACATTTCTTTCCATTATGAGCTTAAGAAAATTCTGAGAGATAGCCAACTGACTCCATGAGGCCAACCACCAATGGGGTCACAAGGATTAAGGACCCCTGGGCTACATCTTCTTTTAAGATCCCTACCAGCTCAAAATTCTATGCTTCTCTAATCCCTTCTGCAGCTAAATGGGATAGCAAGTGGAGTACTGGGCTTGCAGTCAGGAAGACCTGAGTTTGAATCCTACCTCAAACATTTATTAGTTGTGTGTGTAAAGCCAGGCAAGTCTCTTAACTGTTCAGCCTTAGTTTCCCCATCAATAGAATGGGAACAATAATAACACTTACCTTGTTCTGAGGATCAAATGAGCTAATACATGTAAAATATTCTGTGAAAGTTAAAAAAAAACATATGAGCTACTACTATGATTATTCTCACAATGTTGAAAGGGACCTTAGAAATAATTTAGTACAACCCAGTAGTTTTATAGATGAGGAAAGCGAGGCCAACAGATGTTTGCTCAAGGTCACATAATTATGGGCAGACCTGAGACCAGAACCCCAGCAGTTTTCCTGATTTCCTAAGCTCTTTGGTCTTCCCATGCTTGTTTCAGACTTGAATGGGAAGTGTAAAATGAAAGGAGGAATCTATGCTGGGAGAAGTTCTCACATGAAATAAGAGGTGCTTTTGCTTATCATCATTATTTATGGTGCAACATTAATACACAAAAGCACTGGCAGAACAGTTCACACAAATGTCCATCATAGCATCAAGACTGTTTCTCTGTCTCTCTCTGCTTTTCTCTCCCTCTGTCTCTCTTTATCTCTGCCTCTTCCTCTGTCTCTTGCTCTCCTCTCCCCCGTCTACCCTGGGTGAAGACCATTCCAATGGGGTCTCTCTTTCCTAGGTTCCACTTAAAGTCCCAGTTCAGAATGTTATTGTATATTGTATCACTCCTACTCTGGGATGGCTCTCTCCAATGTCAACTCAGCTCGAGCTGCTTTGGAATGACTTTATAACACTGGGCTATTGGAAAATCTGAAGCAGGGTGATGAGTTATTGGGCCAGTCATTTTTGCTGGAGTTTTCAGTGAACTCAAAAGTCAACACTGCCCCAGACCAAGAGGGATTTTTCACTCCATTTTCTGCAGAATCCTAGGGCAATAGTGTATGAATCTCTCCTGAAAGCCCTCCACCCTGAAGCTTTCATGAAATGGAGTGGATTCTTTGAGTTTGAAGAATTCTCAAGCTATGCCTAAGGGCACAGGACCACAGATTTAGAGCTAGATGGGACCTCTGAGATGACCTAGTCTAAACTTTATTTTTACAGTGTAAAAAATCAAGGACCAAAGAGATAAAATTACTTATCCAAAGTCACACAGTTACTAAATAGCAGAGCCAGAATCCAAGGCTAGTTCCTCTGCTAAATCCAAAATTCTTTAAGCTACAGCAGGCTGTATTCATTATCTTCTGGATTTCAATGTCCCTTCTTTTAACTTTAAAAATATGTCCATCATGTAGCCAATTCTCATAAGTACCAGGACGATACACCATATTCCCTGATGAAATTGTCCTTTCATCATTGACATATGATTGAGAAAGTCTGCCCAAAGCCAACCCACGTGCAGTCAAGTCCCAATATGTGCAAAACTGGGGGGAAGGGAGTGTATCTCTTGGGAATCCTGGGCAATTTCTAGATACTCTGGGGGTTTCAACCTTCTCCTCCAGGAAATGCTTTCCCTCCCCTTCAAATGCATTGTTGAAATTTCACTTGACCTCATTTTCCCCACTCACCTTCCAGTGGAAAATAAATGGGTTGGGCTAGACCCAAAGACTCTTTCCAGCTCTGACATCACCTGATTGTGGGATGTTGGGCAGTATTGAGAATCAGGGACCAATCATGAGCTGGACTATTATTGGTCCTGGAAGGACCCCAAACAGATTCTGACAAATCAGAAAATTCATGGGCAAGGAGTCATTTGGTAATTTTTCCTTTAAAAATAAAAAAACTCTTTACATGGATTATCTTACACGATTTTGAATGATCTCCCACTTCCTAATTATCAAACTTGAGGATTTTCTTCTGGTTGGCCATTAGATGAAATAGCTTGGGACAGAGTCTTCTGATTAGAAATTTGAACATCTCTCTCCAGATTTATTTTAGTCATTCATTCATTTAACAATTGGTTATTTTAGTCAATCATTATCATTTATTAAGAGTTATTTTCATCACTCAATCAACAAGCATTTAATAAACACCTACTATTTGTCAGGCACTGTGCTAGCTGTTGGGAACACAAGTAAGGCAGAAACTCTTTTAAACATCTATTTCAGACCACCCTTCTTTGTCTCAAAATCACTCAGCTCATTTCTTTGTAAGTAAAATCAAAGTGTTGTCAGCATAAAATGGCACAGTGTGGGACATTGGAGTGGGAATCAGGAAGACATGGGTTCAAATTCTACTTCAGACACTTACTAGCTGGTTCTTCCTCTCTGACTTAAGCTGTGTGACTTTGGACATGTCATTCCACTTCTCTGAGGCCCCTGCTATAAAAATAAGGAATTTAGAAAGACAGCATTACGTCAGAGCTACTAAGTGCCGATCAGGCCACATGCCGGTTATGGGATGCCTTTCGGTGTCTCAGTCAACTCTCTAAGAAGGTAAGTTGCAAATGACTTGACGTTTGCCTCAGTGGAGGAAATTTGCTATCCAGGAGTTCCAGACACTGATGAAGGATTACACTGAGACTATCTCTCCTCACTGATATTATGAATGGTAATAATTGTGTGGAGAATTATCACTAGTAGAAATTGAAGTCATAATAATAATGAAAATGTCAATTATTTAGTTCATGTTTTCGTCAATCTCCTATACCCTCCCCCCAAATACCTTCAACCAATGAAGAAAGAAATGACTGAGATATTTCAAATGAAATCTAAATGATTTCACTGATATTTCTACAATGCTTTAAAATCTGTGAACTGCTCTATACGCATTAGTTCATTTGACCTTTGCAGCCATCCTGTGAGGTAGGTAGTACAGATATTATGCCCATTTTGCTGAAGAGAAAATTGAGTTAAATGACTTGCCTGTGGTCATAATACTAGTAAGAGTCAGAGATAGGATGTGAATCCAGTTCCTCCTGACTCTGAGTCCACTATGCCTCATTCATCCAACAGTTTAGTTTCCAAAGTGTTTAGCTCACATCAGCCAGAGTGGTATGAGTCTTCCATTTTACAGATTAGGAAACTGAAGCTCAAGGAGGTTGAAATTCCTTGCCCATAGTCAAGCATGAATGCTCATCTTCAACCCAAGTCTTCTGCCTCTGAGTCAAACGTATTTGTCCCAACTATATCAGTTCTTTCTGGAATCAAATGTTTGCTCAGAAGGCTGGGGTGCAGGCCTATGATCTTACTGCATCTTTCCTGTTCTACAAATGATTAGGTCACTTATCACATAATTCCATTAACAAGATCCCTTTCTCATTTTCTGTAACATTGATGTATAAGAGTTATAAGGCGTCAAGCACTTAATTAATCCACAAAAATTTATTAAATTCCCACTATATTCTAGACAACACATCTTCCATTTTCCCTCTCAGTTGGGTCAGTTATGTGTGTTGTCATTGTTGTTGTTTTCAAAAACTAATTCTTTTGGAAAGCTTTCCACAACTTGAAAATACCGTTGACTACTTTCTTCATTCCAATTGGTCGCCAAAGATAAAGACAATATAACGTCTTGCCCCTGTGTCCCCTGCATTCCTGACGTACAAGTCAACAGGTCTTCCATGAAAAAGCTTAACTTTTCCTACGTATTTTGAGTTTTATGTTTCTTTCCATTAAAGTTTCCAGCCACTCATAGACATATTTAGTTTGGCAATGAGCAGCAGTGACTCATGGAATGAAGAAATTTGAAAGCAAAGCTACTGAAAATGGATCTAATTTCTGTGTGTATGTGTGTGTGTGTGTGTGTGTGTGTGTGTGTAATTTGGGAGCCAGCTATTGATAATTTGTCTAATTTTTCTGGGTTTCATCAGCTGAGGCACTGCCAAATATTTGCGCTGTATGGATGCTTTGTTATTCCTGAAACGTATAATGAACTTCAGCTGGGACTCTATCTAACACAGTCAAAATGTAAGACTAGGGTTGGCTCATTTTCTCATTGTTTTTGGCTAAGCCCCCTCAATCAATGGGTATCGAGTGCAAAAACAAGATCATATTGAAACCATTTTCCGCATGTTCCTTCCTATGGATCCAACCTTTTCACTTTCAGATTTTCCAAGCCTGAACAAACGGCCCCAATTAATGGAAGGATTCTGTCTTGGATGGAGAGGGTGCCCAAAGTGGAATGGGCTTGCTAGGGAGATGGAAGGTTCCCCACTGCAGGTCTTCAAGCAGAGATTGGGTGAACCACTGGTTGAAGATGTAACGAAGGGGAACTCCTGGAGGGTGGAGTGGGATTATGTGACTCCAGGGAACTCTCCCAATGCTGATATACTCTACATTTGCCAATTAATTGTATTCCCTTTACTATTCCTCTCTTAAATTTGTTTAGGGATATTTTTGGCTAGGATAGCCATCTTTCCCAAGGGATTCCAACATATTCTAGTAATTCTTGCTTCCTCCTATTAAGCATATGTTTAAATATAGTGATAAAATTTATGATAGCATCATCCAATAAACATCATTCAGCTTTCCCTTAATATAGACCATAGGTCCTAAACACACACACACACACACACACACACACACACACACACACACACGTTATAAAATATATTAATACTCTGAATCAACCAAAAAGTATTCATCACGTGCTTACTTTCTGCCAGGCACTGTGCTAAACTCTGGGAATCCAAAGAAAGACAAAAATATAGTCCCTGTCTTCAAGGAGCTCACATTCTAATGAAGTGCTTCTGGGAACTTTGCATACAATTGTGGAAATTTCCATTAGCACAAAAGGTAAGATTGAGAGAGGTCAGATTCCTGAAGCACTTGGCCGATGGGGAAAAACCTAGGGCTGACCTCTAAAGTCAGGGGCACATCACTTTCTACCTGGAGGTTATCTGGTATGGCTCAGTATGTGCCATCTTGAGCTCAGCTCTAATAAAAGAAAAAAGCAGAGGAGTTCATCTCTTAGGAGAGACCAGGCTCAGCTGGCTACAGAAATATATTTCTGGCCAGCAAGTTAGCTTTGATTTATGATGGGAAAGTTTGGTTTTATAATCAAAGCAACAGGCTCTTTATGCTCCAAGGAGTGCAGAAAGCAAACACCATGTGGCATGGCAGAGAAATGCAGTCATTTGAGGGATACTGAGGGCCAAAAGGTACTCATTAATTGGCTCGGTTTGGGTCTCTTCTCTCTGAACAAAGACCACACTAGTCAGGTCTTTGATCAGAACCATAATTATTAAATCTTGCACCCAGGGCTAGAAATAAAAAATAGTTCTGGGTCAAGCAGCTGTAGGAGTGAGGGAGACCATAAGGAGAAACCACAGACTTTGGAATATAAGGTTTTGTAGGGAGAGAGACCTTTTCCCATTGATGACAGACAGAGAATGAGGGCAAGTAATGTCACGTCACCTCTCTGAGAGTCAGTTTCTAGAACTGTAAGATGAGAAGGCTGCACACTCTAGATGACTTCAAAGATATCTTCCATCCCTATGTCTTTGACTTTATTGATGACTGTATTTATACACAGGGCCACAGGCTGCTCTAAGGAAGGAAGAGAATGGAGAGGATTTCACCTAGAGGTAGACCTTACAATTGCTGTAGGATGTGGCTGCCAGTAGATGGAGGAGGAAGGGTTGAGAAGCTCAGCATCTGGTAGCTTCTTATTTTAACTCATAATTCTTGCTAACTACCAAGACAGTTAGTTGAGGCACTTAGTTGGTATAGTGTTTAAGAGCCCTGGACTTTGGAATAAAGAAGACCTAAGTTCAAACCCTGACTCATTTACTGGCCGTGATAACCACTCTGGGCAAGTCACTTAATGTCAGTCTGCCTGTTTCCTCTTTTGTAAAACAGAATCATCATAGCATCTACTTACAGGGTTTTTGTGAGAACGCAATTAGATAATATGTACAGCTTTTGCAAACCTTAAAGATGCTGTGTAAATGCTAGTTATTACTACTACTGCTATTACTATTACTATCACTGCTACTACTACTACTACTACTACTACTGCTGCTGCTGCTGCCACCACCACCACACCACCACCACCACCACCACCACCACCACCACCACCACTACTACTACTACTACTACTACTACTACTACTACTACTACTACTACTCCTACTCCTACTCCTACTACTTCAAGTGCCAATTTCACTCAGCAGCTAAAAGAGTATAATAGATAAGAGCTGGATAAGGGCTCCAGTCACCCCACCCTGGTTACAGATAAGCTTTTGACCCAAGCTTTGAATAAGCAAATTCCACCCAACCACTAGCAATTTATGTGCTGACTCTACTGGGCAAAAGGCTTCTTATTTCCTCTCCTTAGTCTTGCTTTTCCTCGGAAGTAACATTGAACTGCTCCAAGGATAACCCCATCGCCTGACCTTCTGTGAACCAGAAACACTAATTGCTGTGGCTGCAATTTCCACACCAGTGGTTGGGCCAGGAACTCAACTTCAGCTCTTAGGATCTTGCCAGGCCTTTTTTCTTCTCCCTCCCCCTCCTCCACAAGCCCCCACTAGTGACAGCCAAAGAATAGCACTTTTAAAAAAGAGAGACAATTATTTATCTTCGCAATAAGTAGATGAATGTGCACCCTACTCCTAATCCAATGACTTCCCTGGTCATTTTTCACAGGTTTCTAATGTTGTTTCTTGTCATCCCAATCTGACAAAAATTATTTGGGGTTTGAAAAGACAACTGGACTTAAGGGTCAGAAGACAGGTTTGAGTCCTACCTGCTGTTTGATTCAGGGCAAGTCACTTAACTTTTCTGAGCCTGTGTTTACTTATCATTGAAATGGGAATAATAACACTTGGACCCCTGACTTCACAAGGTTGTTATGAGGAAAGCACTTATAAGTAATTTTTATAATAAATATGAGTTGTTACTATAATAATTAATGTTATTACCAATGTAATTGTTCTACAACTGGCAGTTACAGTGCAGCTGTCCCTCACATGGTGCATGGAGATGTCATTGGTGTGGCTCAAGGGTGGTGGATCAGTCATCTCTAGCCTCTTCCTCTTCCCCCCCCCACCCCAGTGTTTTCCAAGACAGACTTGATTTCCTTCCAGGAGGGGAAGCAAGAAGCTTGGGCCAGAAGCATGGCCATTCTGCTGTCCTTGGGGAGGGTACCAGTCTAGAATTATAACTCTCTGCTCCCTTGACTCCTGTTTGTCAATGCTGTTTAGTTTCTAGGTTTAAGCTAAACACTGTTCATTAATTAGGGAGAAAGGAGAACCCAAGGTTTATATCCAAGGTTTAACTTGCTTCCCACCAAATGCCAGGTCCACAATGAACACATAAAACACTTAGCCAAGAAACCCATTTATCCAAGTCAATAACAAAGCAGACATCACAGAAAGTATACATGGGAGGAAATATATCAGACAATACCAAGTGAAGGAGCTTTCCCATTGGGAGTGAAGTAACTCAGCTCAACCAAGAGAGAGAGTGAGAGTCCCAGATCTCATCCAAAGAGAAATTCCCTGAAGTCTCTAGTGTAGCAAGCTATGTCCAATGCAAAGGATAAAGTCCCACAATTATCTGACAGTGACAAGACAGTCCAAACCATCTAACTGAATGTACTGGGAACAAGTAGGAGTGGTTTGATTTTGCATAAATGCTCTTACTCAACCACTACAAAGTCACAGATAATTATATAACCTCGATAAATGATATAACCTGAGTCTCAGAATGTCTGTAAACAAGTAGAAGACAGTGTGGATGAAGTGCAGACAAATCTGGATTAGGAAGATAGCAACATTCCAAGGAGGTTGAAAGTAATGAATGAAGAACTTTGTAGCCAAATGGAATTCCCGGGGGAATCAAGGTACATGGAATATGATCTTTTCAGTTGGAAGCTGTCTAGGACTCTAGGATATCTAGGCCAAGCTCCTGTGAGTTAGATCATAGGATCCTCACTCTAAAGCTGGAGAGAATCTCAGAGACCATCTAGTCTAACTCCTTTGTTTTACAGTTGAAGAAAGTGGGGCCCCAAGGGGTTAAATGATTAACCAAATCATCAGTCCAAAGCTATAAGGGGCCCTACAGGCTATCTAGAGCAGTGGTCCTCAAAGTATGTCCCAGGATTCCTTAGGGTCCCTGAGACCCCATCAGGGGTCCATGAGGTCAAAATTATTTTCATAATAGTATTGAAACTGTTAAATTTATGATAGATTAAATCTCAATAGATATAACCCACATAGGCAAAAGTTCTTTGGCATCCTCAATAAATTTTTAAGAGTACTGAGGGGTAGAGAGACCAAAAAAGTTTTAGAATGCCTCATCTAATCCAAAACCCTCATTTTACAGATGAGGAAACCAAGGCCAAAGTCATAAAAATCATAAAAGTCAAAGTGGGGATTTGAACCCAGGTTTTCCTGACACTGAGACTAGCTCCTTCTCTACTAGAAAACCATGTTTCCTTGACAATATCCTTCCTAAAATACTGCAACAAGGCCTTAACTGGGTCTGCCAGCCTGGATCCTGGCTAGAATAAAGGTCTGGAAAAATGCTACCTTCAGGGAAAACGTCTTCCAAATTCTGCTTCTTGCCCTGTCTCTTTTATCATATTAGATTCCACCAGGATGGACCAACAGAAAGCTTTGCTGTTGTTTCTTCACCTTTTAACACAAGAATGCTAGGAGAGGCCTTTTGAAATTGAGGAGGGCAGGGGACCAGAGGCATCTAGAAATATTTCAGTGCCAACCTCTCCCTCTGCAAATGTTAGGCATCTGAGCTGAAGGCGTCAGGTCCTGATCCAGGGTTCTGGAATGAGCCCAAATGAAGGAATGCTAGATATGAAGGCACAGGCCAGGCCAGGAGGCATTCTAGAGTGAACAGGACAGGTGTCGGGAATTTCAGACTTCTCTTTTGCCTACAGCTCAGGTGCCCCATTTGCGAGATGCAGGTCTGCCCAGAGCTGGGCCATGAATGTTGTTTTCTGGGTCACAGCAGCCTTCACCAGACTGACGTCACATGGCTGAGGACAGTCCAGTCCCAGCCATCCCCACATTCTGCCAAGCACTGACAAAGGGAAAAGGGTTAATTGGCTACTCCTCTTTGGTGGCCACATGACCCCTAGAACCTGTACAATTGTTTAGAAGGCCATGAACACAAGGGAATTTATTACTAAGAAACATAACAAACCAAACCATTGGTATGAGTTACAACCCTGTTAGCTACTCTTTGGTTGTCAAATTAACACTTAGCAGAAGCCTAAAGCAGAATTAAAAAGAGGGGATTAATTACTGACAAAATATTGTCAGAAACTCTTTTCCCCTTCAGAAGTAATCTGTCAGTTTTCCCTCAGACTTTCTCCCCAAAGAATAATGTCTGACATTTCTACACACATAACTTATTCTTAATTGAGCATTGAGTAATATAAGTGATAACAAGTTTGTCCCCATTTTACAGATGAAGAGACTGAGGCACCAACTTTCCCCTGGTCACACAGCTAGTAAGTGACAGAGGCAGGATTCAAATCTATGTCCTTCCTGACTCCATGTCCTGTGCTTTTCCCATAATGCAAATCATTCAACCAATTCGCAACTATTCAGTAACTATGTGCCAGAGACTTTGCAAGAAGTTTACATTCTACCAGGGTAACAACACGAACACATGCAGTTGTATACAGAATAGATACAAGATAAATTCAAAATAAGGTTGAGCCTCTCCTCTCCTTTTCAGATTAAACTTTGGTGTTGCCTTAGAAACTTTTGCCTAATGTCTCCCTGCTTTTTAGAATCACTAACAGAACTGGACCTAGCAATGTTGGCACACTCTAATTAACTTTGGAATTCAGAGATGGAAAATAATACAAGAACACATTCAGACACATTCACTTCAGTGAGAAGATTTGTAACTCTAGTAACTTCTAGCTGCTGAAAAGCTCATGTGATATATTTTTTGCAACCTTTAAATTTCTATGCCCTAGGTCAAAGACATGGTTGCCCCATCCTAGTTATATCTGTGGTCACCGATCACCTTGTGGATTATGCAATTCAGTAAACATTCAAAATCTGAGAGATAATGTGAAATACATAATGGATAATGTGTATCACGGATTCTAGAGCTGGGATAAATCGAAGAGGCCATCTAGTCTGGTCTCCTAATTTTACATATATGAAAATTGAGTGCCAGGGAGGTTAAGTAACTAGAAAAGTTTGGAGTTGGAGTCAGGAAGACCTGGGTTCAAATCTAGCATCTGACATATTTTGTCTATGTGACAACAGGTAAACCATTTAACCTCTCAGTGCGCAAGACAACTCTCCTCAACTGGAGAGTCGCTGACCTGCACTAGTGGATGGAGGTCCTCTACACGGAGTTTCCTGTACTGGACGAAACCGCAGATCTGGTTTCAAAAAAGTAGAGGAAAAAATAGATCATTTAGAGTGCCTTTGGAGGAAGGTAGGGAGGATGCTGGGATAATTGGGGATCTTGCCATCGGAAGATCACTGGAAAGAATAAAGGACTAGGCAGGGCAGGGGGTGATGGTGATAAGCACTGGCAAAGTTGCAGGTCAACTACAATTTACATGAATTTCTGTAAAACTTTCACATAAAAGAAAAATAATCAAAAATGATCATTCAAAATTGTCCTGGAGTGCTCCAACAGCACCTACATGCTCTATTTCAGGGCGGTCTAAAGGGCACCATAGCTACATAGGTCCTTAATAAACACTGCTTACCAATGAATGTGATGGGTAAACAGTACAGAATAGTAGAGTTTTATAGTATCTAAATTTTCCCTTCTTTCTTTCCTTCTTTCTTTCCTTCTTTCTCTTTCTTTGTATCTTTTTCTTTTTGCTTTCCTTCTTTCTTTTTTTCCCTTTCCTCTTTCTTCCTCCCTTCCTTTCCTTCCTTCTTTCTCTTTCTTCCTTTTCTCTTTTTCCTTCCTTCTTTTCCTTCTTTCCTTCTTTCCTTCCTTCTTTCTCTTTCTTTCTTTTTCCTTTCCTTCCTTTTTTTTTCTTCCTATTAGGTATTCCCATCTTACCTAAGCTAGGAGGGCATCTGTGATTCACATGACTAATCCCACTGTTGATCAGCATGGAAAATTTGACTTGCTCCATTTCCCACCTGGGCCATTTCATCCCTTCTTAGGCGACCTGGTGGACCTCAGCTCCCTAGGCCTCATTATTTTGGTGCCAAACTTAGCGTGGACACATGATCAGCATAAGCCACTGAGGCTTAGAACTTTGGAGCTCAAAGATCTGCCAGCTTCCCCTCCCAGTCACTGGAATCAGAGGCATGCACCGTCATGCCTAGCTCTCCTTTCTTTCCAGAAAGCAGTGGTCAGGAAATGTCACTGCTGAGAGCTGCTAGCTTGTGACACATTCAAGGCAGGGGTCCTTTTCCTTCCATGTCTTCACTTGAGAGCTTTGGCCAAGTGAGATCTCAATCCTCTAGGTCAGGTGAAGCTGACTCCTTCCTTGTCCTCTGCTGGTGTCCATGACTCGTTTCAACCAGGGTCAGAAGGAAAGATGGCAACAACATCCCATCTTATAAGGCTTCCTTGGTTCATCCTGGGACAACGGGTGGTAGGCTGAGGAAGAGGACCATGGCCAAACAGCCCACACATGCTGCCTAATAGGGTAAGGGAGAAGAGAGGAAAGCAAGCTCAGATTTTACTTCCTTCCTGGACTCTCTGTAGTTTCACTGATAAAGATTCTGCAAAATCATAGATTGTTTTCCTGGATCTGGCCTTTGCTTCCATAGAGCAGAGCACAGGGCTAACCATGTCATTCCCCTGCTCGAGAAACTATTGTGGCGCCCTATTGCCTCCAAGATAAAATACAAATACTTTTGTTTGGCATCTAAAGCCTTTGATTTTAATCAGTCTTTCTAGGCTAATTATACATTAGTTCCCCTCATAGCCAAATTTTACTACTCACTATTTCCTATATGTGGAATTTCATCTCCCATCTCTGAGCCTTTACCCAAGCTGTGTGCCTTGCTTTGAATACCCTCCCTCCTTCGTCTGAATCTTGAAATCCCTAATGCCTTCAAAGGCCCAGGCCAAGTTCTGCTTCCTATAAGGTCTCTCATACACAGTAAATAGAAGAGTCTGAATTTGAACTCAGACACTTTGATTCCAAATCATGTTCTTCCCATTGTACCACACTGCTTATTACCATAGACAACCCACTAGATCATTCTCAGACTCAGTTTCCTCATCTGTAAAAAAAAGCAAGTTGGTCTGTGTTTTCTAACTCCCCCTGGTATTGATTTGCACCCTCAAAATCACTTTGTATTTATCGTATTATATATATATATATATATATATAGAGAGAGAGAGAGAGAGAGAGAGAGAGAGAGAGAGAGCGCACTTATTTATCTGTGTGCACACTGAAGTGTGTCTACCCCAGTGAAACATAAGTTCATTGAGAATAGACTCCATTTTTTTTTAATCTTCATATCCCCAGAACTTCCATCCAGCCTGCCTCTGACACATGCTGGCTGTGTGACCCTCGAAAAGTCACTCTCAGTACTCTACTCAGCTATCCAAGTTCAGAGAAGTTGTTGAACTACATTAGTAAAAAGAGTTTCTTCTTCCAGGAGCTCCCCAGAGCAAGGATATCACATACCCAATCCTTATCTCTCCCCTTAATTTTATCCCCAGCCTCCAGCTAAATGTAGGGTACCCATCAGGTCCTATAGAAAGTTGTGTGGAATTAAAATTGAGTTCATCGAAGCCCCAAGTGGAGGCTTTGAGGGGTAGGAGGAGTAAGGGTACAGACAGCAGAGAGGGTCTTGGGGGCAGCCCTTTCTTCCTCCCTCCACCTTAGGCCTTTTCAGTGCCCTTTCCTGATTTCGATGTAGACTGTAATAAAGATCCCAACGGATCTTAGCCTGTCAGGGGAAAATGATTTTCAGATCCCAGGTTCACTGGAGCTTTCTGGAAAAATACTAACAGGAGTCTGGAAAGACCAGGGCCTTAACACATAAAGAAATATACTGAACATTTTTTAAAGATATAAAATTCTTAGAACTGCTGGACAGGTTTCTATGTGTGACCTCTCTCTTCCAAGTGGCAGTTGCTCAACAGCCCGACTTCCAAGCGAAGGCTGACATAACCTTGTTGTGCAACCCTGATCCATAGCAATGTCACTTTGGAAATTGCCCTCTCTGTGCATTTGACTAAGGGGGGGGGGGGAACCAACCCAGCAGCTTTAGGTCGTGAGTCGAAAAAGCAGCAGTATCCAGGACCATTCCCGAGAAACCTGAACCCTCCCTCCGCCAAAAAATCAAAACAGATTTAGGTCTTGGGGAAAACGAGAATGTCAGGACCAGCATTCTGCTCTTTAATCAGAACCCAGGAATGACACTGTGGGTGGCCACGGCCCTTCCTCCCTTCCCCTGTTCTTCCCCCCACCCCTGTTCCACCTCCTGTAGTTTCGCTAACAGAATGCTTCAGCAGAGAGAGTGGGAGAGGTGAGAAGGGAGGACTGGTTCCATGCTTCTTCTGCCTGAGACTTCTCTACTGAGAACTGCAACTATGAGGAACCCCAGGGATGGGACACCCAGTAGCAAGGGACAAGACTGAAATACTGAGATCACTGCCTTAAGCCCCTAGACCTGTTTTTTTAAAAAAAAATCAAATCACAAAGTCTTTTTTTCTTTTTTTCTCCTTTCTCTTCTTTCTTTCTTTTTTTTTAATATCAGTTTGGTCTGGATCCTACCCAGCGGCCTGAAGATTAAAGACTATACATCCCATTTTAATCTTCTGACTCATTCAATCCCCATTGAATTGCTTGTCTCATCCAATCTGAAATATGAAACAGGATCTGAAAAGTGTCTCTTAAAAATGAGCCTTCCCCTAGTTTTGTTCCTAAACATCCCGTCCCAAAAGTTCTCTCGGGACTTGGTGAAGGGCAGCCGAGGTCTGGCTTTACCACGGGCAGAGTGGGATGATGAAAGGAGCTCTGGATTTAGAATAAGAGGGATTGGGGATAGAGTAAAGCTCTGCTGATTACTACTTGTGTGGCCTTGAGTAAGTGACTTTCCTCTCTCGGCCTCAGTTTCCTCATCTGTAAAATAAGGGGCAGCCGGAGTGCCAGTCCTGGAGTCAGGAAAACTCATCTTCCTGAGTTCAAATGCAGCCTTAGACACTCACTAGCCTTGTGACCCTAGGCAAGTCACTTTACCCTGTTTGCCTCAGTTTCCTCACCTGTAAAATGAGCTGGAGAAGGAAATAACAAACCACTCCAGTCTCTTTGCCAAAAAAAAAAAATACCTCAAATGTGGCCACAGAGAATAGGACATGACTGAAACAACTGAACAACCAGATGACGTTGAAAGACTCTTCTAGCCCTTAGAAGAAAAGTTCTAGTTTCGGTCTTGTCACTAATTAGTGGTGATGAAACTTCCAAATTGTCATAGCTTAGACTTCCCATGCAATCTAGTTCAACCTCCTCAATCTACAGCTGAGAAAACTGAGGCCCAGAGAAGGGGAAATGCCTCAGAGTCTTACACACACACACACACACACACACACACACACACACACACACACACACACACCCCTAAATTGGAATCAGATGCTTTGGTTTTGGTTTTGCTAGGCAATGGGGTTAAGTGACTTGCCCAGGGAATCATAGCTAGTAAGTGTCAAGTGTCTGAGGCCAGATTTGAACTCAGGTCTTCCTGACTCCAGGATCAGCGCTCTATCCACTGCGCCACCTACCTGCCCCAAGAAAGAAAGGAAGGTGTTTTGATTCTAAATCAAGTTCTTTCCATCATACCACACTGCTTATTACCACAGACAAGCCACTAAACCATTCTCAGACTCAGTTTCCTCATCTGTAAAAAAAAAAAAAAGCAAGGTGGTCTAGAAGATCTATAAGGTTTCTTCTAGCTCTGGATCCCAGGATCCTAAAGGACTTTAGTCTCCACTTAATGACCTATTGGAAAGTCCCCCATGGTCATCTGCATGATGGTTGAGTTTATCTTGTCCTTCCTTGTTAGTAAACAGCCTTCAAGCAAACCAAAGCTTAACCTAGGGCATGCCTAGATATCCTGCCCTAAGACTGGGAGAAGAAAGAGGAGATAATTGTCCTTTGTTAGAATCCAATGCCCTCCCTCCCCTCCCCCTTAACATTTGGTGGCCACCTTGGCTAATGCCAAGAGTCAGAAACAACATTGCCTGAGCATTCTGAAATGCTGTTTTCACCTTTCTTTTTATCCCCAGAGTTTCTGTGGCACAGTTTCTGGCATAGTAGGTATTTAACATATGCTTGTTGACTGCTTGATTCCATTCGGGATCCAGATGCCCTGACAAGCTCAGCTAGGGGCTGACCTTCTGGATTGGGCGTGTGTGCATCATGTGACCTTTCTGTCACTGATATAGGGTTATATCTGCTAGGGACAACCTCTAAAATCAAGTGGGCTTCTTCAAGGCAGAATGCCTTTAATTCCCATGACAACCACTAGGGAGTGTCTTTTTGGGTAGCATCCTTCCAGGAATTGAACTATCAATGTCATGGGCCCCATGATAGGCATTTCTGTTAGAGTTCAAATGAGGTCATAAAAGAGAAGGGGTAGGGGGATGCATGCAAATGACTGGATTTCATGGGTTCGCATGTCTGGCCTGTCTCCTTCCTAAAGCCGTCAGAAGGTGTTCTCAATCACCCTTGGAGTGGGTTTAGGATGGAGTAAGACTTTCCTTAGCATCCATAAGGGAGCCAGAGCAAGTCCCATGCCAAGGACCAGAATCAATCTCTGATTCTCTATACTAGCAATTGCTTCTCATTGCTGAGCTAAGTGATTTCATAGATGCCGGTCACCCAGGTGAAAAACAACAGTTTCTCGGGAAACATCTACCCAGAGAAGCTGAATACAGTGGAGACACAATGAGGTTATGAGTCAGGCTCCTTGTTTCAGGAACCTGGCCCAGCTGCTGACCTGGTGGGGAATATTGAGCAAGACAATGCACGTTTCTGTGGTCATCTGTCAAATGTATCTGTTATAGTAGTTTCACAAAGATGGCGTAAGCATGGG
This sequence comes from Phascolarctos cinereus, assembly GCF_003287225.1. Lineage (NCBI taxonomy): Eukaryota > Metazoa > Chordata > Mammalia > Diprotodontia > Phascolarctidae > Phascolarctos > Phascolarctos cinereus. The sequence continues at coordinate 271,872,475 of NW_027555514.1, read as the reverse complement.
GTGAGATAACATGATGTGAAATGGTTTCAGCCACTTGAAAGAAAGGAACTGTGTTTGTTCATCGATGGTATTTTTAAATTTTTTTTTTATTGTTACAGTAAGACCTCCCTGATTGAGGGAGATCCATTTTGAACTAGGGAAATGTCTGGAGAAGAGATTAAAAAAATAAATGTAGTTGTGCCATTTTCGTATAATACAGTAAAAATTACTGATATTTCTGTAGTGCTTTAAAATTAGTTTTACATATGTTAACAGAAGGCACTGTGGTACAAGGGAAAAGAGGGTTCTAGCTTGAAAGGTCTAGGGTTTACAAGTCTCTTTTCTTCTCTGTGCCTCAGTTTCCTCACCTGCTAAAATTGAGGAGGTAGGAGTAGATGGTCTCCAAGGATGCTTCCAGGTCTAGATTTATGATCCTATGATCTCTCTTGAGACTTACAGCCCCCTGACTAGGTAGGTACCATTTTATGTCCATTTTAAAGATGAGGAAGCTGAGACCCATAAAGGTTAAGTGACTTGTTTGTGGCCACGCAGTTTGCAAGTGTCACAAGTAGAACTGGAAGTCAGGTCTTCCTGACTCCAAGTCCAACTAGGCTCAACAGTCTGGAGCTGGAAGTAATCTTAACAGTCATCTTAGTCCAAGCCTCCCATTTTCCTCTTAAGGAGACCAGAGGTGCAGAGAGGGGTGCCCATAACTTGCCCAAAGGCACAGATGGAAGTGGCAGAACTTAATGACTGGATCAGTTAAGTATTGCCTAGTAAAAGATACCTTGTAGCTCTACCATGCCATAGTCAACTAGCTTAAAAATATATGCATGATTTGAAATGAATATATTGGCTATCTGGATAGAAACAGAAACTCTCAATGGGTTTTCTCTCAGGTAGTTTAAACATTTCCCCTGTAGATCCTTTTTTTTTTAACTATTGCTTTTCAAAAAAATTATAAATTCTTTGTAGGTGGGGATCATGTCCCTAAATTGAATCATAAACTTCCTGGAGACAAGGGCTGAGTCTTTTCTTTGAATTTCCCATTTTGGCTAATACAATGCCAATCAACCTCATCCCCAATCCAGCAGGCATATCTTAAGTGCCTACTGTGTGCAAGGCCAGCCTTTTGGCTTTTTTTACCTTGACCTACATTGGCCTGGATACAACATCTGTCAGCACTTCTAGACAACTGTCCTTGATAGATCTGGGTTCGAGGACTACCTCTAACACACAATAGCCTTGTGAGCCTGGGCAAATAAATCCCTTTACCTCCCATCACTATGGCAACTCTCCATGACTGTGTTACAGAGCAGATGGTGATCTGTATTGGTGGAGAGACTCCGGGAGTTCTCTGTACCAATACAATCCCAGGTCTAGCCTTCCGCATCCCCTCCAAATAGATTGGTCAAGACAATGTACTAGGTGCTAGGGATACGAAGACATTCCCAAAACCTCTATGCTCGTCTTCAAGGAAGCTCTCAGTTTACCAGATGAGAGGGATCCGAGTGTATATGTAATCATTTGTTCTCCTTGCTATCAGTACATAATCAGCTCTTCATAAGTCCTTGACTGACTGCTTAATTAATAGAAAAAGGAAGGAGCCCTTGTCCTTCAGGCCAGCAGCCTAATATCTTTTCAGTTCTGAGCACAGGCTCACAGGAACATGTAGAGAGCTAATCTACAAGAACAAATTACTAGAATTACCATGAGTATGATTTTAAACACCTACTGATGCCCCACTAATGGGGGACAAAACTAAATTCCTAACCTTTCTTCTTTCCAATCTCACATCCTGTTCTTCCTTCCCTCCCTTCCTCCTTCCCTCTGCCTTCTTTCTCTCCCATTTTTGTCTCCCTCCCTTCTCTTCCTTTCCTTCTTTCCTTCCTCATCCCCCTTTTCTCTTCCCTTCCTTTTCTACCTTTACTTCTTACTTCCTCCTTCCTTCCCACATCCCCCTTATTTTTCTCTCCCTTTCCTCTCTCCTTTTGCTCCCTTTCCTCCCTGTCACCTCTCTCCTTCCCTCCATTCCCCCATCCCTCATGCTTCCGAATCTCCTGTTCCTCTCTCTCCCTTTCTTTCTTCCCCTTTCTTTCCTCTCCCCCCACTAGAGCCTCATTTTATGACTCATGCCTTAGACTATTAAAATGGAAACAGCTTTCATCATTTCCTCAGCATTATCCCTTCAAATGATTGCTTAAGGAGAATCAGCCTGGAGAAACAGGGCCAAGTTAGCAATTGGGAAAGGTGGCTACGTATCCTTTGAGAGGGGGAAAGGAAGGCTCCAAGGAAAGAAGGGAATTCCTATCAATAAGCGCCTTCTGGAGTTTATGCTTGAAAATCCTACTTTGTTGGGGGTTTTGATACTGCAGATGGGTTTAAATTAAGAAGCTGTCTTCAGAGAATCACAGTGCTCAGAGGGGCTTTAGGGATGATCTGCTCCAACCCCCTCATTCTGAAAAGGAGGAAAATGAAAGCCAAAAGGGGGAAGAGATTTGCCTACAATCATACACCTACCTAATAAGCAACTTAATTACCAGTGGCCAAGTCACTGTGCCTCTCTCCAGAGCTCAGTTTCCTCCTCAGTGAAATGAGGAGCCGAGACTAGATCATCTCTAAGATCCTCTTCTGGCTCCAAAGCTATTATTCTATAACCTGTCTGGGCCTTGGTTTCCTGACTTGTGAAATAGTGGCTTGCACATGTAGCACTTGAAGGTTTGCAAAGTGCTTTACAAATTTTTCTTATTTGATCCTCACAACGACCCTGGGAGGTAGGTGCTATTATCATCCCCATTTTATAGATAAGGAAACTGAGACTAGTTAAGAGACTTGCCCATGGTCACATAGCTAGTTAGTGTCTGAGGCCAAGATTTGAACTTGGGTCTTCCATGTTTCCAAGTCTAGCACTGCTCCCCATGACCAAAGGCCACATCATCTCTCACCTAGATCATTGCAATAGCTTCCAAATCTGTGTCCTTATTTCTAATCTCTCTGCCCTATAATCCTTCCTCCGCATAGCAGCTCTAGCAGTCAAAGACAGTATGGTATGATAAAAAGAACAATGGAGTCAGAAGACTTGGGTTCAAATTCCACCTCTAATACTTACTACCTATATGGCCTTGGACCCAAACCCCCAGTTTCCTCATCTGTAAAGTAGAGGTGCACTAGATGAGATCCCTCCTAGATCTAGAATCCTATCGCTTTTATGGCCTTCAGTTTTCTCATCTGTAAAATGAGAGGAGGGGAGTAAACAAGATGACCTCTTTCCAGCTCAAAACCTATGAGCTGAACCTTCTTTTCTCAGAAGGCTTAGGCCAGATTCTTAGGCTCAAGAGCCAGGATTGGGCAAAAAGGTGAAAAGGGTCCCCGAGGCCTATATCTCTAACCCTCAGTTTCCAGTGAAAGGCTCAGAAACAACTTATTTAATTAAAATTCTTTTCTTCACATTGAAGTCAGAGGTTCACAGGTTTTCACAGGTGTTCCTAACCCAGCACATTTCTTTTCAGGCTGGAGTACTTAGCAAGGTGGGGGCTGCTCTCCAGAAGAGATCTCTGCCCTTAATTACTTTTGCGCTTTGATGAGTTTCAAGACGAAATTGCTCTGACAAGTCCCAAGGCCCCAACCCTTTTATATTAGCCCTGCTCAGGCTCTCTCTTTCCAAGTGAGAGTTCACCAGGGAATTCTTTTTGAAGGCTCACTCTAGGCATCATCCTCTCCTAGGCATGACTAACTAGCATTCATATATCACTCTAGAATTTGTGAAGAGCTTTGAAAACATTGGAGAGAAGTAGTGGATCTCTACAGAGATTACCAGGAAGATCTGGGTTCAAGTCTGCTTCTGACACTTACTGACTGTGTGAGGCACTCTCAGGGTCCTAGGCAAAAAAGGTGCTGAAGAAAGTAAAAAGTGAAAAAAAAGTAAAAAGAAGGTATAATCACAGGTCTCATCCTTATCTTCTTTTAATAGACCATTTCATTTGAATCTCAGGACAACCATGGGAGATAAGTACCCTTAGGTAATGAATCAATGTATCCTAAATGTAAAAGGGCTGCTCATTCCCCAAAAAGACTTCTGTTTAGATGAGGTTTAAGTATCAACCTCTTAAGAGAGTATAACGGGTGTTACTATTGCCTCTTCTTTAAGTCTTTCTGCCAATGTAGGCTTGTGAGACTTTACGTTAAGCATTTCTTCTGAGTGTAGGAAATAAATACCTGTCCCATACCTGATTCAAATTCTACATTGAGTATCTTTCTTCTCCCCACTTTGAGGAGACCTTGGATATGAACCTAAAAAGTAAACTTTAAGAAAAATGTTGCTGGAGTGCTGAGGTAGAGGCATAAAAAGCCAAAGGAAGTGAGAAAGTGAAATAACCTCTCTCATTAGAGGCTAGGCTTGCATTTATGTGGCACTTTAAGGTTTGCAAAGCGCTTTACAAATACTGTCTGCTTTTTCTTCACCGCAAACTGGGAGGTAGGTGCTATCATTATTCCTATTCAACAGATGAGGAGAGAGAACCAGACAGAGTTACCCAGATAGTAAGTATCCAAAACTAGATTTGAACTCAGGTCTTCCTGTCTGGCCCTTAAATAATGTTGAATATTCCCATAGGTAACATGGAGTTGGGAAGTCATTCCAGGGAGGGAGACCTACACAAGTAAAGGTTGGGGATGGGATGGGAGGAGAGGGTGGCATCTGTCAGACAACTGGCTGGAAAGAGAGAAGGAACTGAGCAGAGAGGAATGGCTTACTTATCTGGATCTGGGATACTTTGGAGATGACGGAGGTCTTCCCAAGCTCCCCTTTCTTTCTCTCTTACCGACATCTCTTCTCTACCAAGCTCTGCCTCCTTTTCTTCTCTTTTCCCACATGTCTCTGGAATGCATATCACATAACAGAGCTTCCTGGGCACCGGAGCTGATAGGATGCCCCTGGGATGTCCAGCCAGGGCTAGAATCTGAGTCTCTCAGGAATCCCCTTATCCCCCCGCCCCATCTATGACTCTATTCGGAGATGCTGACTCCTATTCACTGTCACTATGTTGACCCACATTCTGATCTCCATTTCCCTGGTGCCATTTTCTTTACTTATTTCTTCCTCCACATTATTGCCTTGAATCTTTGTTTATTTGGAGTGTTCTTAGGGTTCTGAGATAGCAGGCACCTTAGCAGCCATGTAGACAAATCTCATTTTACAGGTGATGAAAAAGCCCAGAATTGTGAAATGAATTGCCCAAATCAAATCTCCTGATTTGATTGAAGTATGTTAAGCTTAGAGTAGAGAAGGGTCAAGGCTGCTAGGTGGTGTAGGAGATAGAGCATTGGCCCTGGAATCAGGAGGAACGGAGTTCAAATCTGGCCTCAGACACATACTAGCTGTGTGACCCTGAGCAAGTCACTTAATCCAGATTGCCTCAAAAAATAAAAATTAAAAAAGGAGTAGAGAAGGGTCAGTGAAGACAGGATAGCTGTCTTCAAGTATTCCAAGGGCTGGCATGTGAAGGAGAAATTTGATGGATTCCATTCAAACTCAGAGGTGGGGCCATTCAATCAGTGGGCAGATCTTGAAAAGAGGACTGATAATCAGGAATAACTTGCTAACAACTAGAATTTGTAAAATGGACTGCCTCAAGAGATGGTGAGTTCCCCCTGGAGAGAGCTATTCAAGGGAGACTGCATAAGCCTCTGTTGGGTTTGTTATAGTTGGGATCCTTTTCTAGTATGGATTGGGTGAGATGGTGGCTGAGTTTCCTTCTAACTCTCAAATTCTTTGACTCTGTGATTCCAAACAGTGAGCTTTCAAAGGTATCATGTACGTATTTGCCTCTTTTCTTGACACCCGCAAACCACCTCAGTCCTGGCTACTGAAGAGGCTACCTCTGACAAGCTCTCCAAGTTTTAGGGGCTAGCAGCACCCAAATGTGATGGCAGGCAAGTGAAAACAGGAAGGACTGGCTCTGCGTTAAGTCCAGGAGGCTTATTTCACTGAAAGAGATTAAATCTGAAAGAAAGACAGGCTCATTGGTTCCAGCTCTGTTTTCTATGGCACAGAAACAGCTACCATCCTCTTCAAATTGAAGGGATTACAGTGGCCTTCAAGAGCAAGGGGGTTCAGGCAAGGGTGGATAGAGCACTGGAGTCAGGATCTGAGTTCAAAGCTGTCCTCAAACATTAGCTGTGTGACGCTGGGCAAATCATTTAACCGTAACTGCCTACACACACAGAGAGACAGAGAAAGAGAGAGAGAGAGAGAGAGAGAGAGAGAGAGAGAGAGAGAGAGAGAGAGAGAGAGAGAGAGAGAGAACACGAGAGAGAGCGCAAAGAGGGCTTTGAAGCTTCCCAGAGATTCTATTCCTTCTAACTTTATGTCATGACTGGCAGTACGATATCACAAATAGCAGAGTCAGGAAAGCCTGGGTTCAAATCCTGCCTCTGATACATACTAGCTAACTCACTTAATTTTTCAATGTCTCAGGCAATTCTAATACTATAAATTATAGGCTTGCCTATCTGAATGAGGAAGTTCCCACACTGGAAGTTCCAAAAACTGATAAAACAACCTGCCTTCCCCTCTTTTCCTCCCAAAGTAAGCTTAATGTCACGTAAGTGACTTGGAGCTTTATTTATCTCCAGGGAGAACGTCATGGAGTTGATCTCTTCCCATTACTGGTTGAGAGCTGCCAGGAACAGGCCCAGTAAAGAAGTCTCACAAACAAAGTCAGAAAGTCAGGGCCCAAAGGGAAATGCAGCTGGTTGCTCTAGGAGCTAAAACCGCAGACTCAGCTACTTGTGTGGGGCTCCCTTGCTCTGCTAATGGGACACTTTCTATGATAGCTGTGGAAATGCAAATCGGGTTTGGCTCTGAGCTCAGATGAAGCAGGGAAAATTTAGAGGGAAGTGAAGAAAGCATGGAACTTGGAGAAAGAAGGGCTAGTGAGAGCCAGGGTTTCTATAGGGCTTTAAGGATTCCAAAAACCCTTTACTTAAAAGAGCTCATGTGAGCCTCCCCACCCTAGACTAAGAGGACTAGCTGCATTCCTACTGATAAGAAGGCTTGGAGCTGAAATGACTGGTCAAGGGTCACACACCTGATCAAAGTCAGCTGGTAGATTCTAATTCGTGTCTTCCTTTTCTCTGTGTCCAGCATTCTGTCCATGACACCATCCTCAGGCATCATTCTGTTTGGGTTTTTTTCTTAGTGCTCAACACAGTGTCTGACACATAAAAGGTATTTAATAAGTGCTGATTGGATGACTGATTACCTTATAAGAAAGATAATAAAATGCTTCTACGAAAATTCTTCCTCCTCACTTCAGCCTTGGAGAACACCTAGTTTCCATCAAGATTCAGCATAAACACCCCCTTCTACATGAGGTCTTTACTGAGCATGCCCTCAGTCCATTCCATTATATGAAGACCAGGGTTCAAGTCCTGCCTCTAACACGTACAGACTATGATACCCAAGGCAATCTGTCACCACCATAAACAACTCTCAAAGACTAGAAATGGCAGGAAAGGTGCTCATCTACATTAAAAGAGGGAGTTTTTTTCACCTGGTATTTACCTATACCAATAAAATCACAGCTCCAATCTCAATCCCTCTATTTTGTGTGTGTCTAGAATAGATACACACACACACACACACACACACACACACACACACGAGTATATATCCCTTGATAAAATATAAGTTCTTTGAGGGCAAGAACTGTTTCATTTTTATCTTAAGATGCCTCCTCCCCTTCCTCCCCCCACACCCCACCTAAAAGAAGATGTGGGTCAAAATTTGATCCCAGCTACTTACTAGCTGTGATCCTGAGTAAGTCACTTAAACTCTCTTTACTTTCCTAAACTAAATAATAAATAATAGCACTTATATTCTTATATAACTTATATATGTTGTGAGGATAAAATTAAATAGTATTTGTAAACCACTTTTCAAAACTTAAAGCACTATATAAATAAATGGGAATTACTGTTATTATTAGCTTTGAAGGAAACTAGGCATTCTCAGAGATAGGTGAGGAGAGATAGTCTATCCTTATTTGGGTATTTCTCTCCTGAGAGAGAGTGGAAGCCTCTTGAGGTCAAGGACGGTTCCATTTTGTCTTCGCACAGTCCCTGGTTCAGAGTCGACACTGAATATATACTGTTGAATCATCTACTTTTTGGCTGCTACTGAAACTGACAGCACATTCCTGATGCTTAACCCATAATTCATCAATGGGCCCCCAGGACAATCAGCAAGGTGTCTGCTGACTCCAAAGTCCAGCACTCAATCCATTAAATCAGTGGTTTTCAAACTTTGTCATCTGGGGATACCTTTACAATCTTAAAAATTACTAAAGAGTTTCCATTTACATGGATTACATTTGTTGACATTTATCATACTAGAAATTAACTGGATTTTTAAAATATTTCAAAATAATTATTGATATTTAAATGTAAATACAAATAGTATATATAGGAAAAGTAACTATCTTCCACGAGAAAAAAAAATTTAATGAGAAAAGTGGCATTGTTTTACATATTTTTTAAAGATCTCTTTAATGTCTAGCTTAATAGAAGACAGCTGGGTTCTCATATCTGCTTCTGCATTCAGTCTGTTTTGGTTGAAATATATGAAGAAAATCTAGCCTCACACAGACATGTTAAAGAAAAGGAGCGGTGTTTTAATAGGTAAATAACATCTTACCATTATTATGAAAATAGTTTTGACCTAGAGGACCTCCTGAAAGGGTCTTAGGGTCACCCAGGAGTTCATGGACCACACTCCGAAAATTGCTGTATTAAACTGTACCAACTATCAAGGACTATAAAGGGAAACATTTAAAGTTTTGGAAAAGCATCTCTGACTCTAGCCCAGTCAGAGTTACAGAGCTAGAGGGAGTATCCAGGATTGTCCAGGCCATGCCTCTCATTTTGTGGAGGAGGGGGCTCAGAGAGGTCACCTTCTTTGGGTAGGGTCACATGATACCTGGCTAAATTGAGGCTAGAACTTGGGTCTTCTCATCCCTAGCTCGGTTCACCACCTTGCTGTGTCTCAGCAGAAAACTCAGCATGTGAAAAGTAGACTGTGTGACCCTAGGCAATTGCACATGTACAAGGCTAATTACAGAAGAACTTTCTAGCTGAAATATGGAGTTCCTTGAGCATGTTTTAAACCTGAACAATTTGACTGATGCCCAACTTTTCAAGAAAACGCCTATTTTGAGATCATAGGATTAGATTATATTTGCCTTGGCCCTAAAGGGGACCAGTAGATAAAAAGTAGATGGAGGTAGATTGGGGCTAAACATAAGGAAGAGTATCACAGATTGCACAGTTCTCTGATACATTGAGTAAGTCTTATGTTGAGGATTTATGGAAGGGCAAGGGCAAGAATCGCATGGAATTAAAGAGGATAGGTTGCAGTCTGAACCAGTGGAGGGAGTGCCCATTCAGGAAGTCATAGAAACATTTAAGGATCAACTTTGTAATCAATAATCAATGAATATTTGTTAAGTATCTACTAGGTATTAGGCACTGTGCTAGGCATTGAAGATAAAAAAGTAAATTAAGCAGTCCCTTTTCTCAAGGTACTTCCATTCTCTGGGGTAGGGATATACATAAATGAATATATACAAAATTAACAGTCAGTTGCAAGGAAGCCATCTTGGAAAAGCAAAAAAAAAATGGATTGTGTAGAAGGTATAACTTGAGCTGAGTTTTGAAGAAATTAGAGATTCTCAGAGGCAAATGTGAGGAGGAAAAGCACATGGGGCTCAGCCTGTGTAAAGTCATGGAGGCAGGAGATGGTCACTAGAAGACTAGTTTTTCTGGACCAAAAAAGTGTGTGAAGGGGAATAATATATGGTAAGGCTAGAAAAGAATATTCCAGCCAAGTCATGAAGGGCTTCAAACGCTAATCGGAGGAATCTGCATTCATCCTAGAAGTGCTTTGGCCCCTCCAGGGAGGCTGGATTAGAGGGGGTGAGAATGCAGACAGGGAGCTTGGCAAGATGGCTTCTGAGACCCCTTCTGGCTATGATCATCTAAGTCATTTCCCCTCCACGGCTCAGTTTCCTCATCTGTAAAACTGGGGTAACAGCAGCACCTAGAGTTACTGTAAGGATCCAATGAGATGATATATGTTTACCACTTGGAAAGCCTTAAAATTCTATAGAAATGTTAGCTACTGGTTTTATTTTCCCAGCTCGATATTGATGAAGCAGCTTGGTACAGGAATAAGGAGCATTTGAATTTGGAGTTGGAGGATGTGGGTTCAAGTCCTGACTGTGTCACTTAAGACCTGAAAACTGTCAGGCTGTTGCTCAGCATCTGTGGCCTTAGTTTCTTCATCTGTTAAATGGGCAGGTGGGGGGGGTAGACTAGGTGACCTCTGAAATGGCTTCTAGCTCTCAGTCTCTGATCCTGTGACTTTCACCTGTCATAGCCTTCAGGAGTCATTTAGAATGAGTCCCACCCTGGCACCCCTCCCCAGCCACCCCAGACCATACATACCCCGCCACCACCCCATCTCTTATTTACCAGACACAAGGAGGTGGCAAAGAACATGATCGGTTTCGTGAGGGCTGGTTGCCCTTAGCTGACTCCCAAAGAGGTGACATCACATTCCTCCCTCCTGGAAACTTCATCACAAGAAGACAACCTGAGCAAAGCACTGTCTGGTGCCAAAAGATTTGTGCTTCTTTGGCATTTTCCCCAGGAAGATCTTGGAAGAGGGAAGTGTCCTCTTCTCCCTCCTCTGGGAAGCAGAATGTGGTTGTTCTCCCTACTACAATTGGCAGAGTGCTCCTATTTCACCCTCCTCCCAGAGGCAGAGTACTCCTGCTCCTCCCTTCCAGACACACAGTGCTCCCTCTTCCCCATCCCAGAGACACAATGCTCTCTTTTCCCTTTCACAGTGGTGGAGTGCTCTCTCGCTCCCTCCTCCCAAAGTGCTCCTTCTCTTTCCTTCCAGAATCCAAGGGCCCCATCTCCTTTTTTCTTCCCCCTCCTTCCTGCAGCTAAGTCCTTTTCTCTCTCCTGTGTAATGATCCAGACTTGGAAGGTGAAGCCATTGTGTGAGGGGACCTGGGGCTTGGGAGAGAAGTGTTCCATTCCACTCTCACTAGCTAAGCTGTCTCGGTGTCTAGCAGCCTAAGCAAAGGTCTCCAAGGTGGCATCACTATTACTCATCCCACTCATACATCATGAACTCATACTTCACATAAGAATGGCAGGGAGGACAGAGAACTGACCTTGAAATCAGGAAGACCTGGGCATGAGCTTTGTGATGGTGGGAAAGGGACTTCAACTCTCACTCAGTGTCCCCAGAAATTAAGGTCTCCAGGACCACAATTTACAGATGTTGCCAATCTGCATCCATGGAGGGTGTTTCCATTCCAGAAGTTTCCCCCACCCTAATAAAGTCACCAGGCAAGACCTTAATACATCTCTGTCTCTGTCTGTCTCTGTCTGCCTGTCTCTCTCTCACACACACACACACACACACACACACACACACACACACACACACACACAAAAAGACTAATTTGGTTCTCTGTGAGTTTTTCCTTCATCTCTCCCTGCCCTAGACTTGATTTCCTATTGCTCTTTGCTGATCTTTCTCCTGTGGGGACCTGTGTGATACCTGGGTAAAGAGTTGGGAGGGGGAAGGCCAGAAGGGTGACAGAAGGAGGGACAAGAGGGCACAACCCACCCTCATATACACAAAAGGAGAGAACAAGCCCCCAGACCTCCTCTGGTGGGGTCTGGGCTCAATTGTGAAGTAGGCCAACTTCATCTTGGGCACCTTCTCTCCTCCCTCTCTTACCCACCACCATTGGTCTCCCATCTTCTCTTTCTCAGCTCCCTGGGAATGGCCTCTCTAGTGCCCTACTCAAGTCTGCTTTTGCCTCTATGCCACCCCTCCCCACTCCACCCTAGAACTAACCTATTGTATAATTAACCTGTTCTGGGGACAAAGCACAGAATTCAGGGTCAGAATTTCTGGGTTCAGCTCCCAATTCTGCTGGTTTCTACCGGTGTAACTTTGGGCAATTTACTTAACATCTTCGAGTCTCAGTTTCTTCATGTGGAAAATTAGGTTCAGGCTTGGCTAGTCCCCTCTGGCTGTCCATCGTAAGAACCTCTGAGCTGCTGGGCTGGGCCGACTGGAAAGAATCAGTTAAATTCTTTCCCTGGGAGCACACTAAAGCATTAATAGGTGAGAAAGGTTAAGAGGTAGCACATTTGCATTTTAACTAGGGGAAATGCCTTCACGACCTCTCATGGTGGCATTTCAGGCATCAATGACCAAGCATCAGGGATGGGGAAAGAGAGAGTTTCAGGAGAGATTTCCTGGCACCCTTCAAAAAACCGCATCTCAATGATCACTCTTCCTACCCATATGACAAGTTTGGCTCCAAGCATCAAAGCAACTTAGGCACAGAAACATTTCAATGCATGACTGTTTACTGAGCCATTATACACCCGATCCATTAGCCAGATGTGTTAGAGAATTTCTTTATCCTCACTTGCCCTGTTTTCCTTTCTGCAAATTCTAGGAGCCATTACTAAACATCCAGATCATCTCCTGAGAGTCAACAAAGATTAATGGGCATTTATTAAACCCTTTCTGTATGCAAGGTACTATGTTAGGTGGGGGCAAAATACAGCACATCTCCTCCATCCCCCAAAATGACAGCTCCTATCCTGAAGAAGTTTCTATTCTCCTAGGGGAATATAACATTTAATTCAATTCAATAATCACTTCTTAAATAGAACTTGACCACAAACCTTCTGATCAACAGAAATGAGCTCTGGCCACTATATCTGACTACTTCTATCCACCCTTAAGCTATCTATTTAAGAAGAGAAGAGTTGTTTGATAATTACCTGGGAGTTTGGAGGCATCTTGTTCCTGGAGAAATAGCACAGACTAGAATCAAGGGACCTACCCTCAGACCCCACTTCTGATACTACTTGTGTGACCTTGAACAGGTCACACTTTTCTGAGCCTCAGTTTCCTCAGATATAAAATGAGCATAGTTGGACTAGATGACCTCTGAGAGCCCTTCTAGCTTTTGGTCATTCTTCCTATGACCTCTGATGAAATGGAATGTGTATTTCAGTTGTAAGGAGAAAAGAATAACAAGTGGAGTGCTATTGCTGAGGATACAAAAAAAAAAATAGAGCCTGCCTTCAAGGAGTTTATATTCTATGAGTGGAGGAGGGCAATATGTTTGTAGATAAGTAAATACACAGTGATTTGGGGCAGGGGGGGCAGGAAAGACTTTATGGAGGAGGTGCAGGGAACTAGGAATTCCAAAAGAGAAGTGAGGAGGAAGGACAGGAGGAAGTGGGGGGGGGGAGGTGAATAGAGAGGCTGTACAAAGGCAGGAGATGGAATGTTGGGTGCACAAAACAGCCAGGAGACCATTTTGGCTAGAAGAGCAAGTACGTGACTGTATGACATAAGTCTTGCACATGGAGGCTGAATAAGACCAGACTGCAAAGAGAAAAGCTGACACTTTATAGCATAGGAGCAATGTTTTAGAATTCAAGGGAAACAGCTTTTTTTGGAGCCCTGCTACGTGACCTGATACAGCAAGATTACCCCAAGGAGGAAGAACAATAATCTTCCTCCTCCAGGCTAGACTTGCAACATCAAGCAATGGGATAAGGAGTATGTGTAACGCTCCCCACACCTCCCATCAGAACTGCATGAATGCTCATTGGCTAGATTGGAGCATGGATTTTAGCAAGACTACCCCTATGTCACCCTTTACATCAAGGGCCAAACCAGACCAAAAAAAGGAAAAATCCAAAAAACAAACCACACTGAGCTCCAGCCCTTTCCAACACAACTGTTTGGCATTCCTGGGCCACCCCCCACCCCACCACCTACAACATCACTCCCCCAGCTGTCACCCAGGTGCCCCTTAGAGAAGGAAATTGACAAAGGGTGATGAGAAATCAGGCCCAAAACTATCAGTAATAAAGCAAAAAACTCACTCACCTGGAACCAAACTAATCTTCATTTGAGATAGAGATAGATAGATAGATAGATAGATAGATAGATAGATAGATAGATAGATAGATAGATAGATAGATAGACAGACAGACAGACAGACAGACAGACAGACAGACAGACAGATAGATAGATAGATAGATAGATAGATAGATAGATAGATAGATAGATAGATAGATAGACAGATAGATAAATGGACAGACGGAATTTATTAAATCCTTACAATGTGCCAACTATTGCACTAAGTTCCATACATACAAATACAAGCAACACAGTTTCTGCTCTTAAGGAGCTTATATTCTAATTGGAAAAACAACACGGAAAGAAGAACTGAAAAGGGGGTGAGGGGAAGGGTTCCTCTTGTGCAGACACCACTCAACAACTGTCCCTGCTACCAATGGACTTACTTCTTGGTTGATGGTCAAATATAAATGTCTTTAAAATGGCTAAGGAGTTAAAATGCTAGATGCCGATTCTACAAACAATACACCTATATGAGAAGTCTGTAGGGAGGTCAGGAAAAATGGCTTCCTGTGAGCTGGAGTTGTCAGAGAAGATAGAGAAGGTCAGACTTGAAAGAATGACAGAGAGGGAGTATGGCATAATGTAAAGAGAACTGGATTTGGAGTTTGATGTGATGCAGTAGATAGAGTGCTGGGCACAGAGTCAGGAAGACCCGTTTCCTTGAGACCAAATCTGTTCTCAGACACTTACTAGCCATATGACCCTGGGCAAGTCACTTAACCCTATTTGCCTCAGTTTCCTCATCTGTAAAATGAGTTGGAGAAGGAAATGGCAAACCGCTTCAGTATCTTAGCCAAGAAAACCCCAAATGGGGTCATGAAGAGTCAGACACTACTGAAACAACTGAACAAAAGCCCTTGGTTTGAATCTTAGCTCTGCCTTTTATAAATCATATGACCTTGGCCAAGTTACTCAACCTCCAAGGAGGTCCCAATAGATTTGGGGAAAAGATTAAAAGGGAAAAATCAAACTGAGGTATGTTGAGTTGGACATGATGGCAAGACATCCCGGTTGAATTGTTACAGATAGGTCAAGAGGCAGGGCTTGTTGGTAAATGTTTAACAACTGTCTCTCTGTGGGGGCAGGGGAGGCATACACTTACTGCACACATTCAAGTTTCATCTTCATTCTTCACATTACTTTATTAAGTCCAGAAGTCAACAACACAATCAATCCTGCCCTGATTTGTAGCATTTGCCGATTTCCAAAGCATAAATACTCACACCGAAACTTTTACAATTGGCTCTGGCTCTCAGGAGACAGTTCAAGCGGGCTCCAACACCCTTCGGCCTGGAGGTCAGGAGCCATGCCAGGGCTAGAGACAGAAGTGGAGCTGCTTGGTACAGGGCAGAGAGGACTAAGTTTGCAGTCAGAAGACTGATTGGAATCACAGTCTCCCACTTATTACTCGTGTGACCTTAGGCAAATCACTGTCCCTTTCTGGGTCTCAGTTTCCTTGTCTGTAAAATCGATGTTAGATGTGATGTCATCTAAGGCCTCTTCCACCTCTGAATCTATGGTCCTGTGGAGCTCTGGATATTTGAGTTCTTATTATTACTGTTCTGTTCTTTACACCCCAGACTGAGTCCCCAAATACCCTGTGCCTTTCGGCTTATTTCAGCAAGCCTTTCACCCAGAATCTCATTTGTACTTGAAAACAACAGTCCTTTTCCACACAGCCTAAATACCAACCACCTCTTCCTCATCACTGAAATCCCTTCTCTATTCCCATTTGTTTTCCCACCCACATCCCAAATCCCCAAAGTGTACTTTCAGTCATACATCTGTGTTTGCAAAATATGTCTTCCCCCAACTCTGGTGAAAAAAACACATTACTTACTGAGGACGCAGCCTGGCGTAATAGAACCCCGGATGAGGGGTCAACAGGGGTTCTATGGTCTGCCCCTGGATCTGCTACTAATTAACTGTGTGACCTTGGGCTAGTCACCATTAACCTCTCTGGGTCTTAACTTCCATGTTAGTAAAATGAAGGGGTCAGACTAGGTGCCCCCTCAGATCCTTTTAGTAACCGGCAGGCTCTGCTTCTCTGTTTCGTAAGGGAATCCGCCATATTGCTGGCTTTGGTCCTAGGACCCCCACATAAGAGAGACGTGCCCTGGCACTCCAAAAGGTCCAATAGGACAAAAACTCATGCCTTCTCTCTAGGGCTGAGCTGAGGAGCAGCTGGAGCAACACACCAGTGTGCTCCCCACTCATAAGAAAAAAATTTAGATCTTTCCCAGTGAGATATCCTGTCTTATTAGTGTGGGACGGAGGAAGCCTAGGAACCTGGATGATGAGTACACAATGAAAAATAACCCCCAAGAGGTTATGGGGTCATAGATTCTGAGCTGCAAGAGATCATCAAAAAAGTCCCACCTCCTTATTTATTGATGAGGAAACTGAGGCCCAGAGGATTAAAGTGAAGACAGAGTCATATAGCTTGAAAGTGGGATTTGAGCTGAGTAGCTAAGGTGGGAGTCTTCCTGATGCCAGGTCTCTCATTCAGTCCTCCACACTAAACCTCTCCCTCTATCCTGAAGCCAAAGGCATTTAACCTGGGCTCCATGGACCCCTAAGTGGTCTGTGGATAGATTTCAGGGGGTCCATGAACTTGGTTGGGAAAAAATAGATAGATAGACAGATGTACAGGTGAATGGATAGATGAATAGATAGATAGATAGATAGATAGATAGATAGATAGATAGATAGATAGATAGATAGATAGATAGATAGATAGATGGATGGATGGATGGATGGATAGATAGATGATAGCTAGATAGACAGATGGACAGGTGAATGGATAGATGAATAGATAGGTAGATAGATGATAGATAGACAGATGGACAGGTAAACAGATAGATAAGTAGATGGATTGATAGATAGATAGATAGATAGATAGATAGATAGATAGATAGATAGATAGATGATAGATAGACAGATGGACAGGTGAATGGATAGAAGAGTAGATAGATAGGTAGGTAGATAGACAGACAGATGGACAGGTGAATGGATAGATGAGTAGATAGATAGATAGATAGATAGATAGATAGATAGATAGATAGATAGATAGATGGATAGATAGATAGATAGATGAATGAATGGATGGATACACACATACATACATATATCATATAGATATCTTTATTTCAATATAATTTGTTTCCTTTGTAATATTATTTATTTTATGCATTTAAAAACATGATTCTGAGATGTCCCTAGGCTTCACCAGACTGCTAAAGGTACAAAAAAGTCAAGAACTCCTGTCTAAAGCCATCCAAGAGAAAAGACTGGCATGACATGAGTCCTATCCAAGGGATAAAAAGAAAGAAACCTACTCACTACTATTGACCTAGAGTTTGAAGCGATGTTAGAAACCATCTTGTCCAATTCTTTCATTTTTATCATTTAGGAAACGGAGACCCAGGGAGAGTAAGTAAATTGAGAAAAGACTGAGTTCTTATTTTTAAAGGTTCCCTAGAGATGATGATTTTTCATCTTCCTTGAGTCCAGAAATTCTTTTTTATGTCTGACTGGTCGCTGGCCTGACACAGCCTGAGCCCTTCACCTTGGCCAATCTTCTGTGGACGTGAAGAAAACTGGTCATGTTGAAGCAGTCTTTGTTTCTACCTGAAGCCAGTCATTAACTCCCCTGAGAGCTCTTATTTCCTAGAACGAATTCCCAACATTCTGTAACCTTTTCTTCATAAATCTCCCATTTTCCAGGCTGGTGTTCATTCTAGCTCTTTTCTGGATCTTTTCCTTTTTCTTCACACCACTTCACACCACTTTTTTTAAACTAACAGCTGAAATAGAAAATCCTTCTTTAACATCCTCACCAATGCCAAGTATAATGGAAGCTTTGCCTCCTAGCTTCATAATTCATATTGATGATAATACCTCATAATATCTGGTCATAATAGTTCCACCCAATTCTCTCATGTTGAGGTTGGGGGAAAGCATGGCCCATGGATTGTACAATGAAAGCAGAATCAGCTTTGGAATTAAGAGGAATTGATTAATTAGAACCAACCTTGTTGGTTCAAAACCTGCCTCTCTTGAGTACTATTAGTGTGAGGTTGGGCAATTTACTTAAATCTCCCTGGGGTCTCAGTTTCCTCAACTATAAAAATGAAAGAGTTGGATGAGATGGTTTCTAGCATTGATTCAAATTCTAGGTTGATAATACTAGGTATTTTCCTGAATAGGACTCATGTCATGCCAGTCTTTGTCTATCCAATTTCTTTTTGTCCCTGATGTCAGTTTCTTGAAATGGACAAAGTGACTTTTCTCACCCAATTCTTTCCACCTTGGTATGAACTGCAAAGCCATGCGCCATGCTCTCCATTTCATCCTGTCAGTAATAGATAAGGCCCCTATGTGCTGCCAAACCTAGGAAAAATCTTTTGGGAACACCACTCCCCATGTGGGGTAATTTGTGTTAAAGTGTTCATGGTTGATACAATCCAGATGAGCAAGCATTTATTAGAAAACTACTGCATGCCAGGCACTGTGCTGAGCATTTATGATACAAAGACAAGAGGGAAAAGTTTCTGTTTTCAAGGATCTTACATTCTATTAAGAGGTGCAGGAGGGATGGGACTTCCAATGCCTTAACTCATAGGAGTGGTAAGAATTTCAGGCACTATAGCAATTGAAGAGTTAGTTCAAGGCCTCCTTCTATGCACACTGTGGTCAGCTGTCTACTATGCCATGTTGTTCACACTGGTCCCGAAGAGCCTGTTCTTTGAGGTTACATCTCATGCCATCTGCTCCCATGGTCCTATGCCACAGCACTCCATTGAGTACAGTGGGCACTCAGTCAGGCCTACGGAAGGAGCAATAGACTGGCTACTAGGACATTCCTGTGGTGAGATTTATAAAGGACTCCATCCATAGTGGTGGCAGCTGGGAGCAGAAAGGTGCTGGCAGGGTGGAAGTGGCTGCTCCAGCCCAGAGATACCAACTTAGTGAGTCTCCTGTGAGCCTTGGGGACTTACCCAATTAGCTTTCCAATCAGCGAATGAGATCATTTGGCTGATCGTTCCCAGAAATAGTCTCCCCAAGAAGACAAGCTCCAAAATGACTAACATAGCAAGGCAGCAGAAAGGAAATAACTGAAGAAGGGATTATTAACAACTATCTTCTTCTTTAAAGGAGAATGTAAACACAGGCTGAAGAGCATTATTGAAAAACCAAATATGGGCCACAGTGGCTCCTTCCCATGGTTTGCAACCTGCATTTCCTGCCCCACAGGCCATTCTTTGATTTAAAACAGTTAATATCACACACACACACACACACACACACACACACACACACACACACACACACACTCACTCACTCACTCACTCACCAGAGTAGGGCTTAGGAATGAAAGACCCCTTAATTTGCTCCCTTCTTAGTGCTTACATATTTAAGTAGTTGGATTTGTACATTTGTACATTATCCTCCATTTGGCTAATCATAACTTTAGCCAGGACCATTTAGATGATTAAGAGTCTCATGATTCACAAATAATAAATTACTCTTCTTTTAAAAATTGAACAGCTTCCAGATTACATAGACCCTTCCTTCCTCAGTTCAGGATGCCAGGCATCATTCAATTTTTTCAAGACCCTGCCATGTAAGAATTAGGTGAAGGATGATTCTCTTTTATCCTTTTGTGACTTGTTCAGAAATAGTCAAGGGAAGTTTGGGGTGGGGTTGGGTTTGCATTAGCCTGTATTAAAGAATTCTTAAAAAGAGACTTGATAGCTGTCTTCAAGTACTTGAAGAGCTAATAAATAAAAGGGAGTTGGACTTTTCCTGCTCGGCCCCAGTGGGCTGGACAAGGAATCATGGGTAAAAGTTGCAAAGGCAAATTTAGGCTGGATATAAGGAAACAATTTTAACAATTTGAATCATGAAATGGGCTACTTTGGAAGCAGAGGATTCCCCCTTCATTGGCCATCTCAAAAGCAAAAATTTCTCAGGTATGATAGAGAGGGTTTTGATCTAGATGGCCTCTGAGGTCCTTTCTAATTGTGAGATTCTGACTTCTGGGAGCCAAGATGGTGGAGTAAGGCAGAAAATCACCTGAACTGTCCCCAATTCGCCTCCAAGCAACTATAGTTGTTTGGATAAGGATACGATAGTGCCTCAAAACAAATTCTGGACTGGCAGAAACAATTGTGAGACTCTGTGATATTAAGGTCCAGAAACACAAAGTGACTTGTTTTGCATGAACAATTAGAACCCAGTTCCTCCATCTCCAAATTGAGGGTTCTTTTCATTGCACCACAGTGTCTATTTCAACAAAACACCTCAGTATGATAAATCCTTTTCAGGCTTTGCCATCCCTAAGCCAAGTAAAATAAGGGAAAGACCCCGAATGCCAGGTGTTGAATTCTCATTATTAAAAATTACTGTCTGCTTCTCCATCTGTGAGACTTATCTAAACCTCTCTCATCTGGGGGCTCTTGTCAATCAAATAAATCAACCTATTCATGGAACATTTGTGCCCTTAATAGGTGGCCAGCACTATGCTAGGCACCATGGGGATCACAAATAAAAGCATGTGCTGTGGCTGCAGCAAAAGTGTAAATACTTATGATCCCCATGGAGACATTCAATTCAACTGAACTCAGTTCAGTTCCACAATCTCTTTGGGATCGGTTCCAATGCACAAGGCCTCAAGACTACCATGAACAAAATGATGTATTTGTCCATTTGTCCATTCTAATGAATCAGAATCTGAGGACCACAGAGAAAAGGCCATCAATGGGCTAGAACATTTAATAATTCTGATTTGGGCAGATTCCATTCCATTGGAGATACCAGCACCCAATGCATACTAATACAAAGCCATTTTCTCTTAAAGATTTTTACTAGATCCTCACTTTTCTAACTGTGATAAGAGAAATAAAGAATCAGATGAGCATAGATTTAGAGTTAGAAGGGACTTTTGGAGCCATCTGGTCCAACCTCCTTACTTTACATATGGGGAAACTGAGGCCCAGAAAAGTGAAGTGATTTGCCTTGCCAAGATCATAGGATTATAGATTTAGAGCTAGAAGGGGCCTTAAAGACCATCTGGTTCAATTCATTCATCTTACAGATGAGGAAACTGAGGCCCAGAGGAGGAAAATGACTTACCCATGGCAAGACAAGTAGTGAGAGAGATGAGATTTGAATCCACGTCCTCTGACTCCAAGATCAATGCTCTTCTATTCTACCACTTTCATTAAGCAGTGGACTGGTCAGAAATGATGAAAATCCATTTTTGTGCTCCTTCCCCACCACCATCTTGCAGAATCCCAATCTACCTTCAAGATTCAGTTCAGGTCTCCCTTACTCTGGGCAGTCTTCCCTGATCACTCTAGCCTAGTTGTTAATGGTTCTTCCCTTCTTGGATTACCTTGTGTTTACCCTTGTGTGTAGGGGGTAAGCTCCTTGAGGAAAG
This sequence comes from Phascolarctos cinereus, assembly GCF_003287225.1. Taxonomy (NCBI): domain Eukaryota; kingdom Metazoa; phylum Chordata; class Mammalia; order Diprotodontia; family Phascolarctidae; genus Phascolarctos; species Phascolarctos cinereus. Next base: position 271,851,011 of record NW_027555514.1, on the reverse strand, counting down.
ACTCTAGGGCCAGTCAAGTGCAGGGTATTTGATAAATGTTTGATGAATTGAATTAAATTACTTATTCAAGATTTTTCCTCTCAAGGGGAAGAAGGGAATAAACATGTTTAAGTGCCTACTATGTGCCAGGCACGGTGCTACGTGCTTCACATTGTCATTTGATTATTATTTCAAAGCCAACATAGGTAGATCGATTACTTAAGCATTCTTAATATCGTTTATGGCTCAGGATAAGAGCTTATAGACATAGCAGCTGTATTTTGTGTGACAATATGTCTATTTTGGATACTTAAAACCTAGGGAAACACAGAGCATGAACTCTGGGCCACATTTAGGTTTGAGGAAAGAGATCTTGCCCATGGGAACCCTAAATTCAATTCAGTTTAATAAGCAAATTAAGTATCTAGACAGCCAGGTGACCCAGTGGGTGGAATGCTGGAGCAGGAGTCAGGATGACCTGAGTTTGGGGCCTACCTCAAACTGGTCTTAGCTGTATGCACTTGGGCAACTCATATAACCTCCTCACACAAGTTTCTAAAACTACAAAATGGAACTACTAATCAGATTTGGTAGAGAAAGTTTCTTCACCAGGAATTCTCTACATCATAGATTCGTAATTCTGGGGGGAAAGATAGTGAAGACAGAGACAAAGAGAGAGATAGAGACTGAGCTATAGATAGAGAGAAGAAAGTTAGAGACAAATGGAGAGGAAAGAGAAAAAGAAAGAGTCATATGGGAGAAAGAGACTGAGGTAGACCAAGAGGAGAGAGAGCTAAAGAGGCAAAGGCAGAGAGGACAGAAGGAGGGATGAGGAAAGGCCTTGAAGAGGAGGTTTCATCTAAGCTGTGCTTCAAAGGAAGCGAGGGGTTCCAAGAGGTGGAGGTAAGGAGAAAGGGCATTCTAGGCACAAGGGACAAAGGCAAAGGCAAAGAGAAGAAAACTGCAAAGCAACTTGGATTGGAACAAAGAGTACATGAAAGGGAGTATAATGAAATAATATAAGCAAGGTAGGTGGGAAAATGTACTATGATGTGGAGTATTTTATAGACCAGGCAGAGAATTTTGTGGGGGGGGGGGGTTTCCTACTTAGGGAAATAGGGAGCCACTGAAGATGTTTGAGTAAGAATGACATGGCCAGATCTGTGTTTATGAAATATCAACTTGGCATCTACATGGAAGATTGTTTGGAGAAGGGAGAACTTGGAAATAGGGAGACCATTCTGGAGGCTATTTCAATATTCCATGGGAGAGGCAATGAAAGCCTGAAATTGGTTTGGGGATGACTAAATGGTCCTGGCTTTTAGCTTTTAACCACAAAGTTGTACACCATCCCCACCCTTCCCAGTGTTGTAGCAGACAATAAGGTCCTGGAGTTATAAGTGAGTATAGATGGGCTTCCTATCCACCCCTACCATTCAGCATTGGTAAGACCCTAACTGGTCTGACCAGGGGCCATTGGGCCCCTCATAATGTATGGGCTTCCACATCATAGGACACAATTCTCCATCAGTTCACCAAGAAACAAAAGTGCAGCAAAAACACATGATCCTTATACCAGGAAGTAGTGCAGTACTGACTCTGGAGTCCTAGGATCCGAGTTCCAATCTCACCTCTGATGCTTATCACTTTGTGATGTTAGGCAAATCATTTCATCTCCCGGTTTCCTCATTTGGAAAATGAGAGTGGTGGCCCTCTGAAGTCTGCTTCAGATTTATTATCCTATGTCAAGATAGTTTAAACTTTCAATTATCCTCTTTGCTAAAATAAAGATAAAGTTTATGGTTTGTTTGGAATTTGCATGGAATTTATGCTCACCAGGAAAATATATAACAGTGTAAGCACATGTGTCTATTTATATGTGACAGATAACATTCATGATTTGGGTAGTGTCTGATGTTAGCCAAAAGGGTGTCTAATGTCCAGAACAAAAATGTAATAGACCCAGATCCTAAGCTTCGATTTCATGACTATCTTTCTCTATTAACTCACAAAATTGAGGCTGTTCACATGTTAATGAGTGGGATTTAGTGGATATGGTTGAGATGGAGAACTTTCAGTGTCTCCCTCCCTCTCACCACTGTCATAGATTCAGGCAAATTCACAGTTGTGTTACCTGCTTTTTAAAAAAAAGACACTTAGTCAAGATAAGAGCCATTTTCTCTATTGGGGATCTGTGTTAGAAGACCACTAAATGGCCCAAGGCAGGAACATGGTAACTGGGAGGTGTAGGAAGAGTCATTGTTTTCATCGATTTTATTTTCTTTGGTTTTCTCTTCTCCTTAGCCAACTCTAGAAAATCACACCTAGCCCTTGGTTGCACACCCTACATCCTATGCAATGATCATTTTCTTTTTCTTTTCTTTTTTTTTGGCGAGGCAGTTGGGATTAAGTAACTTGCTTAGGGTCCCACAGCTAATATCAAGTGTCTGAGGCTGCATTTGAACTCAGGTCCTCCTGACTCCAGGGCCGGTGCTCTGTCCACTGCACCACCTAGCTGCCCCACAATGACCATGTTCAGCAGGAACAGTTTCTATTTAGAATTGAATGTAGTAAAAAGAATACTATCTGTGAAGAGCAAATCTTTGTTAGTCGCCACCTGTGTGGCTTCAGAAAATGACCTAGGGTTCTCTGAGCCTCCATTTTCTCACCTATCAAATTATGTATAAATCATCTATAAAATTGGATCAGCCGAAATCGAAGATCCTTCCTATCTCTGAGCCCTATATTCCTATGAATAAACATTATGACTCTGACTCCTGTTTATAATCAGCCTTCACTGGATCCCACTATCACTCTCCGCCTTGTCACTTAAATTCCTGGGAGCACGTATGTGAAAGAGAGACCTTTAACCAAAACAGGATGTTCTGGCTGTGGTCCAAAGTCGGCTGTCCAATCATGATCTGGGAAGATCCATGGTGTACTTGGCTGGGCAAGAGAGGACCATCCCAAACCCAGCCTTGATCAATGGGGCAACATGTGTACAATGTGTTCTCTCTAGGGGCAGTGGCCAGGTCTTCTATTTCCTTTGGCTCCAGCTCCCTAGAGCACCAAGCAGAGGGCTCTGTACACAGTGTATACTGCTGAAGATGTGATGCTGAAGCCCTGACATATGAATGGCCCTCACCAAGCCTTTATGGAAAAAGGACAGCTAGAGTAGCATTATCCCTTTACTTTGGAGCTCTTAACCATCCTTCGAAACAGTTTCTTTTTCATTGACAAGTGATTGATCCCCTACACTCAGAGATGCTTCTATAACACACTACATTTCAAAGGTGCTAATAAGAATAACTAACATTTATAGAGTACCTAATATATGCTAGGCACTGTGCTAAGCACTTTACAACTATCATCTCATTTGATCTTAACAAGAACTCTGATAAGTAGGTGCTTTTATTATGTCCATTTCACACTTATAGAAACTGAGGCAGACAGAGGTTAAGTGGTTTGCCCAGGGTCACACAGTAAGTATCTGAGACAAGATTTGCTCTCAGGTCTTCCTCACTCCAAGACCAGTGCTCTATCCATTTGTCACCTAGCTGCCTCTTAATTTTGCTAAGAAAGGAAGTATGGTATAATGTATTGAGAACTGCTCTCAGAATGACCTGGGTTAAGTCCTACCATCTCAGAGAAAATAACTCTCAGGACCCCTAGGAAACTCTCTTAAATGTACGAATTGCAGAACAGTTGCCAATCTGCATTAGTAGAGGGAGTTTCCTAACAAAAGAATTCTCTACATTAATAAAACCACAGGATTAGACCCAACCCCATTTTCAATTTTATTTAAAGCTAAACTCTAAAGAAACTGGTTCAAATGGGTTCAAATCGAGCAATCCTTCACCAATTTAATGAAGTATTTGTAACATTTATTAAACGCCTGCCATATTTTGCACACTTTGCTAGGCACTGGGGATATGAAGGCAATACCAAAGCAGTCCCTGCCCTCCAGGAGTTTGCCTTCTGGCGCTAGGATAAGGCACACCTACCCATAAGTATATACAAGGTGTTTTGAAGGAAGAGAGAAAACTAGCGATCTTTGGTGTCCTCCCCAACCTCCCACTCTCCCTCAGCACCATACTCAACCAATTTCAAGATCTTGTCATTTCTACCTCTACAACATCTCTCCTATACATCCCTTCTCCACTCTTATAGCAACCCACTTCGTTCTATCCCCACTCCAACTCGGCTGCCAAAGCAATTTTCCTAGAGCTTAAATCTGAATACATCACCCTCACCCAATAAACTCCTGCAGGCGCCTCTCCTAGCTGCTAATTTCTTCTACAGTCTTCTTATATATTATGAGAAGCTTCTTGGAGGAGGTTATGCTTTAGATGACCCTAGAGACAGAGGCAAGGATGGAGTGCATGCCACCCAGGCAAGGGGAATGGCTTTGTGATGTCAAGGTCATGCAATGATAGTGATTGCTTTGACTAGACGTCAGGCTGGAAAGGAGGGAGGGAGGAGGGAGGACTTTTCAATTCCAGTCTCAGAGGTAGCTCTCACATCCAAAGGCAACATTCTCAACTCCCTCTGGTTATCTCCTGTGGCCCCTTCCCTCTCACTAGCTAATCAGCATCCTCTCTGCTTTGGTTTTCTTACGTGTTCTTGTTTTCACAAAGGTGTTGTCTGCACTACTATTTCTGAGCTATGTTTAACTGAGCTTCAAACCAGGTAGCATAATTTGCATAAAACCTCCTGACACTCTGAGAGAGCCTATTGGATGGATCTAAGCCCAGGGCAAAGCTAAGTGAGGCCCTGTGGGTGACACCACAAATAGGGAACACAGATGGGAGATGCAGGAAAAGCCAAGAAAAGATAGAGGAATGTAGTGCATTAACAAGGGAACATTAAGACATCAACAGGCTGGAAAGAGAAGTTCTGGGTGATTTGTGACTTGTCAAGTGTTGGGGGAAAAAAAGAAAGAAAGAAAAAGATATGGCAAAAGAAGGCCCAGATGTTCTGAAAAAAATGCTAGGGATTTACGGCAGAGCATAGTACAAATGTGGAAAATAGGCTGGTGAGGGCGGAGCTCATTATAATTGCAGAAAATTTTAGGTAATAGAGAAGCAGAAGAAGAGCGGTTCTTTCTAAGTGACCTTCTAGAAGGTTCTATTTCTGCCAGCAGCAATTGAAAAGCAAAAGGAAACCAAAATCTGAATGGAAGTGAATGAATCAATGAATGCATGAATGTATGAATGCATGAATGAAAAGTTGTTTATTAAATATTTGAGATGTGTCAGGCTCTGGCCTGATTGCTAGAGATACAAATATAAAAGGGTTGGAAGTAACCTCAACTCCAGAAACATCACAGGATCTTAGTGCTAGAGCTATCTGGGACCTACTCCCTCTTTTTTTTTTTTCCAGAACAGCAAACAGTCTGCCATTAAGGTTAAGTGATTTACCCAAAGTCAGGGCAGGGTTTAAATCCAGATCCCCTGACACTAAAGCCAGTGTTCTTTCCACTTCACCAACCCTATCATCCTTCTTTTCCAAAGTCAACATTAATTGACTTCCACTCACCATCACAACCTACTTTGGGAAGAGGGATGGCCTGGAGTCCTTCATTCATATTCTTTCATCAAACTTCTTTTTGTCTAGGGCCATTTTCCTTCTCTGCTGCCTGGCCCAGACTTCTTAATATGGAACTTGCTGGCAGGACTTCAGTGCCAATTTTGATCACTGACCTAAATCTTGTGTGTGGTGTGTGTGTCCCTTAAAGAAATGTCTATCCTTGAACAAAGTTAAGATGAGAACACTCAACTAATAGATTTTTCATTAACAGCACAATAGGCTTGAATACTGCGCTTCCAGCAGGTGCATCAGAAGGTTAGCCTGAACATGCAAAGAGAACACTTACTGAGTGCAATGACTGGAGAGAGAATCAATCTAGTAATCAATTAACCATTAACAAGTGCCTGTTGTATGCCATGCTAGGGGGTACAGGGGCAGAAATGAAACATCCCCTGCCCTCAAAAAGCTTAAATTCTATGAAATTGTATAAAATACACAACATATGTACAAGGTGACTGTTGGGAGGAGGCAAAGAATTGTCCTATGACAAAGCTGTAGATGAGCCAATGAGAGGGGTAGCTGTGATGTAAGAGAAAGAGTATTGAATTTGAACCCAGAGGGCCTAGATTGGAATCTCACATCTACTACTTTCTTTTTTGCAACTTTGGGTTAATCACTTCACTTTCCTGGGCTTTAGTTTCCTCGTCTACACAAATGAAGAACTTAAACCAGCTTATTTGGGAGGAAGCAATGTACCTACAAGGGTAATAGAGTTGCTTCTAAAGTAAAACAACCTGAGTTCCAAGGCTGCCTCTTATGGCTACTACCTTTGTGACCTTGGGCAAAACATTTAGCATCTCTGGCTCTCAATTTCCTCAACTATAAAAAATAAATAAATAAAAGAGATCAGACTAGAAGGCTTTAGATGTCCCTTGCAGCTTTAAATCTGTGGTCCTATGGTCTCTCAGGCCACTTCTAGATCAAAACTCTATGATCCCTAGTTCTCTTCAAAACTTAGCTCATGTACCATTTTCTAGATGAAGTCTTTCCTGATCCCCTCTAAAACAATTAACTGGTAGATATTCTGTATAGTATATAAATAATAGAATGTAATAATGTACAATGTAATATAATATAATATATAACATACATATGTGTGTATATATATATACATAAAGGTATGCATATGTATTTGTATAGATACATGTATGTATATAAAAGCTCTTTGAGGTCAAAGACTTTCTTTTTTATCTGTTTATCCTCAGCACTCAGCACAATGCTTGGCATGTACTAGGTACCTAATAAATTATAAATCATAGATTTAAAGACTGGAAGAGACCTCTGAGGTCATCTAGGTCAATCCTTTCATTTTACAGATGAGGAAACTGAGGCTCAACTATGTCCTTTGCACAGGGTCACATGGCTAGTATCTAAAGTGAGATCTGATGATTAATAATTAATAATAACAATAGCATTTATGTATCGCTTTAAGGTTTGCAAAATATTTTACATATATTATCTCAACCAAATCTTCCTGACTCCAACCCAAGCACCATCCAGTACACCATACTGTCTCCCCAATGCTTTCTAGTTGACTAGTTGTTTAATTCACAACCTCTCCAGACCTCAGTTTCCTCAACTGTGAAATGAGAAGGTTGAATTCAATGATTTCCATGGCTTCTGTCATCTGTAAGGCCCATGAATGCCTTTTCTGCTGGCCAAAGCCAAGGAATACCTAGATCCCTTAGTATTACCCCCTACTTATCCCCTCCAAATTCTTCACCCAGAGCCAAGCCAAAGAAATAACAATAAAAGACAAGTGTGGTGGGCACGGAAACAGTCGGGCCAGCACTATCTCTAACTCAATATCACTAAATCACCAGAGGAGCTTTGTACACAGGTCAAATTAGGGACCATGTGGCAGGCTCCCAAATAGACTGACAGATTCACAAAACTTGGCTGGCTTCTGCGCTGAAGGGAAAGGGGCCTCCAAGGACAGCCTTCTGGAGTTCTCAGAAAGTCATGAAATTCACAGAAGTGATTGACTAGAATAAGGCAAGAAGCTATTGCCTCAGATGGGATTTCAGAGCAGATAGATGCGGTCATTCATAACACACTGGAGTGTGTGAGAAGGAAAAAAAAAATAAGTTGATCGCCAAGCCAACATCACGAGCTAAGCTTTGACAAAAAAACATATATATATATATATATATTTTTTTTCTTATTGAACTTAGCTCTTTTCTTTTTTTTTTTAAGGGAGGGGGAAGGGGGAAGTCATAGACTTTCTGGATAGCTCAAAATGCTGATTGAAAAGCAGCTGACAGACATAGGCATGCTATCTGTCCCAGATGAAATAAGGATGAAAACTAGATTCAGCTCAGGGACTAGTTTCAACCAACCACACCTCTCTCTTAAATCCTTATTCAATTCAAAGAATGAGCCCACTGGAAAAAAAAAAACAACCAGCTTCAGAAAAAAAAAAAAAAGGCCCAGCTGACTGCCAGAAAGATTGGTGACAAACATTGCCAACTAACCCTGGGGTTTCTGCTATGATCCAAAAGTGGATGGAAATTCCAGGTATACTAGTTCAAGGGAAGCTTATCATAGTCTCTCAGTCACCCAAGCAATCCAGCCTTAGGGTAAATGATAAAAAAAAAAAAGAATTCTTAACTCCCAAACTCCGTAGACCCCCATGATTGAGAAATTAAAGAAAAATGAGAAGAGGGGTAGCCTGGAACATCACAGCTTAGTGGTCTACCCTTACCCATCAAGAATCAATCAGTAAGTATCAAACGCCTACTGTGTGCAAAAATGCTAAGCAGTGAGATTCATTCTTGCCCTCTACTCAATGAGCATTCATTGAGCACCTACAGTAGCTCAGCCACTCCATAGGCACTAGAGGGTTTTATCCAGCCATTCAATAGGCATTTGTTAAGAACCTACTATATGCAAGCAGGGGTGGGGAAGCTGCAGCCTGGAGGTCACGTGGCCCGCTAGGACCTCAAGTGCAGCCCTCTAACTGAATCCAAACTCTACAGAACAAATCCCCTTAAAGGAATCGTTCTGTAAAACTTGGACTCAATCAAAAGGCCACACCCAAGGACCTAGAAGGTCACACGTGGCCTCCAGGCCACAGGTTCCCCACCCCTACACAGCTAGGCAGTGGTTGATTAAGCAGCACCTGAATTTGATGCAAGACAAAACAATAAATACTTCTAGCTTTCAACAAACCTGCATTCTCGCCACCTTCAAAACATTTACTGATTGCCACTATAAGCAGACAATTGTCTAGCTGGCCAACCAGGCATGCACGTCGTTCTTGGTGGAAAAAATGTGGCTGGAGAGACCATTCGATGAAAAGCCATAGCTGGACTCGGCGTATTTCTGGAGGAAAATGATAGCCCCTTCCTCATTGAACAACAGAACAGGTCAATTGAACAGTGGATGAAGAATCCAGAGATCTGGCCCCACTCTCACCTGGTGATGATAGAGGTTGTCATAAGGAAATCACTGGACTGAAGTCTGGCTTATGGAGGGCTAAAGAAATCAAACACTTGAATTTGTGGGGGGGAAATATTCCACCAGTGAGAAGAGAAACTTTCCCTTATTTTGGAGATGCTTCTTAAATCTTGAGTGCCCTAGCTGAAGGGCTCTGATTAGCTGAGCAGCTAGCAAAGGCACTTGAGGCCGTGTGACATGAGGAAGAGCTGAAGGAATATATGAGAAGAGTCAGGGAGAAATTCGAAGAACAGTCATGGGGAAAAGGGATTCAGTTTCTTCTGTTTGGCCCCAGAATGAAGAGCCAAGAGCACTGAGAAAGAGTTACAAAGAGGCCAGTTTGGGGTCAGTAGTAGAGAGAACATCCTAATAATATGAGATACACAAAGGGGGAATGGGCTCCCTCGGGAAGCCGTGGGTCTCCTCTCAATGGAGGTCTCCAGTCAAAGGCCAGATGGCCACTTGTTAACTCTGTTGCAGTGGTAATTCCTTTCCAGATATGGATGGCTGCTAGGGCACCTTCTAAAATTTTGTGATCCTGTGACCTTTGATGCCAGGAGAGGGATATTTAATTAAGATAGACATAGAAAGGTTTTTCTATACATTTTCCAACTGTCCACATTGCCTAAAACAGTGTAGATCATTATCTTCAAAATCTTCTAGAGACAAGTTTTCAAAATATAGCCTTTCTTCCGTTTCTTTCCTATCTCTCAAACTATCCCATCATCATCTCTTCTTAAGGGATTTGTTTTCTTCATCTCATTAAATAACAGTGAATACCTAAACTTAATCTTGGATGCTGGGTCTGCCTTTTTTCTCTGCCTGTTCTGTTCCTGAATTGTCTCTTCCGTGCACCTAATACAGAATGTTTACTGATTGTCACTGTAAGCAGAGGACTGTCTGAATGGGCAACCAGGCATACACATTATTCATGGTGGAAGACATGTGGTTGGGGAAACTGGAAAAATAAGCAAGACTGTTTGATGAAAGAAAGACCATAGCTGGGATTTATTGTGTCCCTGGAGGAAAATGATGGGTCCTACTCTAACCTTGTGCAGGCTATATCATCATCATTTTTTTCCCTCCATCATCCATTTTCCACCATGAATAAATTATCAGTCTATAGTATGTTGAAAAATGTTGGGCAAGTCACTTAACCCCAACTGCCTACAAATAAAGAAAAATTTTAAAAAAATGTTTAGAGACTATGATGTAAAAAGCAGTAGCATAAAATTCAATGAGGAGTAGGAACCACTAGGAATATAAATTTCCCTTCAGGTTGCATATTGACTTAGAAAATGACATGTTGGGGGCAGCTAGGTGGCACAGTGGATAAAGCACCGGCCCTGAAGTCAGGAGGACCTGAGCTCAAATCCAACTTCAGATCAAACATTTGACTTACTAGCTGTGTGACCCTGGGCAAGTCACTTAACCTCAATTGCCAAAAAAAAAAAAAAGACATGTTAATATTATCTATGTTCTGCTGTATTTTTGTTTATTTTGTTAAATATTTCCCAATTATATTTTAATCTGGTTCCTCTACACTCAAGAATGTTGCGGCCCTCCCTGCCACACACACACACACACACACACACACACACACACACACACACACACACACACACACACAAGACCACAGTCTGATAACTCTGATGTAGAGGAAGGAGCCGGGAATCTGGAGTCATGTGTCCTAAGCCATATCCTGGCTCTGTCACTTCCTATCTGTTTGACTTTGGACAAATCCTTTAATCTCTCTAGGCCTCAGTTTCCCCAATGTAAAATGAGAGGACCAGAAAAGATGTCCTCAAAGGTACTTTCCACCTCTAAAGCTATGATCTTAGCATCTTTCTCCAATCATTTAATTTGCTCCTATTTCAGCTGTGTCATCCTAGGCCAGTCCCTTAACTGCTCTGGGCCTCAATGTTTTCATCTGCAAAACAGGGGGTTTAGTCAAGGTGACCTCTAAGGTCCCTCCTAACTCTGAATCAATGATCTGTGAAAAAGAGGGATTTCTTGCCTTCATCATATTTTCCTCATTGCTGAGTTTCCCTGTTGCTTGGGGTTATCCCCTTTGTTCCCTAGACACGGGCTAAGGTTATCGTCCTCATCCCTAGGAACATATTTTTAATTGTAGCCTCGCTACAGACAGATGGAAAAAGAACAGCCAAACTGGAAAACCAAAACACAATACCAAGTGCACGAAATGCAGTATCAACAGTATGTAAAACCATAATTATCTCTGATTCCTCCCTTCCTTTTTCTCCCCATGTTCAATTTGTCAATAAATCCAGCTACTTCCTCTTCTCTGGTTGTGCCAAGATCTGCCTTCTCTTCAGCTTCCCGGCAAATGCGCTTGTTGGTGCAGGATCTGGATACCTCGCCCACTGGGTTCCCTATTTCCACATGCTCTCTCTCTCTAATGAGGAAAAAAAAGTCCCTGGCAACCATCACTCCCTCACCTGACTTCTTGACCGTGTCCTACCCCACCCCTGGGAAAGACTCCAGGTATACAACAGAGTGGAGGATAAGGAGGCTGAGATGGAGAGGGGGCCCCAAGAGGCTGTGCTGGAGCCAAGTCACAAAGAACAGGCAAGCAATAGACTTTTGAGAGCAACTGCAAATAAAGAAAATGTGTTTTAATACACACTTGGTGCATTCCTTGCTTTGTGGCACCAGAAGACGGGCGTTTCCTCCTATTCACTACTGCCTTATGTTCAGGCTCTGGTGCTTTTCTTCCCAGATGCAGAAAGGGTAAACTAATAATAACAAGTGTAATTATAGATGATGATATTGGTGTTGTGGCTCTAATCCTGAGTCTGGAGGCAGAATCGGCCTACCAATTCTCGTCACAGTTTCTCTTTCGCCAAAGTGAGATAAGAGACGTTCAGATACAAGCTTCCCCTTCTTCATCCTCTCTCTCTCTCTCTCTGTCTCTCTCTCTCTCTGTCTCTCTCTCTCTCTGTCTCTCTCTCTGTCTCTCTCTCTCTCTCTCTCTCTCTCTCTCTCTCTCTCTCTCTCTCTCTCTCTCTCTCTCTCTCTCTCCGTCTCTCTCTCTTTCATTGTAAGTTCTCATCTCATAATTGATCCTTATTACAGATAGGGTAATAAGTGAAGAGGAGAAAATGGTATGGTCAATCTCACTTCAGGAATTCTTTCTCCTATGAAGTTCTAGAGTACATGGCTACTAAGACCAATGCCAACTCTTGACATTCAGGGCCTCTATGGTTGTAAGAAGGGGGCACTCATCACAGTGATGATCAATGACCTCTTTAGTCCTAAGCTTCAACAGTGGATATGATAAAGATAATGGAGGTCATTAACAAATGCCTTGAATTGGTATTCCAATTCAACAAACATTGCAAGGCAAGAGACATATATGAAGCACTTACTACTTATAAAGTATGAACTGACCTTGGTGTCAGAAAAGGCTGGATTCAAATCCCACATCTACTGCTCACTGGCGGAGTGACCCTGGGAAAATCACCTAACCTCTTGGTGCCCCCAAGGCAACACTCTAAAATTCTAAGTAACAACTCTGTGTGTGTGTATTTGTATATGTGCTATATAGCATAGTACCTTGTATACAAATCAATTATGTCTACATGTACTATGTATGGACATATAAGGTACTATGCTACACCTTGGAGATACAAAGATCCTTTTCCACAGAAGGCTTACATTCTAGTGGGGAGAGATGATGTTTACACACACAAAAAAAGGATAATTCAATGTAAAGTATGATAGGGTCAAAGGAGAATCCCAAGCAAAGGGCATCCTAGATCTCAAGCTCAAAAAGTCCGCTCCCTTTACTACCACATTTTATACATGAGGAAACCAATGCCTACAGAGGTTAGATAATTTGCTCAAAGTCATATAGGTAGTAATCAAGAGAGCAGGATTTGAACCCAGATCTTTGTTCTTTCTACTTTGCTCCTCTGCCTGCCCATAGTGGAAAATTTGTGGAGAGATAGAACACTTTCATCTGGGGAGATCAGGGGAGGTTTCACAACAGAGCTTGTGACAACAGAATTAAAGGAAGAAGATTCTGAAAGCATTCAAAAGGGGAAGAGAAAAGAAACCACACTGGGTGGGAGGAAAGGACAAGAGAAGAAAGAATAAAGACAAGATTTAGAGACAGATGGTACTGCAGTGATCATCTGCACCAACTTCCTCATTTTGCAGAAGAAGAAACTGAGGCCTAGAGAAAAGTGATTTGCCCAAGGTAATGAAGTGGCAAAGTTGAAATTCCAATGTTCTCTCATTAGTTCCAAAATGAGAGATCTTTCTACTACACCAAAGTTGCCTATAAGGTATATTTAGTGGAGAGTGGGCGATTAACAGATGTCTCAGGTGTGGTGCCATTCAAGTAGGGTCTATTGGCATTGTACCAAACGAGGGAAGTGAGATCTAATGTCTTGAGGACTATAAAATGAATCATTTTAATCAGTGCTAAATTTGAGAGGAAGTAAAATCAAAAAGGAGTAGAGATAATCCAATCAATGAATGAATATTTATTAAATGCCTGCTATGTGCCAGGCACTGTGCTAAGCACTGGGGATACAAAAAAGAGAAAAAAGTCAGTCCCTCTACCCTCTGTGGGATTACAGTCTAATGGGGGAGACAACATGCTAACAAATATATAAAAAGCAAGTTATACGGAGGATAGAAAAATAGTTAACTGAGGGAAGGTACTGGAATTAAGTATGATTAGGAGGGACAAGCAACACCTGTGATTTAACTAGAATTGGAACTTCCAGAGTGGAAACTCCCTTCACTAATGATCTCAGCAATATGTCTATAATTTATCAAGCTCACCTTTGTCCTATTCAGTATATATCTACCTAGTCTTGTACATGTTGTTTCTTCCATTAGAATATAAATTCCTTGAAGGCAAAAACTGCTTTTGCTTTTTCTTTGAATCTCTACCACCTAACACAGGTGTCTGGCACAAAGTAAGCACTTAATAAATAGTGTGGTCACCGGCCTAATATGTGTCAGAACTCGAACCCAGGTCTTCCTGACTCTGGGTCTGCTTTTCTACCCACTATACCACATTGCCTCTGATTCAAATTTAGTCTGGCATAATTAGTAAATCCAGTGTCATCCAATTTACATCGATAACAACCATACAGTTTTCTTCACAGCATATTCTACAGAGTACAGAGTGGGTTTTTTATTTTATTTTTTAGTAGCTACCTTACATTCCATGCTCTACTGGAAGAATTAAAATGTAACAATGATCTCTTGGCATCTAATTATCTTATCTCAGACCTTGATAAACCAAGCCATCCTCTTAGACCTGAATTTCTGTCCAGCAAAGCATTTCTGTTGCCAAAGTATAATTTTGTTGGCAGTATCTATCACTTTCAAGCCCTGGAATCTGACCTAGGCTTGTAAATTGTGCTGTCCTGGCAAAGTTCTCGCCCTCCAGGGCATTGTATTGGTCTAAAGCAATACATCACGTTGCCTTCCACTCTTTTTGTTAGCCTATTTCTCCAAAGGATCCTAAAACGATAATATTTCCGCTCCAGAAGCCCCAGTTAATCCAACTCAAGGCCTTACTCTCTGCATCATTGCCACAGGCTTTGGAAACATAGGCGGGAGGAGTCTTCCACCACACTTGACTGAGGCAGGCCCTCCCAAGAGAAGTGAGGTGTTAAGTCAATGGCAACGCAGTGAGGGTAAGTGAGGTGAGGACAGATTCTGCAGAGTCATGTTGTGACAAGATGCCTAGTACATAATCGAGGCTGAGTAAATGTTTGTTGATTTGAATTGAGTCTGTCCAGCCTTGACTTATCCATTCTGTGAGGGTCTTGGCAATCTGGTTGCAGAATCCCTTCATCTCCAAGAGAATAGGGCAGGGTTTAGGGAGTAGTCCCCCAATTGCTGGTGGAAGAATCTCTTGTCCCATAACAAAGGCATACCCAAGAGATTGAGAAAGGATTTAGGGAGTGGTCCCCCAGCCTCTGATTTCAGAATCCCTTGACTTCTAACAAAGACATACCCCAAGGGAAAAGGGAAGTGTTTGGGGAGTGTGCCCAAGACCTCAGGCAGCTTACAGCATGGTTTGGCACACAGCACTTCCCAAGGGACACAGACAAGACAGAGGAAGACAAAGATACATGTGCAGAGAAAGCCACCCAGGCACACCAGTGGATGCTACGATTCCACTGTGAAAGATCTTGCCTAGCTCTTGTCTTCCCTTCATTCAAGGACAATCAGTGGGGGAAGCAGCATGAACCTGAAACACCAACTCAGAGCTGCTGTCCATGCCTTCTTTCTTCTGTCTGAAGACAGAGAGGATGTCCCCAGGCTACTGGCCCCAGTTTCCTTGTGCCAGCACCACACTCAGCTGCCTTCCTCACTGTGATAACATACAGCTAGTCATCATTCCCTTATATGGATCCTATGTGCCCTGTCTAAGGCAGGGGGCTTTCAGTGGCACAAGACAGAGCTGGTTGATGAGCAAACTGAAAACCATGCCATACAAGGACTGGTTGGAAGAAATAAGTAGTGTTGAGTCTGGCAAAGAGAAGATTTAGAGAAGGTGGTGCTCATTATTTTTGAGTCTCTGAAGGACGATTTAATGGAAGAGGGAGTAAATTTGCTCTGCTTGGCCATAGGAGGCAAAAACTGGAAGGAATGGGTGGAAGATGCAGAGTAAACAGGCTCCATGAAAGGGAAAACTGCCTAACAATTTGAGCCATCCAAAAATGGAATAGGTCATTTCAGAAGGTGGTGTGTTCTCCTTCATTGAAAGCTTTTGGCAGAGACTATGAAAGTGCTACTGGCAATATTTTAGAGAGGATTCTTAGTCAGGTAGGGATTAGACCCTCTAAGGTCCCTTCCAACTCTGTGGTTCTCTTATTCAGTCATTTAAAATTCTGCAAGACAGAAACTCTGCCTTGACCTGATTGGGAAATAGGAGTAGTTACTCTGTAGATTTGAATGTTCAGCAGCTGGGTGAGAGAGTGTTGATTCCTAGGGGAATATATATATATCTATATATCTATATCTATCTATCTATCTATCTATCTATCTATCTATCTATATATCTCCTCATCCAATTAACAGGCACTGCTGCCTTGGCAAATATTCTCTCCAATTAAAAATTAACATGGGCCAAGGGTTAAATCAATATCTGAAGTTGATAGATTTTCAGGAACCGAATCACAATTCCCCTAACTGAGTTCAGGACTCTCAGTTCTTAGAAAACAGTGAGGTCTTTCACTTTTCAGTTTAGAAGATGGCAGGGTGGAGCAAGCAGGGAGAGACAGAGACAAAGACAGAAATAGAGAGAAGAAAGAGTAGAGAGTAGGGGAAGAGAGAATGAGAGAGGAAAGGAGGTAAAGAAGAAGGAAGAAGGGAGAGAGAGAAGGGGGAGAGGAGGAGAGACACAGACAGAAATAGAGAGAAGAAAGAGTAGGGGAAGAGAGAATGAGAGAGGAAAGGAGGTAAAGAAGAAGGAAGAAGGGGGGGAGAGAAGAAAGAGTAGGGGAAGAGAGAATGAGAGAAGAAAGGAGGTAAAGAAGAAAGAAGAAGGGAGAGAGAGAAGGGGGAGAGAAGGAGAAGACACAGAGACCAAGAGGAGAGAGATAGAGAAAGGAAGAGAGAGAGAGAGAGAAAGAGAGAGAGAATCAGAGTTGATCATTTTAACTGAAAGTATAGGGCCAATGAATCCTATTAGAAATCATCTTTTTTTTTAACACTAAATGTTATATTTTTTACATCACCTAAAATTCCCCTTGCATCACTTCCTTTCTTCTCTCCCATCCCAGAGAGCCATCCCTTACTAAAGTTCATCTCAACAGATGTGACCATTCAAGCCTCTTGAGATATTTCTGGATTCTTACGCTGGCATCCAATGCACTTGTCATTCTTCCCAGCATGGCTTTATCTACAAATCGAATCTATGCCTTCATCCAAGACACTGATGAAAGGGTTGAATAGCATAGAACCAGGGACAAATCCCTGGGCTACACAAGGAGATCACCATTGAGCACCTCCATTGATATTGGTCATTAAGAATTTCTTGGCGATTTCTCCCCAAAGCCTAGTGTGCAAATCTGACTTTTTTGTTTTGTCGTCTCAGATGGTCAGTTTAAAGCATGGAGGTTCAGAGAGAATTTATCTTCATTTGTAAACTATTAATGGGCATGGATTTTCAAAATTATTATTTAGAAGCTTATAAATTTAAGCCAATACTTCATCTTTCCAAAACTCCAGATATTAAAGGCATATCAATCATTGCAACAGGTCATATTTACAAAATACTTTCTCACAACAATGCTTAAGGGTCAATATTATAAGTCTGTTGCATCCTTTTACAGAAATTAAAGTGAAAATTCAAGGAGACAAGTGACTAGCCCCTGGTCCAACAGG